>NW_008795371.1:191065-208181 GCF_000699145.1 Aptenodytes forsteri | reverse complement strand
CGCCCCCGACTTCCCAGAATACCCTGGTGGCAGAAAATGCATTTTGGTAAGCCTATTTACTGCATATGATTTTCTGACAAGTTATGGAACATCTAGTCAGCCAGACCTGGAATCAATACTCTTGATTTTCCACTTTTCTACACCACATAGCCATATATGCCTGAGCTGGAATGCTCTTTTTCCAGTTTTTGAATGAACGTGTACCTTTGCACCGACGTGGAGTGAAACCCCAAGGGGCCAGGACAGTGGAAATACGGGAGCTAGTCTACATAGGCCTCTACAAACAGAAAGAGAGTTAGTGGAGTCTGTCTGGAGCCATACATATTTAATTTGAAAGTATCCAAAACTGTTTTCTTGTAAAAAGCAGCTTGTTCTGGCCAACATTCTTTAAGATGTCTTCACCAAGTTATGAACAATGCTTCATCAAAAAATATTATTGTGCAAAGCATGTAAACATATGCCATAAAGGTTATGCTGTTATTCTTTCTAGCCACAGATCACCCTTGTTTTCATAAAGATGTTTCAAGAGGAACATCTAATTCAATTAATAGGATTCTTTCGTTTTTGAAATTATGTACATTCTTTTCAGATGCATCACCGAAGCTTAATCTCCAGCATGCATGCTGAAAAGAATGCACCAAAGTTCACAGTGTGAAAAGTTACATGCAGATGAACTATGTATTCATGGTGAACACAACAGTGAATAGACAAGACTACTGAGACAGGAAGTCTAAAGCAAGTCAAAAACCAAAATAAGCTACTTAGCCCAAACAAATTCAGAGATAAACTAACCTCCTTACTTTGGGATAACGTGATATTTTGATTAGTAAACTTACTTAGTCATGTGTGTACGAACGGGTAATGGTAACAGAAAAAGAGGGAAAGAGTCCTTAAAAGGGAAGGAAAACAAAAGAGAAAAGGGCTAAATTCTGTAGATCATGAGATGGAGTAGGACCAAAGGAGGACTGGGACAGTACGGAGACAGGTGATACCAGGGCCTGTCCTTTTACATGGCTGCTGATCGCCAGTTGCCACCACACACCGCTAGACTTCTCAGATGTCTGGGTCTGATGTGAACTGCTTGGATTACAGTGCTACCTGGACCATTACAAGGCTGTGTACAAGGAAGCCAGGTCAGTCTTTATACTGAACAGTGGGCAGGGTTCATTCTTTACATGGAGTTTTAGACATACTTCACTCATTGTTGTCCCATTCAGAAATAGGTGGTCATGCCTGGCATAACCACGTTCATCATTCTAACCAAGCCTCAGGAAGGCAGAGGTACTGTCTGCATCTCTGGATATGGTCCAGACCAGACCTCAGCTGTGGTCTGGGATACTCTGAGAGGTAACATACACACATTTTGCTTTAGGATCCAGACAATTCTGGCAAACCCATGTACTTTTGGAAGCAGCTCTTCCTCCTGTCACCAACAGCCGTTAGCCTATACAGAGCAAGGGGTGCACCTGGGCCCATACCACCCTCTGGGTAACTAAGCCTTAAACACCCTCCTCCCTGGCCTATACAGATGGCATTCTTGGCTGGACTGTTAAAAGAAGGAGCCTTGGGGACTCCTATGGGAAACCGTATATGCAGACCATGCGAACCATGGAGCATGCATTTATTCACCTGATTACCTGTACAACCCTGCAATCCGTCTGTTGTAGTGCCAAGTTATTCCAAGGAGCATCTACTCACTGACCACAACTGAACAATGAAAAATGATGGGATTGAAAAGACAAAAGCCAGAACATATGCTTAACAAAAATGAGCAGTCTTCCTTGTTTTCACCCTGACATCAATGCAAATGTTGGAGAGACAGAGGGGGAGCTTTACAGCACTGAACCTCCCTCACTACACTTTTGCAAGACAGAAAGCATTGCACTTTTAGGATCTTCCAACACCTTTCCTCTAGCTCAACTATAGCTGCTATTACTGGTGACATTTTGATTCCATATGACACATACATCAACATCTCTGTGAATTTCACGTATTTGAGGAAGGCACGATTGTACTCTCTGGATCTAGCCAAGTTTCACGCCATTTTGTTCTTGTGAGCCTTGGGACACGCAAAAGACATGCATTACTCTTCTTTAAGAGTTATTTTCACTTCTTAAGTTCATGGATTTGCACATGGAAAAAGTCAACATACCATGCTTTCCTTGTCCATGGTGGGTCCCTTCCAAGACTAACACCATCAACAGGTGTCTAAGGTAACAGTCTGCAATCTATTTAACTGTGTGACATTTTCCAAAACACACCAAAATCAAATCTCACAAGTTGACAAGTGAGATACAAAACCATAGCTTAAGTGCTAAAAAAGGAATCTTAGTTCAGTCGCACTTACTGAAAATCAAAATTTGTCTTTGTGTGGCTGTTCTGACAATTTCAGTAAAACATATAGTAACATACTCAGCCATTAATTGCAAACAGCAAGGGGTTAAATAAGAGCAGTTAAAAAAAAAAAAAGGCTCTTATCTAGCATGATTTATGGTGGAGTTTTGAGTCTCCTCAATACACAACTTCCACAGATTTGAGTGAGTATAAAAAGGAGCACACAAGTTACGCTAGTTATGCTATGAGGAAAACTTACAAGTATATTCTCAAAGATGAAGCAGGCTGAACAAAGCAAGTTCCATGCCTGTAAGAGGGAGGTAACATGGGAAAAAATGTAGCTAAGATAGTATTCTTCAAGATGAACTCCACCAAATGACAGGATAGGAGAGTGGGTGTTATGATTGGCAAGAAGCATTCAGCATTTCTGCAAGAATCTTTTTGAACAAAGAGACAATGACAAAGGTAATAGGAACAGTGGAAGACAACTTTGAATGGGAGGTCAATAGGAAAAAAAAAAAAGAAAATTAAAAAAGCCGAGGCAGTTTAGTGAGAAAAAAAGACAAGATATGTGTGTCTCTGTGTGTGTATATATATAAAAATAAATAAAATGAGCTACATGAGCTGTTTGGAGCCTGTCAAATGGATAAGAAATGGCTGACATTGAACTAAAATCTAGCAAAAGAATGTAATTCCTTATAGTATTAAAGAATGTGCACAACATTCTTTGTTCTCCAGGTTTTTGATATCTATAAATAGTAGTTCGTACTGCAGTAACACCAAATTCAAATGTCTCTCTGCCTAACAAAGATTAGTACTCAATATGGCATGGCATTACGTGGCAGCATGATTAGAAATGGTGATGTTACCATCCTATTGTAGGTGAGACTGTGGAGGTAGGGATGAAAACCCCAACATTTACCAGAATGCTCTTTAGTTTTAGATTTTGCAATTTTGGGAATGCTAAACATTGGATATGCAGACCACCTCAGGTCCAGCTGGAAGCCGTGAAAGTTTTGTACTTGATTGAGCAGCCTCCAACTGGGCACCCAAAATAAAAAGTCCAAAATGAATGGAAAGTTTTCAAATAGTTGAGATTAATGACTTGCCAAAGGCCACACGGGAGATTTGGCATCTACTGGCTTTACTACCACCTTTCTCAGAAAAGCACATATGGCAGGTATAACCTTCAGTGGGACTTCATTGTTTCAACGGCACATTTCCTAGATTGAAGTAACATAATGGACAAGATGCGTCTATAAGCAAACAGATGAATGGAAATAATATTTTAAACTTACATGCTTTTAAAAATGTATCTTAAGAAGGAAATAGTTTTCACCATTCTGAAAACATTATCTGTGAGGCACCATAAGGACATGCTGCTGAATGCAAGAGTTTCACAGCTTTTAACTTCTACAATTTTGGACCAAAGCAGTCTGTTAGTCTTCCAATGTTAAGGTCATTTAAAATGGAAATTGAACATCCAAAACCAAAATTGCGATTTCATTACTGTTCTGACAGTACTGTCACAGCTTTCAACCCATGCAGGAGGGTTGGCCACTTCTTCCTGAACTACACCAAAGCAGCAAGCAAGAGATACTGCAGACAGGCTGCTGATAGAGCCTGCAGTGAAGACATGCAAAATCAAACCTCCAGCAACTACCACCTGGAATCGGAACATTTATCCTCATGGAAACATCCAGGCAGAACAACTTACAAACAAACCTCTCACTGTATTAACACACTGCCTGGCTAAATAGGTAGGGGTGAGGAAGGAATCACTGTTTGCAACACAGGAAGCCACACATCAACATAATTCACACTTGCGCCCGAAAACTTAATCCCAAAGAAAAGTAAAATGTCACTTGGAGCTATTGAAAACACTTGGAAGACATTTTTGCCATGAATGCTAATTCCCAGCTCCCACAGATGAGATACGTCGTTAGAATTCTGCATAGCAGAGGTTAAGCCACTAGAGAGCTATCTAGTTGCTAAATTTGAAATAGAATTGGATTGTTTTACTTGCAACTTTTTGTTTCCAGTCTTGTACCTCAAAAGTCTGACTTAATTAAATACCTCTCCAGCCTTGTTTGGGATTTGGGACAAAGTGAATCAAGGTGAAATACAAGGTAACATGATGAGTTCAACCAATTTAGTTCACAGGAATCCCTGGGGGATCTGTAGCACAAAACATATTTAAGAGATCCAAGGCCTGAAAATTGTTTACTTTTACACTGCACAGGGACATTGCACAGACTGATACTACTGAGGGAAAAGAATTCCCATAACAAGCCCAAACCAGCGTATGTCCTGTGAAGATAACACTTCGGAGTTGTGGGCAAACCCTGAATCACAGGTATTCACTCAAGCTATGTATTTTGCCTAGGCATTAGCACAGGTCGAGAGATCAGACAGACACAATATGACACCCTCACTGAATATTTCTTAATCAGTTCATATTACAGCTGCTGACAAACAAATGCATAACACCTAGATGTGATCCTAATTAGGGTTTCTGCATGTCCTGTGCCATAAAACCCTTGGAGGAGTATGTCGATTAACCAACGTATTTTTTTTCGTAATATGCCACTTCTTTCCCACAAACTCCATATCCCACAGGGGTTAAATGGTACAGTAACAGAGTTAAAATAGGCGCAGGAAAGAGCATGAGACTTAAAAATAGATGAGGAATCCAGGAGGCAAAAATACAGGAAGACGTCTCTGAGACAGGCTGCAACAAGCCCATGGAGGGCTTTGAGAAAAACAACACTTGGAATCCTTTGCCTCATTTAAGTCAGTGTGGGTTTTGCCAGTGCCCTTTTACTGAGGCAGTACTTCATCCAGAGAGATCAAACTTGAATTTGATCAAGTGAATGAAAAGCCAGCGTAGTGGGAGACAGTGACAGTCACAAACATTTCACTGTTTATGTGGAGTGCAGAGTGCGGTGGCCCTTGAAAGACACAGACTGGCTTCAAGTCTGCCTTTATGCAAGCAAGTCTGATAGCTTTTAACTGAAAGTATTAGAACAAGATATGCTTTTGTTCTTGCAGGGATATGAACCTCCCCCACCCTTGTGTTTTTAAGGAAAAGCAAGGCTGGAGGAAGCCTCACTGGGTTTGAAACTATGAAAGTTATTCATTTACAAATCTTTAGTCTTAATGCAACACTGCAGCAGACTGCTTAAGGGCTAAGGTAGTACAATGCATGCGTAGACACAAAGAACAACAAGACTAACTACACAGCTGAGTTTGCATACATCTTGCAGTGAAATTCTTCAGGCTCTTTAACCTACAACATACAAGTGACCGAACTTAAAAATAAAAGCCTAACCATAATGTACTGTAGCAGCAATTCCTCAAACACGTATTTGCATGTGTTGACACTTCTGAAAGGAAGGCTGTTGAGCAGTTATGCTGGGAAATAAACATTGCCTAACCCTGAAGAGTAACCACAAGAACAGAAAAACAAGTGTTACTGCAGCTGGTATCTTCCTGCCACAGCACTAGTCTCTGACTACTGAAATAAAAAGATCAGAAGTCACCTGAGGGTCTAGGTGGTATTTTAAGTAACTTTCTTATAGCTATATAAAGCTTGCAGTTCAAAAGTCTAGTAACCACTTCTGCCCCAGTACCCTCCACCCCTCCAAAAAGTTTGGCTACTGGCAAAACAGAATATGCTCTCTCTCAAAAACCTTCTACTAGGTTTATTTACAAGTTTGGCTCTGCAAGATCTTGGCTGATGGGGACGTTAAGGACAGCGTAACTTACTTGTTCCCAAGCAAAGGAGTAAGTTTTTGGACATTTTGGGCAAGGAAGGAAAGGAGGAAATCTATTGAAAGAGATGGTCTTCCTCCTCATGCCCCTGTTTGCCTCAAGTACTAGGGCATATACATGCAAGAGGCTGAATTACTAGGCTGCTGGTGCCTAGTCCCCTTCACGAATGAAGCTGCATCCAACCTTGCGGGCTCGTTTACTCTTTCAAGAAGCAGGTTAGTTTAGCCTACTCTCCATTACAGTTGCTACCTCCACACTAACTAAAGAACTTCTTGTGCAGACTATATTTACAGTCACCAAGTGATCACTGCCCATTTTACACTGATACTTAGTCAGTTGGATTAGAAAAGTAATCTAACCCAATGAGTCTCAAAATACAGGTATGATCTCATCAGAGCCAAGCAGAAATAACTGCTTATTCTAATATTTGGGTTCATAAGCCTGGCAGACACAAGCCTGTGGCCCGAAATGGACAGCAGCCAGAATCAATTTGGAAAACTCTGATGGAGATAATGGAATTTTGAAATGTCTTCTCAGAGAAAAGCACCAAGTCTTCTACTAGTTAGCATCCTTTACCATTAAGATGTTATGCTGGAGGATACATGGTGTTGGCTTGAGGGGAGTGGAGAGGGCCAGAAATCAACAGAATCTCTCTTTGCCCTGACTCTTTTTCAAGGGTTGGGCTCAGTTTGTCTTTTCACTTTGAACTTGGTGAATAATCTTGAAAGAATCACCTTTCTTGGGAAGAGAACACACAGGCATGAGGCATCCTGAAAGGATCCAATCTGCCATATATAGATGAATGGTCCATGAACCACATGTGATGATTTGTAGAAACACTGGACTTACGGCAAATGTGTGACAGTGCCTCAGAACATTTCTGTTTGAAATTCCCATCTGGAAATAGACAGCAAACGTAACAAAAGAGCCTCCCAGGAATTCACTTCCACCTGAGTATTATGCAAGCTCTTCAGAGGTTAAGATTTTCTTTCCCTCAAGCCATAGAATGAGATGGTAAGAATGAGATTCACCAGCAGATCTACCTTTTGGCAATAAAAAAGGAAGTGAAAACACGTCATGGATTGAGCAGCTCTTCTTTCATTTGTGGCTCTATATTGTAGACTGGGGAGAAGAATCACCTCCCAAATACTACCCACAATTTAAATCCCAAGCACCTTCTGGCCAAGCAAAAGTCCATGAACATGTCCCCCCTCAAGTTTTCAGGGGTCAGGTTCACTAAAACTACCATTGTTTTGTAGTGGCTGGAACAGAAGAACCAAGTTTCTGTAGTGGGAAATAAAGTTTGTGAAGTACAACATTCCATATGCCTCTCTACTCATACAAAGCCTCAGACAACAGCAGCAGCCCCAAGCTAACAATTTAGCCTTTATTAACAGGTAATGATTTCCATTGTGTACAGCTTATGCATACATGAGATGTAAGCATCATGAGCGCAACTGACTCGCATACTTCCAAAATTCAGCACAACAAAAAATTACCTGCTGCCAATCCAATGGTGAATATGATCTTACATAATGGGACTGGCCCATGGGAGAAAAAGAAATGTGAAAAAAACCTGTGCTGTACATTCAAATTTCAGCCAAGAGTAAAATTGAAGCAAATGGCAGGAATTATATGCTTGCTATGAGGCATGAAGCCAGAGCTAAAAGAATTGCCTCTATTCAGTGTCTCAGCTTTAGAAACAAGGAGCGGATAAACAATTAGACAATGGGTTTGGAGTACAATTTCATTGCACTGAGTCAGAAGTGGTGGAGATGTATAGACTAGTAATCTTGGAGAACCGATGCTTGCATGAGGATGAGCTGCAGCACCATCACTTCTGATCCATGAGAAACAAAAGAAACCTGGCAGAGATTGAAAAGCACCCCCTCCCCATGCCATGGATACCACTTACTTCCAAAGCATTCAAACAGTCCAGAACGCCTGCTACAGTTCTCCAATGCCAGCATTAGACTAAACTGCATAGTGTAGTAAACAAAGGGAAAACACATTACAAAGCCCTTTGATGGGCTTGGGCAGGGTGGGGGGGTGAGGGGGAGGAGATTTCCATACTTTAAGGCCTTGGCAAGTACAATCTTCAGCCAGACCTGACTGCCATTGTGACTGGCTACTTTATTCACCTATTTCTGTAGACACTGGCCTTCCTCCAGGTACTGCTGGTGCTTTTCAAGCAGAGTGTGCTTTCCAGCAATACCCCTCATATGCCTCCAGCAGCCATGCTGGGCCTCTGCAACAGCACGCTGCCTTGGCTATGAATGGGTTTGCTGCCCTGCCTGTCACAGCACTGCCAGGTGAGCACTCTCGTTTTATCAAAATGCCAGGACTTTGGCCGAAAATTTTAGTTGCTCCTCAAACAAACCCTCAGCTCCAGGTTTCAACCCCCCAGTAGCACATGCTATAGAAGATAACACTCCTTAAAGCTGGGGCTTGCAGCACCTGTGGATTATGTTTTCATTCTCCAGTTTCTAGCTGGGCCACAGTGCATGTAATGGGAAAAGGCTTGTGTAGGTACCATCCACCTCCTAATGCCACAGCAACCCTTGGAAGAACAAGTTCTGGTTCAAAGCTGCTTTCTACCAGCAGACAACCAGCAATAATGGATATTCACTGCATGATCTAATCCACCTTCCAGTTACTAAGGTCAGCCTACTATTTCTTTCCACTGGCTAAGTGTCCTTACAACTAGATACAAATATTCATGCATAATCCAGAGCTTACTTGAGATACTGTTGCTATAGTCTTGCTGAGCAGCGTTACACAAGAGGATTTCACACAAGATTTCACAATTTCCTAAATTAGACTGTGCTGGGAGTGGAAGTAGGAGATGGGGAGAGAAGAATGCAAATACTTGATAAAATTAATTCAGTGTGACACAGAGTCAGAGCCATGCATCTGAACATCTGATTCAATTACAAACTTGAAACCAAGGATTTGAAACCCATTTTGCTTATTTTACATGCCCATTAGATATTTGCCACTAGAGATATTTGCCACCTACTGCTATCCGCTTGGGGGACAGAAGGAGAAAGAAAGGACAATATGTTCTGTGAATACTGCAAAACTCAAGCAATAATCTCCAAAACCCTCCACTTTGTGTGCCATTTCCAGCTCCTTATCTCTTGCCTTTGCTCTGTTACATGTACTCTCAGTTCTTCATTCACCTTTTATTTTACTCCTTTAACCTCCTCCACGCAGAAGGCCCTTCACTGAACAGTAACTTGGCAAGTTGCACTCATACTGGCCTGTCTGCACTCATATTGACTACAAAAGCCAAACCTACTCCTGGTGAAGCATGTCACAGATGATGAAAGCACAGCTCTTCATGATCAGGTGGCCCGAAATGCATTGCCCAAAGCTGCTGTACTAGTCTGACCGCCAGCCTCTCTCAGAATGTTTCATCCTCCTTTCTCTTCTCACTCATATGCCGCTTGTCAGATACTGATAAAGATTACTTATTTTCACTTGTAGCAAGGGAAACAAAATGCATCACAAACTGTAGGTAGGAAGTTAATCAGAGATAACTGTTCTTGGTTTTATTGTTTCTCTGAAGTCTATGAATCCTAGAAATAATGTTTTCCTTTCATTAGACAAATGGGTAGCTGCAAGCACTCCCTGCCTACGGACTGCCTAGGCACTACCCACACATCTGGGCAGAAATGGAGTCACCAGGTTTTAAGGAGGGGCCACAAGGGGGATGGATGTCTAAGCACAAATCCTGTCCTAAGGTGACAGGCTCCCTTCCCCCCTCCAAAAAGGGGTTAACATTCTTATGTATCTGTACTGAAGTTAGAGACCCACATGTTCAGCTGCCGGGTACAGTCAGCAGAGTAGGTCCTCAGCTTCCTCCAGGGCCCTAAAATCTGAGAGAATAACCACGGGTTTTAGATTTTAACCCTGCCGTAAAATACAGACCTGCCCTTTCTATCACCTATGGCTGGAAGCCGGCATGGGCAGGAAGGGGAAAAAAAAACAACAAAAAAAGAAGAAAATCCTTCACCTCAAGTTGCTGGTTCATGGAAATTTTGTAGGTAGTTTCACATACTATAAAAGAATACTTATTTGCACCTATAGCTGTAGAAAATGACCCTTTGCTGTTCACATTGAAGACCAAAACATACGAATATTTTGAGTATATGGGCAGAACAGTGCCTTAGGAAAAAGAGCAAAGGTATTCTGCTATGCAGCACCACTGCCCCGGCATCTCCAGCAATGCTGTACATAAATTCATTTACCAGAGGTTGCTTTTTTATGTTAAGTTTTCGTGTGGCCTCAGGATCATCAATTGTGGCTATGTCCTTTTTGCTCTAAAGGAGAAAATAGTGTGCAAAAAAAATCATTCCTTGTAACCCTCTCTTAGTCTATAATAGAAACCATTTCTGAAAAATAACTGACAACTTGAGGGTTCAAGTTTGTGGAAATTGCTAAAACACCTACATCTCAGTGGAAGTCCCAAGATCTTATGTCACTTTTGAAAAGGGAAAGTAAATACATAAATTACTTGGATGTTTTTGAAACCTCTACCCTGCATATAAAAACAGAAAAAAGGCCCAATTATGCAGGCCTTGTGCTCCCAGCCTTCCTAAAGGGCAAGGAATGCAGGCCCTGCAGAGACAAGCACAAAATAATGGGTAAGATTGCACTTTTTAGCAAGGTGCATCAATTACATGAGTAAGATGTGGATGTAAAGAGGCTGGCCAGCCTTCCAGCTACGCTGGCTCATTTCAACATTACATCCCAAGGCTATTTCACTATAAACACATTTTACACAATGACAGTGATCTCTTGAAGGGGCATTTCTTCACCCTGGGAATAATACTTAGAACTGCATACAGACTAAGGAGCACAGTGGTCTTACCTCTACTTACTTGCCTCAGTAGCAGTCATTTGTTTTAATTTGTATTTACTACCACAGGTACTGTTACACATTCGACTGACTGCAAAAGATCACACAGGACCCCAGACTCTAAGGCTCTGCATCAACACATACCTTATTGCAGGAGCAAGGGCTCAATTGGTTGTCATTATTGCATTTTAATTTCTAGCAAACATACTCAAAAACAGCTCAAGACTACACAACAATCCACATGATTTAGTAAAGGGAAGCAGAAAGCTTCTACCTAAAGATGGTAAGTTTTGCCCCTCACCACTCAGTTCTTTATTCATTTCAACATTTTAATGTTTGTTTCCTAAAACACAAAGGTTGACATACTGAGGTGTCATGGCAACAAGCACTCACAACAAAGCGATTTCCCCTTCCGCTGCCTGAGAAATAGCCATTTTCCCCTCACTGATAAAAGCTACCAGGTAAATTAGGTAACGGGCAACTTCCAGAAGGTTGATAAAAACTGAAGACATTCGTTCAGCCTTTCTGAGCCCTTGACTGACCCCCCACCTCTCACTGTAGATAAGCAAAGCACCAGATGCTCTCCTGCCTCTCTTTGCCAAGAGCCCTGCCCTTAAAGCAACAAGCGTTCTTCCACTCCAGCACTCACATAGCCAAACTACGACACTTGCCTCAGTGGAAATCTAAACCCCTTCTTCTTCTTCCTGCTCCACACCCACCACAGTCACACCCAGCTCTTTATGAGACAAACGTTTTCCACTACCTTCTCTCCTGTCTGTCTCTCAACCTCTGCCCTAGCACCTGCTGAACTGGGAAACGCCCGTGTCTCCTGCTCATTTTAACAGCAAGATCTGTAGCAGGTGGGACTTTCCCCCAGACCACAGAGACTACCAGCACTGCACTGTTTCCATCCCCAGAAGTCCCATGCTTCCTGGGGGACAACAGCCCTTGCAGAACTGTAAGTGTCTGCAAAGAGCCTGAAATCCGTCAAAAAAAGCCCAGCATCTTATGAAGTAGAGCAATACTGTAAAGGGATAGTAATGAATTGGTTACTTCCATTAGGCCCAAATATGTTAACTAAATGCAGCAGAAGAAACATGAATAGATCTCTTGAAAGAGACTATACTACTGTATAGCAGCATAACTTAAATGAGCTCACAAAGACCTAAATGCAGGGGAAGCATTAACTCATGATAGTTGCAAAGACCTAGAGATGCCAAATCACATGGCATAGTAGAGAAAGGAGACACTTAGAATTGTTAAATAGGTCCTTGATGGACATTATTGAAATGTTTTCTCAACATCTTTATCAGAAAATTAAATAGGCAGTCTTAGTTGATGAGTTATTTGTGGATATCCTATATAACAGATGCAACAGAATGATAAAACTCCACTGTGCTAAATGTTCCTCTTCTGTCTCTGACCCACAGCCCTGGGTTTTACACTAGCTTGCTGGAAAGGTGCACTTAGGCAAATATTTATCAGACCTAAATTAAAGAGAGTTATGGCAGAAGGGTAAGGGGGGTGTTAAAAAATAAATTGGAGAATTAAGGAAAGGTGACATGGTGAGCCTATTCCAGATGGCAGGAAATGATAGAGAGGAGACTCTTGTAACAGTTTTCCCACTGAATGCAAAACTGTAGGACTTCCCTATTCCCAATACTGCATAAACTATGCACAGGAAATATTCCTACAAGGTAAACTGCAGTATTTGCTTAAGCAAAATTTACAGTCAATCTTTCACAGCCCTCCCTCTCTTGAGTGTCAAAGCATTTTTATTTACAACATGGAACATGCTAGTTAACAGTGTGATGTTTTATTGCTCAAATCCTCTCTGAGACATATTCCATAGGCTTTGTCTGTAATCGTGCTATTTACTTACTACAGTGCATTACATGTCTTGAAATATACATGAACGGTATGTGTGCAGAATACAACGGGCACTTTGTACATTGGAGCTAATCCTTTGGGTTATGAGCAGTGAACTCGAGGGTTGGGAAAAGGCCCCCTTAGAACCCTGTATCCTTGCCCCATGGTTCACACACATTAAAAATGCTTGTTGTGTTTTTAATTGTGTCAGTCACGACTTGCAGAAAGTCCTTCAAGTAATCTCCATAAAAGATGGAGCAAAGTCATATACATATATCATGTATCCCCTGAAGACAGCTTTCAGAAATTCAGAGATCTGGGATAGAAGAGGGTTCTCCAAACTCAAGACAGTACTTGGACTGAGTATCTCAGAGTGACTCTTTGCTGCTGTTGTTATTTTTTTACATACTTAGCCTTCTCCTCCCCCTTTGCTTCCTTGTATTTTCTCCCTATTTGAATTTATTTGCCTCAGTTTTTCTTATTAAACATTTTCGTTCTCTGGATGCTCTCTGTGCATATGTGAAGCTTGCTATTTGAGCTGTACCCATGCAGTGCAGAGTCACGTCACTGGCTCTACTCCCTGCTTGGGGGGGAAACTCCAAGGTCCTAGTTCAGAAAGACACTGTTGATTTTGGTGGACCTTAAGGACACAATTAGGGAGCCCTTACTGAATACAGCTGTCTTTCCAAACCAGGGACACTGCTAGGAGGACAGCTTCAAGGAACTGACGTGAGGACTAAAAAAACCTCCCTGGTGGCAGGCAGAAGAGTTGGAAAGCAGGGCCCCATTTAAGACAAGCACCTAGTGGAAAAGGATAGTCTGAAGAGGAGAAACCCAGGGTGGTTTTTTTCCTTACTTCCTTCTCAAAAACAGATGCAGGTTTTCTCTGCCAACTGGCAAAATTAGTTTCCCACTGAAAGAGAAATCAGGGATGCAGCTCGGCTCTTTCCTTACTGTGAAGGCATCCATGTCCTGTTGTTTGATCAGAAGCGGTCAGATGCTGAACCTTGACTCCTTCCTGCACAGAGAAAACCACAGCTCACCTGCCCTTTCACTAAGGGTCAGCTGCTGTTAACTGCCTCTGCATCATCATGCTTGTTGCTTCCTGATCTGCAGGGTTTCTCACCTGGGAAATCCCCTAGCCCAAAGAAAATCTGTTGTTCAAAGATGAGCTAGGGAGTCAACCCTCTCTTTACGCAGCTACTTTCAAATACAAAGGCATCTTCTCCACTTCTGTGGGTGCTGTGAGCTCCAGCCAGAGGGTGTGTGCTCTGACTCATAATACACACATTAACACTTTTCACCCAAACAATGGCATTAAGTGTCTTATTTAATATTTTCGTCATATAATCACTAAAGCATTTCCATGTGTTATTAAGTATCACCACATTCTAATCTGAACTGCCTGTACGGGATTATTTCTGAAAGGTATTGCAAGTTACAACATTCAAACACACAGAATGAAAATAAAATCTAACTTAGTTATTAAATGCAGGTTTCTAATTTACAAACAAATGCTGTCATGGTAGTGTACTAATTAACGCAACAAGTAATTAAGCCTGCATCCTTATTTTGCCTGTACAAGATTTCTGTTGCAAGCATCAGCCTTTGTAGTGCAACTGAAAAACTAGGCAGTTATGGTAGAAGGACAGAAACTCATCGTAAGTGACTGAACATGATTATATAATGGTGTTATTTCTCTTATTCTGATACACAGCATGGCAGTTCTGCACTATGGAATAAGTACATTGTTATCAGAAAGGCAGCACCCTTGCTGCTGGAGGCTGCAGAGTACAGCCCACTTAGTTCCCCAAAAAGCATCCCACTCACTGAAGAGATTTATTATGATTTTCTTTTATCTAGGTTTCTTGGAAAATGCATTACATCATGTAACTCATTCACTGTGCTTTGTTCAGCACTTGTGCTATGCAAAATCATCAAAAACTGATAAACTGCCAGCACTGCCCCATGGCGTTTTGCTGTCACCACAGTGGGACAAGTAGTCCCTTGTTCTGGGCTGTTGTTGACCACAGTCATGGTTCAGATGAACCCTGATGTGCTCAGCTGGACAGAAGAACACTGGCAGCTGCGAGACGAACACATGCAGTTAGCCAGCACCTGCCATGCAGAGCACTTGCAACCCTCACTCATAACATTAAGCCATTCTCTGATAAATAAGAAGGCTCCTAAAGTCAGAATAACCACATTGGAGAGAACATTATAAATTAGACAAGCAACTGCTGCAGTGTCTAGGTATTATTAGTCAAGCACTCTAAAACCCAGAAAATAAATGTGTTACAAAGGGAAAATCTATCTTTCCTCACAGGTACAGACAGAAGTAACTGCAGAGACACTGTGGGGTTCCACTGCAGGCGCCTGGCAGGGGAAGACAAGACAGGGTTTGGAGAAGACCTACTCACAGATTGCACCCAAAAGCTAAGGTGGTTGCTGTTATATAGACCATTAAACCTTTCACCCCTTCTGGCCCCAGCAGGGATCCTAAGTTCATTGTCCACTTGGAGTTTACAGGTAAGGCTTTGTCCTAAATCCAAATGACTATCAGCATGTTATATACTCTGCTGAATGTCACTGAACTTGTCTTCTTACTGACTAAGGTTTTTCCTTTTTATAATACACAAACCACCAAAAAGGAAACCAAGCTTCTCAGGCAGGCAATGAATATTCCCACTGTAGAATGTATTCAACCACTTAACTTGCAGAGAACACAAGCCGATTGCCTAGCAGATCTAGCCAGACCACATTTCCCACTACATTTTTATTCCTGAAAACAGATGAATGCACAAAACAAAGGTCAGGTCAGTTTCATTACCCAAGTAAATAATCTGGGCTAAGAGTAAATCAGCTAACGCACTTAGAAAACTATCAGTATCTGTATTGTAAACACATTCCAGTTAATGCTATTTGAGCCCTTTTATGTTTGGTTTCCTTGAATCTGAGTGAATGCATTTGATTCTGATGAACGATAAATCCTCTGAAGAGCTAACTTTAAGTCCACATTTATTTTTTTAACATTTGCTCAAAGTAAATTCTGGATTACACAATTACTCTGCAACAATGCAAACTGTGCATTGGAAATCCATGTTGCCAGTGCTTTCCTACGGCGGTTACATTCAGGAAATGGAACTACTGCATGAATTGGAAAACTAACCAGTAAAACAAGCTGCAAATTTTCACAGTCACCTGTCTGTAAACCATCTGCACACCAAGAATTCCCTAGTACAATGTGTGAATAGTGTTAAACAGCAAATGATGTTTTGTGATATATCACAAAACAAGCAACTCAACAATAAGCAAACAGTTCCATAGGCAGCTGAATTAAAGAAAAATTATCTCCTAGGGACATCAGCATGGGGTCACTGATGCCCCAAAAGGGGAAAATTCTGCTGCAGCTTCCCATCAGCATGGACAGGGACCTGTCCTCTAGCCACTTGCCTGTTTTCAAAGGACATCTATGAAATTACTTGTTTATATTGCTTGAACTCACAGAACAAGCTGAAAATGTATTAAGTAGGAAACAGACATGGAATTGAGTGAGCCTGGCTTCCGTAACAAAAAAAACCCAAAACAACAACTAAAAGGAAGTAGGACCATGCAAAGGAGACTCCAGGAATTTGGCTCTGGATTTTTATAAATTTTTCCTTGAGCAAAATTAGTGTGGTAACTGCACTGGTTCCTCTGTCTTTTAATGAGGTCCAGATTTTCTTTCCTTTTATTCAAAAACATGTCCTCGAACACTTGATGAAAAGTCTGAAGTCTTACAGGCCAGGTGCCTTTGATTTCAGCTGTATAAGAAATGGGATGGTACACTAAGGACACTAAAGATTTATGAGAACTATAGCAACAATCTCACTAATCATTTAAGGAAAGAGAGGAAGAAGTTTTAGGGTTCACCTCTACTGTCCATTTCCATCTGCACCAAGAAGCTATTTGGTAAATCTACTTTACAGAGAGATGGCACATGCTCTTCCTCAAAGGTGGGGTGATCAGCTTGAACGACAAATGCTGGAAACTTAGGATAACTCCTAGGGAAAACCATAACTGTGAAAAGTCACTCCCTGATCCTGGCAAAGCCTATTTAAGCCTGAGCCAGTGAGATAATCACTGGATATTGTAAGCCTTTCCTGAAGGATATTATGTGATTTCAGATGTTTACAGCATATTGACCAGTAAGCGTGCAAGGAAGTCAGAATCATTTAGGTTGGAAAAGACCTTTAAGATCATCAAGTCCAACCATTAACCTAGCACTGCCAAGTC
>NW_008795371.1:179955-191004 GCF_000699145.1 Aptenodytes forsteri | reverse complement strand
AAGAATTTTTTCCTCATGTCCAATCTAAACCTCCCCTGCCGCAACTTGAGGCCATTTCCTCTCGTCCTATCGCTAGTTCCTTGGGAGAAGAGACCGACACCCACCTCGCTACAACCTCCTTTCAGGGAGTTGTAGAGCGCGACAAGGTCTCCCCTCAGCCTCCTTTTCTCCAGGCTAAACAACCCCAGTTCCCTCAGCCGCTCCTCATAAGACTTGTTCTCCAGACCCCTCACCAGCCTCGTTGCCCTTCTCTGGACATGCTCTGCACCCCCGCAACCCTCTTGTAATGGAGGGGCCCAAAACGGAACACAGTATTCGAGGTGCGGCCTCACCAGTGCCGAGTACAGGGCACTGTGCACAAGTCTTCTCTCAGTACATTCATTCCAGGGAAAAGAACAGTTCCAGCACTCCCAAAGGGAATTACTCTCATATAACTCAATGTAGCACATATGCCTGTTTCAGAACAAGTTAAACTACTGTTAGTTTAAAAGGAAGAAATCACAGCCAGGAATTTACAAAATGGACGTCCAAGGTCTCCAAAACTACATTAAAGTACCTAAAATAAGGAACCCAGTTTTCAAAATGTCTGCGTGCCCAACGTTCTCAGAAATGGATAGTATTGATATGCCTACGCAGGGACATACTGGAGGATGGGGAAACTAGTGGGCCACCTCCCTTAGTGCCAGCTGGTATAGCTCATGCTCCTGCGTCATATGAAATGCACATCTTTCCCCCACTGCTTGGGTTTCCTGGAAATATCTCTAAGTTTCTGCACAGTGCTTAGTCAGATTGAGTGATCATTTCTGTACTTCACACTACAAACTGAGCCTTTTGGTAGTTTGATGACACATTTCTGCAACTGTCCTTCTCTGCTTTAGAGATATGATCTATCTTCTGCATCAGGAACTGACTCAGGAGAGAAGAAAATATTGTCATGTTAAATGATGTCATTGTCACCTAGCATCCCTGAAAAAACCAAGAGAACTCTCTGAAGTCTGCCTGCATATGACACATAACATCTAAACTGCATATCTTGCACTTAATTAATTTAATGGCATAAACTATGCCGTTAAAAAGTTATCTGCTTTTCAGGTGTCAGCAAAACCTGTGCCCAGTGCCCTGTGGCTGGGCATTTCTGAAAATGCAAGGATCAGTTTCTCAACCAATACACAAATGTATCACGGTTCCCATCCTAGAACAATAATGTTGCTTGACTGGGCTTCAGAGTACCTTCTTCTAGTTTATATTAGCTTCCCACATGGATTAAGTTTGGGCATCTGTGAATTGCTATGGGGCAACTCATCCTATCTCAGTCAAAATAATCTGGGTTTTAGGCATCTGTAGGGCTGGCTTCAGTATGTAAGTATCAGGGTTATTGTAAAGATGAAGAGAAGTCATTAACACTGTCATGAAAGTGAGAGATGCCAGCACAGTGACTGAAGAGCAGGAGAAATGGACCAGATGCAGGTCTTGTACTGATAGTATGGATATAGTGCAAACATGGGCAATAAACAAGAAGAAAAAGAATGAAAAGCAGAACACAGCTTCATAAATGGTTTCTGTTCATAACGAATCACACAAACACTGCATTTAAGAGCGTACATGTGTCAAATACATAGGAGACAGTGAATCACAGAGTTTACAGTAATATAAGGCAGTCAAGCAGTGTACATTCACAGATGAGAAAGAAAGGTTGGCTTAGCTTCTCAGGCCCTGTTTCAGGGAGCAGGATTATCTGCTGGATAAATCTCCTTTGCAGAAGTGGCAATAAAAGTTCTTGGCTGCAGAAGAACTGATAGCGGTGCCAAAGGAAAAAAAATAATAATCAAATCTCATAGTCAGGCAAATCTCCCATTGCTGCCAAGAAATCCACGGCAGAGCAGGAGTCACTGAAAGCCCTGGGCTGGACCAGCCAGAACGGAGCACCGGGACACTGCCCAGGGAAGACGGGATCAGGAAAAGGGACTGGTTTTGGTTAACACCAGCTCCCTCACTCCCCCCGCAGTGGGATGGGGGAGAGAATTGCAAGGACAAAAGTGAGAAAACTTGTGGGCTGAGATAAAGACAGTTTAATAAGGAGGGGGGAAAACAAAACAAAACAAAGAAAAACAAGTGATACAAAAGCAATCGCTCACCACCAGCTATGCCAATACCCAGCCAGTCCCCAAGCAACGGCAACCCCTGGAAAACTCACCCAGTCTTATTGCTGAACATGATGTTGTACAGTATGGAATAACCCTTTGGTCAGCTGGTTTCAGCTGTCCTGGCTGTGTCCCCTCGCATCCTCTTGCCCACCCCCAGCCTACTCACGGCAGGGGCAGAGTGAGAAATGGAGAAAGCCTTGACGCTGTGTAAGCGCTGGTCAGCAATAGCTAAAATATCCCTGTGGTATCAACACTGTTTTGTTCACAAATCCAAAGCATAGCACTATACAGCTGCTATGAAGTAAATTAAGCCCATCTCAGGCAGACCCACTTGCAGACTGTTAAAGCTGACTGAACCCTGTCAACAGTCACTACCCCACACCACATTCAGCCCCCAGCTGCACTTGAGTAATGGTTTCCAGGGGAGGGGAATTCAGGCTTGGGTGCTTCGTTCTGCTTTAATGAATCAGTAAGAGATGGGTTTACTTATTTTACACAAAACTCAGGGAGCTGACTTATGCAGCTTACACAGAAGGCTGTGTGGATGATGATACACCAGGACCATGTACTGGTGTATCATCATCTGTACCAGCCATCACTGGTATAATGACCTTGATACAAATGCAGCCTAAAGATAGGAATAAAAGGAAAGATTCACTGCACAAAGGTCAGTAAAGTTGAAATCTGTGCTGATAAACTTTTTAACATAGGGCACCCACTTAAACACCCTGTGTTTCTGCCACAGCTCTGGGTAGCGCTCCCTCAGTTGGACACTTTGCCACACTGGTGCTACATGCTCTTCATGGGAACAGGTGGCCAGGGCTCTCCTACCCTTGGGAACAAACTTTGCAGAGGTGGGATCTCACAGCCCCATTACTTTCAGACTCTTGAAATGGGTCAAAGTTTCCCAGCTAAGTGGACATTTTGGGTTACCAGCTTATTTCTTCAACAGCAGTCTTCAGGGAAACCAAACAAATATACAGGCCACATGAGACTGCTGAAAACCAATTAGTTTTACTTTAGATATCACAAGTTATAGGCATATATAGACACAGTAACAACTACCCACATGCATTTGGTCACTTTTTCAGCAACCTCGCAACAGCTCTTTAACATCAGAGGTCTCTGAGCAATCTAGCTCAGTGTCACTCAGTCTCTCTCAATCTCTCTCTTTAGATGACCTTTGAATCAAGCAGCAACAAAACGGATTTCTCTCTCTCCCCCCGTCCTATCTTTCCTCTACCAGTAGTACGCTCATACTCCCCTTAAAAGGAAAGAAAAGGCTATTCAGAGATGCTTTTATGTATTATAACTTGCAGTTACTTTGCTAAGCAATTCTCTGGTCAGCCTCATCATGTGATCACCTCTCTTAAATCTCCATTACACCCTCACCTTTATGTCCAGGTTCAGATTATAAATAATGGTTTGCCATGGAAAGTAGCCATTTTCTAACCCATGCATGTTACACGGGGATGCACAGCTACCAACATTTTACCACCTCATTATGCTATCTGAAAGAATTTCTTTTGTTCCTTGCAGTGGCTCAATTTAGAGGCAGGAGAAAATTGATAAAACCCCCTACTCCAAATTTAGTTTGCAGTCTAAACACAAACATACATACCAACTGCCCAATAGCAAGCATTACACATCAACTGTGCCCAAACATCGGATCTTTTAATAATGATTTTATAAATACAAAATGCCAATTTTTGAGCATTGACCAGTTCAGTAGGCCCAACATATTACTGATCTGACATTATAATACCTGCTTCAGATAGTATATTGCAAAAATATTCAGCTGAATATTTTGCAATGGTATTTGCATCTGCAATTCATTGCTGGCTTGCAAGCATGAACATGAATAAATGTTACACAACATTTATTGAATAAGCTACTAGATCAATTCACTCATCTGAGAGCTTCCTGGTGACGTGTCGGTATCTTCTGTGCTTTTGAATGAAAAGCAGCTTAGCAAAAGTGGCAACATGCAATATTCACACATTGTAGAAAGCACACATTAAGTGAAGAATTAGAAATTATAAACGGGTAAATCATAAAAGACCAAAACCAACACTGAAATGAGTTAAACAGAGCTCAAAATAATGATTCTGTGGATCAAATCCAGCGGAAGTGATTATTCTCAATGCATGGCTTCTAACTTCATCACTTTCTGCTTTATAGCTGGCAAAATCTGACAGAAGTCTCAGGCTCCTGTTACAGAGACTGAAAATAGAGAAATTCATTATTTTATGTTTTACCTTCCCATGTTTGCTGTATTGTAACCTAAACACCCTCCTTTTCTCTGGTAAGCATTATTCAACTTGCTGTTGCATTTAAAAGAAGTTACTTTCTTCTTTTTTTGACCCAATTCCTCACAAATATGCACCAGATGGAGAACTGGATTTCATCATTTCAAGTTCTGTGATTTTTTTTATGGCAGGAAAGTTACATTTCCCAATATTCTTAAGTTTTTACATCAACAGTTAAAAGGCCCTTTACTGGTGCAGCTGCTGACTTGTTATGATTGGATGTCTAAGAACCACTGGCCACCAGATATTACTCCTTCACTTGGAAGTTTTTTCATAGTGTGTTACAGACCACTGACCTACAGCTTTGCTCTCATTGAATTGCTTTCCTGAATGTATGACGAACAGCAACCTTAGGAAAATTAGGAGACAGAAAGGTAAAAGGAAGATGAAAAAGGAAATTAAAAGCAAAACACTCAAATGTTTACTTGTGGGTCACCAGTTCAGAGGTCTGACCACAGCAGAAAGGCATACCTGTACCTGGAAATGAACCAAGACACTCTCATGCCTCAACTGCAGAGGTCAGGCACACTATGGAACAGGCCTGCTTGGTGTATTCAGCAGTGTTGATCACTGTGAAGCCTTTTAGGACGCCCTGCTGATCATTATTGCAAGAAACAGCACTACTGTCTTAAAAAAGGCCTCTTCGCTTGCTTCATGGCTGAGAGAGACCAAAGAAATAGCCTTATACAGCCTCAGGTACGTAATTTCTTTGGTCACAGCTTTCTCAGAGATTGTGTGTAAAAAAAGAAAGCCGTGAGCACAGCAACTGCAGATGTCTTCTGTGATCTGTTCAGTACCCAATGTCTGACAGCTGAAGCAGAAACTGAATTCATGATTCAGTTTGCTGCTCACAAAGAAGTGCTTTACTTCTGCTTTCCAGTATGGAAAGGGCAGTGCCCAGAAGCCACAGAACCTTACAAGCGTGTAAGCCCTGTGCAGCTAAGAGGCACCTGGATGCTGACCGTGATGCCAACCCCCATGTGCAGAGGTGAGGAGAGCTGTGCTATGGAGAGAGAAGCTGGAAGAGTCCACATGCACCACTCCATAGGTCTGTCCAGAATAGTCAGAGGCAAGTCTAGCTTTGCTATACAGCGAGTCCTATATGGAGCATCGAGAAAGGCTAATAAAGGGAAAAAGGAAAAAAAAAAGTTGTATTAAAAAGAAAAATCTTACATTTCAAAACACACCTGTCTGCTTACTAAACATTGTGGTAAGTGGTATCTGAGAAATAACAATTGAGAAAATTATTGAGGAAAACAAGAACCAGGGCTGGATTCCAAAATGAAAGCATTGGAATAAAACATTTCCCTCTACAAGCAGCAATGGTTTCACTGAGCCTTCCTCCTCATCTTTCTCCTCTCAAAAGGAGGTAAAAATGTATAAATAAATAAAATAAAATAAATCAAAGAGTTTATTTTCCTGATTATTCATTTATCTCTGCCACGCCAATAATGCCTTCTGCCATTTTGTGTGCAATCTTTCATTACAATATCACTTCTCTAATTTTAGCATGAAGAACAATACTCAAGAATTTAGAAGTCTCTGTCCATCATCAGAAGCCATCAAATTCACTGAAAACCAAATGGGATAGTTTGAAAGAGCAATTTCATGAAACTTCCAATGTGCTTGGATTCAACTGAGCTAGAAAGATGGCAAGACCATTGTTTTGGGCACTATTCTGGCATTTTTGATTCCTATCACGGCCAGTCCAGGAAACTCAGTGACACAGCACACTGCTGTCACTACACCTTACAGTGCTTTCTCAGCCCTCCAAAGCAGCTTGCAATGTTTTTGAAATGTCAAAGTTGCTGACTGCTGACTCCCAGACACCATGTATGAATGGCTTCTTGATTTTTTTTATATTCAAGCCTTACCTCCACCCTTTGCAAAGGTATTGTCAAATTTAAGCCACTAGAGCTTTTTGTTTGTTTGTTTTTACAGTTTAAGTCTTTAACAACTGGAGACTTACTGGTGATGTTGATATGAATTCAAGGAATTACTTGCTATAACACAGTGATTTGCCCAAAGTAAAATGAGCTAAAGGGATTCTGAAGATGAGGGTGAACGTCTGGTACTCACTCTTTTATTAAATCACCGGGAGCCATGGCAAAAACAGCACTGCGCAAACATTCAACAGAGTGTGGCTCATCTCTGGCAGAAACCTGTTCATTTCCTCCCTCTCTTCCTATCTTCCACCAGTTCAGCGTTATTATTAACCTGATATCAACAAAAGAGACATCATTAGGCATGCTTATCTTTGAGAAAGCCACAGGCCATAGGCTTTACAATTCTGTCCCCTTTATTCCCATGGCTATGAACTCAAACCACTACTCTTACACAGCTCTTTCCAGAGCCCCCCCTCAAACCATGGAACCACTAAGGAGCAACCACAGGAAAGCATCAGTAAAGACTAATACTCTATCAAAATATAGGATTGTGACTACAGGTACCACAAGAAAGCAGGCAGAGATGTCTGCTATTTTCTCCGTTTCCTTTTTTTCCTCATTTCTTCAGTTTTATTGGACGGGGAACTATTTACGTAGACAAAATAAAATGAAGCTAGGTCTTTTCATCTTATAGCTGCTGTGTAGGAACTGAAACAGGGAGAGGGACTACATGGCTTTTTATTTTTTCCGTTCTCATAAAGAGCTTCCTGAGGTGATGTAAAATAACGTAACTTCACTGAAGCCCATAGAACTCTGGTGGTTTACACTTTTTGTGTGTCTGACTCACTGGATCTAAAGCAGAAGTGTATGAAAATAGACGAAATTATTGAGCAAACTCATGTAGGAAAAGTGCTGATGAAATGTCTGCTACTATAAAACTGCATGTTTAGATCTTATCACGTTTTTGGGAATAGTAAACTAATTTTTCTCAGATAAAATTCCTCATATCTCCCACTCATGAAATTCCTGCTTCAGATTGCCCAATTTTGCTTGTTGCAGACTTCCACTATCATTTTGTTTATAAGGATGTGATACTACAGCATCCTTTTAACTGGAATAGTGTTTTTTACACCAGTTGTGAAAAACATTGCTATAGCTCATGATATAGCTCGTTGCAATAGCTGATTTTGAAGCAAGTCTGGCATTTGTGTAAGGACTTTGTTCTATTCTGTTTAAAGTTCTTGTAACACAGTTCATAAAACTATTTTCATTTCACAAAGCATTTTAGAGCTCTTATTCCTGTAATTTAAAACAATGAGCTATTTTGGGAGGGGCAGAACAGGGTGGATTAGATTTAAAGTTATTCTGCTGCTATGCATTTGTAGCTAAACAAAACTCTAAATTATGTATTAAGAAAACACTAAATATTAAAAACCCCTGCCAAAACCCAGGCTGTATTACTTAAGTGGAGGGAAAAATTCTCACCTCAGTCTGTGGGACAAATGCCTGCAGGTGAGAACACATCAACAACATAATCAAATAAAGAAAATTAAAGAGGAAGGTATGATCTATTTTTATTAAATGTTTTTGGTAATCTCAGTTTCAAAATTCAGCTCATTTTGTGAGAACAAGTCAACAGTTGCAGGATATTCAGCAGAGATGAATTTAAGATTTACTGTGTACTTAACAGAAATTCACTTTTCCACTTGCTCAGAGGAAATAAATATGCAATAAATAATAACAATGAACAAATAGGCAGCTAAATATATTATCATTACAAGAAAGAGTTGATAAATGGGCACGGTATTTTGGTTAGTGATTTTCCATAACATCTTTTTGTACTACTGATCTAATGTAATGACTGAAATTTCTTACAAAGGAGACTCTTCACCCCTGCTGCTTACAGGGAGGCTATTTGCTACTGTTAGTTCACACAGAAGCATTTAATATTTGCAATCCTGCACTAAAAGCCAAAGCTGGTTCCACTAGGCAGCTGCAATTTTCATGTCCAGATGACAAACACACTTACTACACTCTGCTCTTGTACATGCAAAGAGATAGCGACTCTTTCATAGTGATAGTGTGCAAGACAGGACAAGTTTTTACTTCAAGTCAGCTATTAGAAAGTCAGAGGCATATTTTCATTCATAGCCATGACTTAAGAGAGTCATGAACCCTAACTGGGCTACATATGCATCTGCCGAATATGAATTTTCTTTTGCATTAAAAAGCCTGTTACAAGTAACCTCCACAATATTGCTCTTTCCCAAATGAAGAAGTCATGCCCAAAGGGTTCATCCAACCAAAAAAGGAGTAAGTTCTCATCAAAACAATCCTCCTCCTCTGAGCTCCCCCACCTCAGCAGTCTGCCCTTAACCACACAGAGCACAGCCAGTGTCACATTTCCAGGCTGATACTGAAAGAAGCTCTCAACCACAAAATTGCAGAAGTACTAGAGAGTTCATGAAGTTCACTGGGGACTTGGCTATGGCCATTAATTTTACATGAAAGGCACTCCTATATAACAAAAACTGCTATCAGGACAAGGCTTTAACCTAACAGATCTGTTAAAAAAAGAAAGTTAGGACTTCATCCTGCCATCACCTGTTGCCAACCATTACCTCCTCACAGTCCACCTGCTTTCAACGGGCTCGGCTACGCACATGACGCAGTGCCTCTCTTCTCTGGCCAAAGACTCCAGGAACGTGGTGAGCTGTGTCCTGCCTGCTCATGCGATGAAGACAAAACATAAGAAGCATCAGATTATCACCCAAATAACCCCCCTGGAGATACAGACACCTCCATGCCAACACAGTGCACAGAAAATCCTCCACTGAGGAAAAGCTCACGCAGCATGCAAGGTCCTTTCCTGATTGGCTGGCCTTCTCTGGAACGTTCCAGAAGGAGGAGAGCAGCCAATCACATCTCTTGGCCCTCCTGAGGGATCTCTCCTCATGCCAGGCAGGCAGCGGGCTGTGCCAAAGGGGGGAAATTCTCAGGACTTGCTGAACTTGCTGTTGGCCTCTGCCAGCACCTCTCCTCTGGCCAGGGCCAGGCCACAGCAGCCCTTCTGAGCCACAGGAAGCTCTGGAGAAGCCGCTGCTACACAACGGCGCCAACAGCATGGCCAGGACAGGCTATGGAGGAACATTGCGGGATGAGACAGCAGCGAGGCGGTAGGAGAGGGGCATGGCAGTGCTGAGGGGGCTGCATGGGGTGGGAGCAAGAGATATCAGGGTGCCTCTGGAACCCCCCTCTAAGTGCTGGGGCAAACCCTGCTGGTGGTTGGCAACCAGGATAGTCCAGGTCTCCCTTTTCCTGTCCATTTACTGATAATGGTCCTTGACATGGGGGTAAGGACTGAGAACTTGTGCCTAAACTCTGTCTTTTCCTCACTCCCCTGAAAATGGCCCATGTTTCTCCTCAAACCAGGAGAGCTGCAGCGTTTCTGCTCTGAATCTACTACTAATTCTGAAGAACTGCCAGGTAGGTCTATGTAAGCAATCCTCCTCAAGGAGGAGGATGAGCTTGAACTCAACTAAAATTTGTTATAAAAATGTTTTCCCCAGAATTCCTTTTTCATCTAGGAACAAATAGGTAAGTCCCAAACTCAACCTTTTTGTTTGGAAATGTGTAAACGTTTCCTGTAGATATACTCAGCACAACAAATGGTATGATAAGCCTGCATCAAAATGATCTGGCTCGATTCAGCATTAAACCACATCCTCCTGCATGGGTCGTACGCCTTGTTCCTCCCTTTGCTGCAGTGACTCAAGTCCCACATAGCACTACAGGCTGCACTATTAAGAGAGCAGACATGGAGCACTGTGGTAGACACAGGTTACCCATGAGCTTGACCCAGAGGGGAGGTGTTGCGTGAGAACCTAAAGCATGTTTTTTCATAGAGTGCTGCAGTAGCATAAGCAGACGTTGCTCCTGAATAAGACATTTTCATGTGTATGAAACCAACTTTTTACTGAATCTAACACCAAAACTACTTGAGTTTCTGCAACATGTTCATTTCCTCTCACACCCCCTCCAACTCCAGAACTTCACCATCCAGGAAGAAAGGCTTCCAAAGAAGCCCTCCTGCTTTCTGACCATCTCTGTCTCAGAGAAAAGGTCCACCGGTACTAAAGACAAGAATTTCACAGGAATTAGTCTGGAGAAACATGTTCCAACAAAAGGTAAGAAGCACCACAGACTAACCACTTTCAGATCTGAATTCAGATGCACTTCTTTACTTTTGCTTGGTGAGTTAGTCACCCACGCAACTCTCCTGTTCATTCAGGCATTAACCTCTATAAAACTGGCTGAGCTGTATCTTTTGCAAGCTGAGAATAATAATGAAAAGCAAGTTATTTTTATCTGCACTTTTAAATAATTTAGAGGCAGCAGAGTGCTACAGTGAGGAGAGTTTTGACAGAAAAGGCGGCGATTTCAAGTGTATTCCCTGGCAGTTAGTTAAACCTGTCACAACCTACTAAAATCCACACGTGAACCCCATCTGTATAGCTGTAGACCAAACGGTGTAGTCTCGCTTTTTCCTGTCACTTGTATCGGTTCCAACTTCACAACTTTTAAAACTCTCTTCCTTTTAACAGTTCAGCGCCTGTTAAATTGTCCCTAGCAGTACAAGCTGTAATATGGCACGCCCCGAATCGTTAACATCCGTCAGAGGGAACGGCCTGTGAGAAGGGCCGGGAGCTA
>NW_008795371.1:177022-179742 GCF_000699145.1 Aptenodytes forsteri | reverse complement strand
AACCTGATCGTCGCAGGATGTGGCTTCGCGGTGACGTCAGGCCCAGATGTTTTCCCAGGCCACGCCCCCGCAGGGGTCCGGGCGACTCCGAGGAGCGGTAACGGGGAAAGCTTATTCTACTGTCACAACGCAATGGAGGGGCTGGGGAAACCGCATCTTTGTTTTATTGCGTTCTCGAAAAAACAGCATTAATCCATACTCCAAGCAACAAGCTGCCAGTGCCAGGATCTGTCTGCTCTTCTTTTTCTCTTCCATTGGACTTCCAACGCTTTTTTGATTTAGGGACAAGCTGGGTGTGATCGTCACGAACAAAGTGTGGTTTTGATGGCTGCTAAATCAGCCTTTACTTCTACAAAGAGATCCTAAGAAATAGGAGAGAGGAAAGTCTGCTCGCATATTCTTTTTAAAAAGGGAAAGAGCAGTGTTGTGGGTTTTTTTTTTCTCTTCTGTTCGGATTTATTTTTAAACTTACGAAAAATGGCAACAGCAGCATATGTGGATCATTTTGCAGCAGAGTGCCTTGTTTCTATGTCCAGTCGTGCTATTATCCATAGTCCCAAAGGGGAGCCTGATCCCCAACCTGATGCAGCAATACCTTCTTCATCAAATGGAGAAGATAAGCGGGAAGTCAGAGAAACCGGGAAAGACAATGGATCATCATTACTTGTGGTAGCTAGCATTTTAGCAGATCTGAACCAGCATGTCCCAAACTCACCCGCTCTAAGGATGGAAAAAACAGAGACCTTTGATATCACAGAACAAATACACATTTCTATTGCTCCTAAGGAGTTTGGGGAAGAAAATGTGTCTTCGGCTGGTAAGCGTGGAGGAGGAAGAGCAGCCACACCTACTAGCCTGGCTGCAGTAACTGAGCCAAGCCCCAGACAAAAGAACAAACGCACGAGAAGCTGGACTGACCCTGGATCACCCCAGAAAAAGCACAAATGCCACTATGTGGGGTGTGAAAAAGTTTATGGCAAATCTTCCCACCTTAAAGCTCATCTAAGGACCCACACAGGTTAGTTACAATCCAGCCAGAGGTTTATTTGTTACAGCTTGGTAATTAAAATGAATGTTGAAAAAACAAAACCAAACAAACTTGTATTTGGCCACCATTATGGTTTCACCTCTCAGAACTCAAGCTTGGGAAAACCAAACAACAACAACAACAAAAAAACCCTCTGGGAATAAACCCTTACTGGGCATAGATTCAAAGCTAATGTTGCCCTTTTTTTATTACTTAATGTCACAGGGAATGGTGTGTGGGTCGTCTGTGTGGATTGTACCAAGCTGTAATTCTTAGCTGCTAGCCTTCTTGTTCAGTGCGTCTTCTACTTCCCTTTCCAATGCTTCTTACCCTCCCCCATCTACTTTTTCCTACCCCATGCTCCTGTCACTACCTTTATACCAGCTTATCACTTCCCATGCGAGCATCAATACTCTTGATATTTTCAAATTAAATGTTCTAGAGGCACCTGAATGACTGTGTGTCTGTTTCTTTCTTTAGCAGACACTTGTGCAAAAGCTAGAGAGCTAGAGTAGGCAGGAGAGCAGTTGGGAGGCTGAACATGAGTCACAAGGAGACGTTTCTCGTAAGTGTAGAGAGAGGGGGACATGGGCAGCCTCAAAAAAGCTTTTGGCAGCTGGGTAGAACCGATTTTGAAACAAAAAACATTTGAATGCAAACACTAACTTGTTCTGATCAGTGTTTGGTGTTTACTTCTTGGTGAAGACTGACCACTTTTTTGTTGCTATTGTAATTTATGAGACACGCACATAGAAAAAGTGGAAGTCTTGCAAGTGCTGTGAAAGTTATGCACTGAAAGTATTAGGAAGGCCATCTTGAAACAGGCCCCATGACTTGCCAGACCTCATGCCTCTGCCTGGTGCTGGGGAACAGGATGGCTTCCAGTCAGAGGGGGAGCACCAAAAATTGAGGAGACCGATCTCTGCTGAAGGCACTGACCGTAGTGCATATGCCGAGGCACCACAGCGGCTGTTCCACTGAGTAATTTCAGACAACAAATTAGTTTACTAAGATCTATGGTCAGTTCACTTACAAAGAGCATTAAGGAAAAGATCCTCAGAACTAAACATCACTTAATGACTCTTGAACAGTTTTTGCTCAGAGGTGGCAGCCTCACCCACACTGGCTGTACCTCTTCAGTGTGCCTTGAGCTTTTCCTGCTGCCTTCCTGAGATAAAGCAAGAGCCCTTCTAAATTGAGGATATATTTTGCTCTCTGTGGGAGAGAAGAAAGCCCCATCAAGTTTGAGCATATGGATGGACAACTCCCTGTGCCGCACAGCCAAAGGAACAGCGTGTTCCTGGCACCCCAGGCTGCCTGCCCTGCTTTGCACTGTGTAACTGCTTTTTGCCTCCTTGGGAGTTATGCAGAAAAGGTGCTTCCACTTGGCTTGCAGGGAATTGTCTCAATTAATTTTCAGTCCTTTTGCTTTCTTATTTCTGGCATTTGCCATTATCCTAAAAGTGAAAGATAAATTTAGCAATGTTTCTGGGCTCCCACACCAACTGGAGACCAAGAAGGGGAACTCCTGTCCCTGATAAAGAGAGGAGGGCTGGGCATGCCCGCCCTGCGGGGAGAGGAGAGGGAGGGCAGGGCTGGTGGGGAGTGTCGATCCGGGCTGCCGGCTGAGCCGAGTCATTCGGGGACGCTGGCTTGCCTCCAAGTTCTCTGGTTTTTTTTCTTTTTCTCCCCC
>NW_008795371.1:164745-176963 GCF_000699145.1 Aptenodytes forsteri | reverse complement strand
GTGAAGTGAAAGATAAATTTAGCAACTGGGCTCCCACACCAACTGGAGACCAAGAAGGGGAACTCCTGTCCCTGATAAAGAGAGGAGGGCTGGGCATGCCCGCCCTGCGGGGAGAGGAGAGGGAGGGCAGGGCTGGTGGGTTTTTTTCTTTTTCTCCCCCCCCCCCCTTTTTTTTTTTAACTCTTCATTTCCTGTATTTTTTCCAGGTCTGTAGGGCTTAATTGGTTATTGCTGTAGCTAATGGTACTGAGAGAACAGAGCGTGTGCGTGTCTGTGAGAGCTAGAGGAAAAGCAGGGAAGGGACTGGCTTTGCCCTGGGAGTGGCAGGACCCTCGGGGACTACAGCGTCTTTGTTTTCTTGCGTCTCCCATGTCTGTGTGGGAAGCTTTAAACAAAGCTGCCAAGTTTCCCTCCTCACTACCAACAGGTCTGTCTCCATTTGGATTGAGTTTTAAGCTGGCTTAAATGCCTCTTACTCCTCTTGCAGAATGTTTTCTAAGGTGTCTGAATTTTTTTCTTTCTTTAAAAGAAATTGTGACAGGCTTGAGAAAAGTTTATATGACACTAGGAGTTAAGCTAACAGAACAAACAATGACTTCCAGGACTGGCAAATGTTTGTTTTTACAAAACACATAAGGGGTTTTACTGATTTAGAACAAGGGTTTTGGGTCTCCTCTGCTTTCCAGTGGTCCTGAACTAGTTAAGTAACATGTACACATCAGTCTGCCCATCTGTCAAATAGGTAGGGTGACGGCTATCCACCTCACCAAGCAGTGGTGAAAGTATTCCAAGTACACATACAAGGTGCTTTAAACAGCTTCCCCAGTAAATCCCAAACCTGTTTACTAAGAAACAATCAAAAACATCTGCTATGGAACGAAACTTCTTCCATGTGCTGTATAACTAGATGAGCTGGTATTTAGGGGTGAACTGAAGGCTAAGAACAATACTGCAGGCTAGAAGATACTGATGATAGCGCTTGGAGATACTTGAATAGTGCAGTTTATGTCCTGCTTTAGAAACTTGCTTGTCCTTGTCTGCTACTGTGCTCAGAAACTAAAGGCTTTGCTCTTCATGCTTGGAGGAAGGATAGACTAGATCATTTAGCTTATGGCGTGGCAAAGAGATACAGAGCCTTCCAAGTACTGTTGGGCCAAATCCAGCCCACATTGGTAGGAACTGAAAGCTGGTACTGTTTTCCAGCTGTTTGGTGCCCCGTGTGAAATCTCTCTGATAGTTATAGCCAGATTTCAGTGCTCATATGTCCAAAGCAAAAACCATAGCGCAGAGGATGCTAATTATCCTATTTAAAGCAAAAGAAACAAGATAGAACAGCCAAGGAAGCAGCATCTGCCTTTTGTCCTTAGGCCCATGCTCTGAGTACAGTGTTTTAGAAAGAAATTCTCTATTAGAACATAATGTGCTAGAGCAATCCATAGTTTCTTGTGTTTGGTACGCTAGCGGTTAAGCTATCTCAGCCTTATGAATCCTTCATCTTTATTAAATCGACAAGCCCTTGAACCAGGCAGAAAACATTAGTCACCAAAATCTTTGCTGTTCTCTCCACCAGCTTTCAAACCCTTCCCCTCCCCCTAGGTTTCTTTTAATGTTTATGTTTTCCACCCTACTCTCTCACTGGATGTCCTGGCGTTCAACGTGATCATCAGCCACAAAGCCCTTGAAGTTTTAATGTTTACCAGAAGGTTATATTTAGTGTCAGTGGGTAGATGTCAAGTCCAAATTGTTTTCCACTGAGGTTCCTGTGGACCTCAGAAGCTGTGTTGTGATCCACAGATACAGCACCCTGCTTGTCCCAAGCTATATCGATGCCATTGATACAAAAATTTCACTGGCACATCAGTTTTAAAAATCCTCTCCACTCCCGAGAAACTTCCTAAACACAAAGGACTTTCAGAAAATCAGATGAACCATTTACATGACAACATTCTCCTTCCTCTAAGCAGGTTTTCAGCAGGGGGTCACTAGGAAGGTTTGGAAATTCTCTGGAGTCACTGGAAACCAGTTTGTCTCTTTTCATGCACCAGTGGTAAGAGAGAGACAGTGCAGAGACTAATAGCCATCTACAGGCTACAACCTCATAAAGCATTGTCCAGGACCACTATGTTCTGAGAGGTTGTAGAGAGTCCCAACTTACTGCATTATACTACGTATTTATATGTAGAGAAAAATTGACTGAATTTTGGGCAGGGATCACAAGAATCCTATGTATTGCAGCCCCCTCCCCCCAATCACTGTGACCTCTCAAGCTTTTAGCCATCTTCATTAGTATGCCATTGTGAATGAAGAGAAAGCACAAAATAAACCTTAATTTAATTCCATTGAAATGTCCTTCTAAACTTACTAGTTCTACTCACTAAGCAGTACATCATAACACAGAAACAGCTTTTCAATCATCAGAATTAAATGTGTTTGCACAAATTAGCATAAACTAAGGAGATGTGGGCACCAGTCTCAGTCTGGAGTCTTACTATGATAGAGTCTTGCAGTGAAACAAACTTGGGGCCAGGTGGCTTAACAGTGGCTCCTCTGTACTATTGCTAAACCAGCTGACTTCTATATGGCTGTTGGGGCACAGGAAGAAGAGAAGGCCATCCTGATCGTATTATCCTTGCTCGTAGATGCCAGGTTAGGACTCATCCAAGAGAAAGTAGTCAAGACCTTTGTTGGTCTCTAGCTGGCAGAGTAAGCTTGGGCAGCTATGTATTCAGCCTGCTTAACCTTGCGGTTATGGAGGATATGTTATTTGGTATCTGTTGTTCTTTTTAGCCTAACCCTTATTCATTAAATATTAGCTGAATTGAAATAGGTAGAAAAGACTGATTTCCATTCGCTTGTAAAGAAATTTCAATTTCTTTACATTAAATCTCTAGAATCACATTTTTGAGGACAACGCTAATAAACCCATATGAAAAGAGTTAGTTTTTAACTTATGTACCCTTTTTTCCCCCCTCAATTAGTATTTCTTGTTTCCCTAAGCAAAATTTTTCTGATGACTTTGTAACTGGGGTATGTGAAGATGGAGAAATTCATAACGTATTTGGTATTTGAAAGCAATCTGAGAAATAATGCGATCAGACCTCACTGTGACAAGTGTGACAACAGCATAACAGTTAGGCTGGACAAACTGGAGTAGTATTTGGCCTGTGTTTGGGTTGGTAAAGAGGCCTTTATATAAAGTACAGATAATATGTTTTAAACAGGAGGTTGGTTTTCACTTTCAGTTCTATTACATCTGATTTGCTCCGACTACATTAATTTAAACCGCAGCGGTAAAGCACAACTTCTTTGAAGTTGGTTTGAATCAATTTGCTACCTCTGTGCGTGTGTGTGAAGAAACTGATTAACCCATGTAAGGAGAAGCAAGTTCACATATCAGTGAAATAAACTCTATCTTCTATTTTAGCATCTGGCAATTACCAGAAACTTAGCTGGTTAGCTACAAAGCGTGGACTAGACTTAGCTCGGCTTTCCTTTAGCTTGCCTGTAGGCACACAGTGACTCTAGAAGGGGTATACATGCATGTGTGTGGCAAGCGGACAGTGTTTGTGAAGACCCAAGCCTTTGCAGAAGATTACAGGTGGAGAAACTTAATCAAATGCCTCCCGTGCCACTCAAGAGAGCAGAGGAAAACAGGGCTGCAGATTGCTCTTGTATAGAGCAGGATGAAATGAGCGGGTACCACTGGTTCAATCCATCCTCTGAGCTGCCGTTGCGCTGCTCTGGATGCCAGGACTGAATGGGAAGCTGCGCTCCCTCTGAACAGAATGCCAGAGGAAATTGGAAAGGCCTTTCCCCAATGCTGACTTCCCACAGGCAAGAGTACAGACTAAGTGAATTTGGCCCTCTGCGCATTGCTCAGCAATTTCAGTTTTAGTGGCCGGGCCTCCTGTTTTTGACTTCTTGTGTTAAAAGTTAGAAGCAGCTAGCTGGCTCTGCATGCCTAACTCACTATCATTAGCATACACCCAGATTATCAAAAAGCTCCAGGGTGGCTCTAGGCTGTTGTGTCCCATAATGCTCTTCTACTGCCTTCCACCTCCTCTCTTTGCTGAGTGCATCAAAATCTTTTCTCTTAAGGTTTTTCTCCGAGATGGGCTCAAATGGTAGCTTCAGGACAGGTTCAAATGCCAGCCTCATGAAACAGTTATCTTTCCAGCATGAGCGATAAGCATTCTTTCTCAGTGTTAAATAGTTCAGCAGCCTCCTCCTGCATTTTTCTGAAAACTGATGGGTCTTAAGTATCTTTTAATAAGCCTGTATTTTTAAAAACAATACAAAACTGCAAAGCATTATTTTTGTTTGCTCTGAAAGAGCTCTGCAACTCCTTTCTTACTTCCTCTAAGAAAGCTTCGACACATTAAAAAGAATGAGTCAGTTGAAAACATAAAACAACTTCATTTACAGCCCTGCCTAAGTCCTCACCCTAACATGCAATTCCAAAGAATAAAGTTAGTAGTTAAAAGTATTGATCGCAAGCCTGGATCAAACGGTCTATGTTCGTTGAAGATAACAAATAAGCAGTATATATGCTATAAGTATCTTAATTTCAAATCTTTGAAATAAGTATGGGGCATAAATTTCTTAAAAGAGTAAGCAAGTTTTAAAACTTACATTTTTCAAAAGGAGCTCAAGTCAGGAAGAAAGGCAGAACTACTCCTTTTACCTGACTGGTTCCGGATTGACTAATAGGATTCAGTTAATTCAGCTGCAAAAGAGTTAGGGTTAAATTGGTTGCATGGAGAATCCAATTGGCTGACAGTGGTATTTACCACAACTTGAGTAGTACTACCTACTGGAGAGAACTAAATCTCCTGATTGTTATACAGGTTTTTCTGTGAAAGGCTTCCCTTCCTTTCTCTCCTTTTTCTCCCCAGTCTTTATGGAGATATTAATCATGTAGAAGTCACAGAAATAAAGCTTCTGATAACAGTTAACGGAGTTTAGGTATTGTGGCTAAAAAACCTTTAAAGCAGAGCTGTACTTACCATTGTCATAAGTGTGATGGAGAGGGTCTGCTATGAAAAATAGTCGTCTTTCTCCCTCTTCACCATTGTCTTTGAAACAGGTATAATCAGTGTAGCTAAATATTCTCTCTCCATATTTTTTCCTCATTTTTCCTCTGTTTGCTTTTGCTGAGTGAGGAGGGAAGAGGAAGATGATAATCTGTTTAAAAGACAAATGAGCATTGCTTTGAATGTGAGGGGACACAGATGGTTGTGTTGTGTTGCACTGAAACATGCCCAGTAAACCAGAAAAAAAAATGTACAGAAAGAAAATGAATCGATTTGTGACTTCCACAATTCTTTGGAAATCACATTTTGCTGAGACCAAGACAGTTACTGAGATGAGTCTAGCTCAGGCAGTGAGTTGCCAACCTGTGATCTTACTGTAGTCGAGCAGAGGGTAGTTAACAAAAAATATCCCAACTACAGCATGGCAGTTCCAGTCAACATCATTCACAGAATACAGTGTTCAGGCACTGCCTTTTCTACAGGGTGAAAACTTTGGGTATCTAGTAGAAAATCAGAAACTTCACAGAATTCTCTTTCCACAAACCATCTTCCTTTTAGCACGGAGGTGGTACTCGGGTCCAGTGTAATGAGGCCTATTAATACTGGAAGTGATGAGGATGGATCACTTTCCAGTTGTTTTCCTCATCCTAGACACCGGTAGCAGCACTTTCCTTCTCAGTAACAAGACCTAAGTCTTACAGATAGTCTGGAGTAAACCAGCAAACAATCTTTCTAAGGAATGGACGATTGCAATTGATAGCTGTGTTTGTATTAGAAATTAATCACAACCTTATGGAAAAAGTGTTCTGAATGATCTGTAGAAGATTTTTCTGCAGTAGCGCATACTTCTCTGCAGGACACTGGAAAGTATTTGTATGTGACATGAGTTGTGCATAAACAAATCTTTTGCTAAACTGGAGTTCTTTATGAAACAAACTCACAATTGGATTTAATCTGAAAAGAAGGCACCTTTAACCATTTAGAATACAACTGTTGCATTGTGTTATTGTCTGGCTGAACATGGTTATGGCACGTCCAAGAGCAGAAACCTGGAACTTGTTTATATTGGACATGTGGTTTCTAGTTCTGTTTTGTAAGTTAAGCATGTTCCAACTTCCACCCTGCCCCCTTCCAATCTTGGATCAGCTGTTTGGAAGTCAGTGCTGACAGAGCCAAAAAAATACTCTGCTGTTCAAATGCAGGACAACCTTTGAAGGGTCCTTTCTGTAAAATTTCTATAGGAATACTTTTTTTCCTTTGTTACCCACTTGGCTTTTATTAGGTAGATTCGCATCGGCAGTGAGATCGCTATCTTGCTGTGTTCAGTTTAACAATAGCTAGACAATGTGGGTTATTTAAGTGCAGGCACTGAAGTCAGACACACATATCCTGTATTTTTCAGGTCTTGCAGCTTCAGCAGATCTTACAGGGCCTCCACTTAATATAAAAGAAAAGTTTTTAAAAGTTTAGAGTGCCACCGTTGTAGTTACTGGTAGAAAAATGACCTCAGAAGCTCTTTTGCAGCCCTAACATAAAAAGCATTTACTAACCAGGAACTTGGCACAAGTCAAATGGTATTAAAGTGAGCATATCCTGAAATGACCTCTAGTGCAAGGAAAAGATTTTCTGTAATCAGTTACAGCACTTTCGTAGTGCTCTCAGGAGTTATAGGCAAAACATTTGTGTCTGGGTATCTGTTGACATTGCAGTCAATGGATCAATAAGCTATCTTAGATTTATTGCACACTATATTTCTGCCAGACTGCTCTCTATTATTCGTTCATAAGTTATATGAGCTTTTGGAATAGAGGCACCTGAAAAATTCACATGAGAGAGCATTGTGTTGCTGCTACACGTTTTGCAGCTTTCTGTCTGCTTTGGTCCTGCGGCCAGCTAGAATATCCCTGGACATCAAATACACAAACAGAATGGGTATGCTGGTTACGTAGCCTTTACTGCCTTCAACTCTAGCTTTTAAAACTGGTCAAGGAGAGAGGCAGAAATGCTAACCACTTAGTTCCAGAGTAAGACCAGCTGAGGTACAGCAGCCAAAAAGGATGAACTGAGCTTTTTAAACGAAACAGCTGCCAGTATTCCACTAGAGGAACTTACAATGGGGCCAGCTGAGAAGGGTCAGAACATGACAGCCTAGTCCATCTTCAGATGTTTCCTGAAAAATTTTGCTGAAATGGTGAGCTGTTTGTTAATAGATCAGAGAAATATTTGTTTTGCAATTTGGGGGTAAATGAATGAAATTACATTGGTACAAATCTACATACTAGACTGGGGCTTTATAGATTCTTGCAAAGCCTCACAGTGCATATAGGGCTTTCCTGCGTTCTTAATCTGGTAGTTTAGGATCCTGCTATAACAAATATGAACAGGGATGCTGCTAAAATCTCACTGAACCACAGACTAATTCTTGTTATATATTGTAGGGGCTTACTGAATTGAAATTTGCATTTCTTTTAAATGCCAGCAGAAGGACTGCAGAATAGCATTAATACATGATTGCCTTGGCAGTTTTTGATTGTTCTGGCGATTGATATATTTTCCAAGACCAACATGAATTGGATGTAGCTTTCTTATGCATGCATGCATGTGAAACTCTAATAGAGCACTGAAAGCCCCTCTAAGTCAATGGAAATTTCCATTTGGTGTATATATGTCCATACACGCAGTGCCAATAGAATGTTGGCAGATGGCTAGTCTTATTGTATAATAAATCCAGGGTGTATTTGCAAAGTATGTTTTTTAAATTCTCAGAACATGGACAAAACAAAACGGAATTTCTTAGATACCCCAAAGGATTACATGTCTGCCAGGATTCTCATTGATACATTTTTTTCCCCTTTGTGCAGAGATGTACAGTATTTGTACCTTCCATTTCCCCCAGCTTTCATCATTCTTGGAAACAACTGAATTCTTCTCACTAACATTTTAGAAATAGTCTTTCTCAGATTGGCAACATGTGCACCAAATTCTAGCTTAACTAGAAACGTATGAACAAAATTATGAGCAACCAGAAAAGCAAATGCTTTGCAATTTGTAGATGCCCTACATAGTATTATTAGTGTAAATACACCTATAAGAAATGGATTAAAAAGCTCATTTTTTCAACAAATGGCTGAAAATGTGTAGAATTTGGTCATGGGACAAAGTAGTTCTATACCATGGGTTTAATAGATGCTATGGTGTGGATTTAATCGAATCAGTTTTACTTCAAGCTATATGATATGAGAGGTAAGACTATCTCTAGCTAATCACCTACACTTTGTCTTAAAAAAACCCAAACTGTCACTGTCCCTAATAAGGAAACTTTTTTTTTTTTAAACACTGAAGTTTGTGTTTCATTTGGAAAGAAACCACTTCCTCTCCCCGCCACCTGCACATATAGTAAGCATTGCATTGGTAATATACATAAAAATGTTTTTGCTCACAGTTAAAGATCACTTATGGTGAACCCTAACTGATTCTGTCCCTCCTTCATGAGCTGGTGAAGCTTTGAAGGGGGATTAGGGCTGTTGCAGCTAGGTAGATTAATTTCAGCATAGCTTAAATAGTGGGACATGCTGCCTGGAGGGAGGATTCTTCCTCTCCCCTATCTCCAGCTCTTACCTGGTCTGCAGAATAGCTGATACTGTTGAAAAGATAAGTTTTCAAATGGCAGACAGGTATGATAGCTGCCAGAGTTTGCAGAGGGCCTGAAACAGTAACTTTAAGAGGAGAAATGTCTCAATTCATAACAGTGAGTTTTAGCAGATGCTACTGAAGGTATTTTAGAGGTTTGGCATCTATCTATGGTATTCAGACCCATTACTTTCCAGTCAACTTCATCTATAGTGTAGATCCCACATAATCTGCAAACTCTTAAGTCCAGAGAACAACTGAAGAGAATTGTGATATTTACACCATAAAAATCTGTTTAAAACTGTTAAAGTAAAAGGAAACGGTACACGTGTATTGCAGCTCCTCTGTAATCTCAATATGATGACTTATGAAAGACCTGTAGAAGCACAGATAGACTAGTGGGAGTGTAGCTGAATGTTGTGGGAACACAATGCTACTCACGATTCATTCTACTACGGTTATATTCCACAGCTTTCTTAACATCTCATCTGCAAATAAGTTCAGATACCACACAAGATCGAGGTAATGATCCGTGCTGAAAGACTCTTCCACCATTTTTCTACATTTTCCTTCCAGCTTGAGTGAATTTTGTTGTGTTGGCATCTCCTTTCAGTCTGTGGGACAGTATCATTAATGGCAGCATCTCATTGACCAAATCAGACATGATTTAAGCCAGCATCTGTTGGAGCTTGGAGTTTAAATGTAGAAGTCTAACTTCTGGGGAGCTATTTTAATTAACAAATCTCATTCGTATCTTTCAGAGGAGAGATGGTCAGGCAGGTTACAATGTCATCTTTGCTGTGCTCACTGAAGTAAGCAAATGTTGTACAACAGCTGGCACAAATGCTTTACCATGAACCTTGTCCCAGACTTCTACAACTGGGAAACGTACAGATGAAATGTGTTTAGGAACATAATTGTCAAATACCTTATACTGTCTAAGGTGATAATTTATGAAGCTCTCATTATATAATGCAGAGACAAAGCTGTAATGAGAAACAGCTTTTAAACACTGCTTGACAAAGTACAGATGTTCAGCATCAGCATCTTGCAAGCAAAGTTTCAGGCAGTCCCTGAAGGGGTGTTCTTTTTAAAAAAAAAAAAAACAAAAAAGAACAGAACATTTTGTCATTCTCTTTCTTACCCTAGCTTCAGTATATGGAATTGACCAATGTTTCTGGTAAGCAGTGTGGACTAAGCAAACATATCTTTTCTCTCCAAGTGTAAACTCTCACCTGACTCATACCACAAGATCCTAGATGGTGAAGAGCTATTCATTTTTAGAGACTTTTTTGCTAACATTGCTTACCGGTGAAAAGCCATGTAGAACTCACCTGTTTCCTCTGCATTTCTGCATGTGATTTTTTTGAGCAGTGTTGCCTCTGGAGAAAACAGTGTCACTGACCTTATCAAACCAAAATCATCTCTGTAATGATACACTATTTTAAACCTACATCTTTGACTTGATACTTCCTTTTCTCTTCCCTGTCATTTAAAATGAGATTGTTTAATAGGCTGCTGTTAATTCCCTGAAGAATCAGACCACCTTTGGGTATTTTAATACCTAATTTTAAAAAAAATATATGAACAGTCCTAAGTTCCTAAGTCAAGCTTGTGTTTGACTCTTCTGATCATAAAACACAGTTGCAGTTCCTTACCATCTGTATAAAACTCCACTGACACAACAGTAGTCAGTGAATAATCAACTCTAATCCTTCCAGCTTCTGCGTTACTTTCTGTGTGGACATTCCTTGTGTCCAGTTCCTTCTCCCATACGTTAAGACATGGGAACAGGCCCTAGCTGCCTCACCCAGAGTGGTGAATTTATTCTTTTAACAGCATTTACAGCCTTGAGTAATAGAACAAAGGGGTTACACTGAAAAAGTGATTTACAAACGTGCATCTATGAGCATGCAGAGAGCATTGTGTATACAACTTTACAGTGCTGAGGTTATGTATCTTCTGCAAAAAATGGTAAACACATACCTGTTTGCGTGCAGTGTAATAACGTATGATTTTTCCTAAGACTAAGATTTTCTCTTATTTGTCCATATGCACAAAGAGTAACAATCCTAAACTTGAGCTGTAAAAACTTTTCTATTCAAAAGAAAGTAGAAACAAGTTTCAAAGAATTGGCTGAAATTCAGGGTCAAAGTACTTTGTGTATCACGTCTTTTGTAGGAATAATAAACTGTCCCGTTTGGCACTGTCAAGCTGCAACAGCAATAGCCGGATCATCTCAATCCCCCAAAGCTAAGTCAGAATACAACACAACTCATGAAGTTGCAATTCCTGTTTTCTTTGGTTTTCTTTACAGTCAGTCTGTTGTAACAGAACGTCCTGATTACTCAAGTTTATCAACCTTGCAGCTCTGCATGCTGCAATTCCTGAATCCCAGCCCGAGACCCCTCATGGCTGCCAGAATTGTGCTCAGCAGGAGCCAGGAGTATGGACAGGAAGTCAGGTTCAAATCATTTTGTAGTTCTCGGAATTAGGACTAGATTGACCGAGAGTCCAAATGGAAATACGAACAGCTGGGAACTTCTGTGATCTTTTTCAAAGTAAAAACTATGTCCTCTGCATAGGGTTTTGGAGCTAGGCTGCAGACTTACCTGGCAGGGATATCTTTCAGAATTTCACAGTAATAGTTTAAAATAATGTGCATTTCCTATTATATTTCACAGAACTTTTCCATCACAGGAAGCTTCTCCTGAAAAATCTTTGGCCACAGTAAATCCTGTATTTTGCAGAGTATTTCATTAGCCCCTCTGCTTTGCGCATGCAAAGTGTAGTTGAACTAATTTCCTGCATACGCAAGGAACAAGTGCACCATCTCAAAAAGCCGGAAAGGCCAGCGAGTTTCCTCTCCTCACCCAAAAGAGCAGGCCTATTAGAGAGTAGACCTACTCACTTCTTAAACAAAGAAGTGTAGCAGAGCGTGAATAAATGTGCCTGAGGTACTAGTAATTTATGTTTTGGCAAGTAATAGGGATCTTTCTACTACATATTGTCTACCTTTACAGCAACTGCATTTTTACATGATAAGTATGACCTGTAGTATTCAGAATCTCTGCTAAGGAATCACTCACACAGTAATATAGTTTACATGTCAAGAGGTTTTTAAAGTGCTTATAGAGAAAATGGTGGCTGCTAGGCAGTCCTTCTAGCATGATTCATATGTATAAACCACATTCTGTAGCGAGACATAACTGGCTTTAACACTAGACTGTTCTGTAAAGGCAAGCAATGAAGACATGGGTGCGGCATGCAAGGGAAAACAGAGTTCTAGTCAATAAAGAGGCCATACTTGTATATATGTATAATTTGGTAAATTTCTGTGCTGGTTTTGGCTGGGGTAGAGTTAATTTTCTTCACAGTAGCTAGTATGGGGCTATGTTTTGGATTTATGCTGAACACAGTGTTGATAACACAGGGATGTTTTAGGTACTGCTGAGCAGTGCTGACACAGAGTCAAGGCCTCTTCTGCTTCTCACCCCACCCCACCAGTGAGCAGGCTGGGGGGCACAAGAAGCTGGGAGGGGACACAGCCGGGAC
>NW_008795371.1:144999-163751 GCF_000699145.1 Aptenodytes forsteri | reverse complement strand
TGATGGAGCCCTGCTTTCCTGGAGATGGCTGAACACCTGCCTGCCGAGGGGAAGTGGTGAATGAATTCCTTGTTTTGCTTTGCTTGCGTGCATGCCTTTTGCTTTACCTATTAAATAGTCTTTATCTCAACCCACAAGTTTTCTCACTTTTACCCTTCTGATTCTCTCCCCTTTCCCACCGGGGAGGGAGGGAGTGAGCGGATGTGGGGCTTATAGTTGCTGGCTAGGGTTAAACCACGACAATTTCAAAATAGTAAAGATGTTCCTTTCAATACTACTTTGAAAAAGGAAAGTATTGAAAGTAGTATTTCCTTTTGGGAAAAGGAATCCAGTTGATTTCTGTATGTGAGTATATGATGAGATAGTAGCTTCAAAAGTAGAGAGGTGTTTTCAAAGTTATATATACCAAGATTCCCTTGACAATGCTGTCTTTGAAATATGTCCACGTTCTACTTAAGAACTTAGCTTTTCAGTTATGTTTCACATCCAGAGTCATACTCAGATAATTGGCTCCCGACTCGTACTCCTCCACAACCACATACTTGATTCATTCATTCATTTCCAGCACTCACCATGGCCTCTGTCCTATGCCATGACCCCACACATCAGACACAGCTGGTGAGGCTAGTCTCCCTAGTGACCCTGCAACCAGCTGTCAGGTACTGCTGAGCAGTGCTGACACAGAGTCAAGGCCTCTTCTGCTTCTCACCCCACCCCACCAGTGAGCAGGCTGGGGGGCACAAGAAGCTGGGAGGGGACACAGCCGGGACTGCTGACCCCAACTGACCAAAGGGAGATTCCACATCATATGACATCATGCTCAGCATATAAAGCTGGGGGAAGAAGAAGGAAGGGGGGGACGTTCGGAGTGATGGTGTTTGTCTTCCCCAGTAACTGGTACACATGATGGAGCCCTGCTTTCCTGGAGATGGCTGAACACCTGCCTGCCGAGGGGAAGTGGTGAATGAATTCCTTGTTTTGCTTTGCTTGCGTGCATGCCTTTTGCTTTACCTATTAAATAGTCTTTATCTCAACCCACAAGTTTTCTCACTTTTACCCTTCTGATTCTCTCCCCTTTCCCACCGGGGAGGGAGGGAGTGAGCGGATGTGTGGGGCTTAGTTGCTGGCTAGGGTTAAACCACGACAATTTCAAAATAGTAAAGATGTTCCTTTCAATACTACTTTGAAAAAGGAAAGTATTGAAAGTAGTATTTCCTTTTGGGAAAAGGAATCCAGTTGATTTCTGTATGTGAGTATATGATGAGATAGTAGCTTCAAAAGTAGAGAGGTGTTTTCAAAGTTATATATACCAAGATTCCCTTGACAATGCTGTCTTTGAAATATGTCCACGTTCTACTTAAGAACTTAGCTTTTCAGTTATGTTTCACATCCAGAGTCATACTCAGATAATTGGCTCCCGACTCGTACTCCTCCACAACCACATACTTGATTCATTCATTCATTTCCAGCACTCACCATGGCCTCTGTCCTATGCCATGACCCCACACATCAGACACAGCTGGTGAGGCTAGTCTCCCTAGTGACCCTGCAACCAGCTGTCCTGCAAAATGATCGTAAAACATGGAGAGATTGTGGGAGCTGAGCTGCACCTAGGGTGTGTTATACTGTGGGTGTTAATGCTCAGAGAAATGGTGCTCTAGCAGCGATGCTCCTCTACTGCAGTCTAATAAAACAGCCTCTCTTTTGTCACATGATGTACCCCCCTCCATGTGACTTGTTGATGCCTGAAGTCTTGCAGGCTTAGTTAGAAGTTGCTTGACAAGTCTATCTAAGGAGGAGTGCTAAGGGAATCTCATTGCAACTTCTCATTAATAACCATTTATTTCTATTTTGTATAGAATATGGCCAAGGTGGTAACACATGCTTTCAGAAACAGCTTGAGACATTGGATAGGAGCCTGATTTTTCAGAGAACTGAGCGTACATCCCTACAGGTTCACTCCAGTGATTAAAACATTAAGACAGCCAAAATTAAAAGACAACCTTCTCTTACTTATTTTGAAAACCTTCTCATTTATTTTCTGCTTATATTTGAGAATGAGGCCTAGATGTGTGTGTGCTTACACACATTTGTAGTTTTAAAGAATTAACACATAGAAAAGACTGAAAAACAAGCTGAAACTAGAAAGGAGAAGGTAATGTGCTCTTTTTTCTTTTCATACACCTGTGGTTGAAGGAGGCTGCTAGATGGGGAGATGCAAAATAAACAGGGAAGATATTGTCAGGATAGATCATATAAATGAGACTTGCAAGACTTGAATGTTGAACTGCAAATACTGTCTTTTCTAAAAAGTTGACCTGCTTTAAAAGTGGCCACATTAGAATACGAGTACAACTGTTATCATAGAATCTGATTCCTTTATTAAAAACAAAAACCTGAATCCTGGTTTAAACAGGAAGTGTGGCTTTACAATCTGGGCAGAAGATTTTCTGAAGTGTATGCAACGGGTTTATGCATGCCTTGAATGGTAGATGCCTGGTGTCAAGCAACAGACTTACTGTTTGATTATCAGCCCATAAAACTACTTTCCAGACCTGCCTGTTCCCTGAAGCTGGATGCTCCATATGGTCATTGGCTGATGCTGCTCATAAACTACTTCAGCACCACCTTGCTCTCTGGCACAACAATCCATCCAGAATGAGAATAAAAATAAAAGGAAATTCCCACTCCCTCTCTCCTCCATACAGTGGCAATAAACTCTCAGTATCAGATTTTTCACTCAGCTTTACAGCTTTAGCTGTACTTAGAAATGCTGAAGTCCCATGTTTCATGCATGCTGTGTTACTGTGAGGTTGTTGATTAAACAGTTCAAAAGTTCACAAAGAGACATTCCACAGTTACAGCCAAAGGCAACTTATACTAACTTCTGTTTGCCTAGCTTCTAGCAAAATGAAATCTCATCCTGTCCCCAAATCCTGGGAGATGCTGTGCGCATAAAATGTCATATCTTACCTGCAATGTCTATTCATGCCAAAGTATGTGGACTTCAGTTGGAGGCAGATGACATTCAACATCTTCCAGAATTCAGATAAATAAAGTACAGGTTTCAGTTTAGATGAATAATCCTTTAGTCTGTTATTTTGCATAGCAGGACAACCTTTCATTAATTTGATAAGCTTTGCTTTTACAAGCACTTTTCTGTTTTTAGTAGAATAGAATAATAAAAAAACCATTGATATGTCAACAGAGAAAAGACTGATTCATGGGGTCATATGATTCCTTTTTTGCAGTTATTCACGCAAGTGCTGGGTAAAGCTCATGGAGCCAAAGTTTCACAATTTCAGCATGAATTCCCCCACAATTTACACCGGATGAATATAATTTGTCATTACATATTTAATTGCTCTCCCACTTAAAACATTTCAATTGTCATACCAGAGATCAGGAACATTACCATGCAAATTTTTTATGAAAGTCACCACAAAAATTATTTGTGAGGTAGGCTTTCATTGAAAGCAGTATAAAACACTACAGAGGTCGTTTCTGTGTTCATTGTACAGACAGGGATGGTTTGTGATGTTTCAGTTTGATTTCAAACATTCTTGCAATACAAGTATCTTCAGGTTCAACTTTTTAGGTTTGATCTAACTTTTAAGTTCCTACCTCCCACAGTGATCAGAGCTCAAATAAGTTAAAACTTAAGACCGTCTAAGTAAGCTAACTAGGATTTTCCAACGAGAACTAGATAACAGCATTTTCAGGTAGGGAGAGGGAAGACCCTTGGGTCAACTATTGGGTTGTTAGAAGAGCAAGGAACAACCTGCGTCCCACACTGAAGGCTGAGGAAAGATAGGTCATCACATTGATCAAAAAAGGAGCAGTTACCTGTGGAGATACATTTGCAAGAGAATCTCCAAAGAAGCAGTTACGACATTTAGAAGTCACTACGTTGCATTTTTGGTTCCTGCCATTTGACCCCTGAGTACCTACTGGTTAATTCTGCTACGCGTGTAATTTCTCTGTGTAAAGACCACACTGTTGAGAATGAATGGCTTGACAGTTAGCTTCTCAGCTCCGTTGGGACGTAATCCTAGGTTTCAAGAAGAGGTAGCACAGATTGGAAGAAAAGGGGGAAGTGTCTTACAGTGAGCATGTAATCTTTTTTTCCACTGTTAAGAGTGGGCTGGAGAAAGACAGGATGCCAAGGAGTGTAATACTCTTTAGTGCTCCCATGGAGCTGCTAACAGTCAGATGTCTGATCTGGAGCTGTTTTGAGTTTGCAGAGTGGGCTGGGTAACAGAGTGAGCAATTCTGAGGTAGCACAGGAAAGATCCAGACAGCAGTTTGTAATGGAAACCTCGTGTTTCTGTTGGTACCTTAACTACACATTCCCTGTAGACGCATTTGGTTCAGTTGTGTCAGCTATGGGTAAGATTCTTTCCCTCCTGGAGGAGAGAGAATCAAGTCGGGGGAGTTTTCTTTCTTGGCTTCAGTTGCTGTCTGCATAACATTTTCATTAATCACCTTATTTGCTCTAACAGAGGGTGAGTGGTGCAGCCGAAATCATCAGCTTGTAGCAGAGAACAAATCAGCATACTAGCATGCTAGAACAGAAGTAACACAAGACTGCAAATAACTAAACAAGATCGCAGTCCAGCATGTATGTCCTTCAAGGTCCATATTATTACTTTCCTTTTCAAGTTTTAACTGGACTCATTTGATAAAACCACTGTGTTTATTATTACATACATTTGGAGAGCCCTCCCGTAGTCCCTTGTCACTTTAAAAGGTTTGAATTGGCTCATCAACATGACAGAAAAAGAAGACCAAAATCCCACATACCTTCATTGATGTTAGTCTCTGTTATGTTTTAAGAGGCCAGACTTCTCTGACCTATGCTGAAGACACAAACTTTGTATGTAAGGAATGAAGAAAGCCCCTTAAACAACAAGTTTTTGGCTCAAGGCAAGAATTCTAGGCTGAAATTCCTTTGCTGGGGTGATGCAATAGGTCAGATTTGCTGATTAGCACTTATATTTTTTGGTTTTGCAACCCCAGTATTCTTTTGAAGTATATTTATTAAAAAGTGTAATTGACCAATGGAAAAGAAAAAAAATCCCTCATCTTTTAGTTCTGTCATTCATTAATACCCAGATGTGTTTAGAGGCTCTGTTTACGGTGTTTCTTTCATTTATTTTCTATTCACAATAAAGGTTTTAATAATCATCCTTACATTCATAGATCTGAGTAGAACAAATTAGAGAAACACAGTATGTAAAGGACTACTGTACTAAGCCCCAGAGTCCCCCTCTTTGCAAAGAGTCTGATACTTCAGTGTGGTTTGGAAATGACACATAGCTAAGACACATCTTCCTCTCCCCAGAATTCATCACTTCATCATTTCAGCATAACACAATTTAATTATCTTGCATTTAAGTGCAAAGTCAAAGGGTTGCTATTGATCTCCATTCTTGGAACAAGCCACAGGAGAGACAAAATCAAGTGGAAGTTGCTGCTTTTTTAAGTTAGTGGCATTTCAGCTGTTTTACTGAGCACTAGTCTAGGATTTAATGCCCCAGAGATAAGGAGACCCAGTAAGAGTTTTAGGCTTACTGAACAGAAATTACATACAGCAATTACACGTGCTTAACTTTGACAGAAAACCCAACATTTAGTTTGCATTATTTTAGGACATAAGCTCTTAGACACTGAGGCTGTTGCCTTTCATTTTTCAAGAGTTAGGCCTGTCATTGGTACTCAGTAAAAGAGCATTGTTTACTCATAGATTCCAGCAGCAGAGGGGAAAAAATGCTGCTTTTATAATAGGATGTGGTAAAAGTCCATGTAAACAAAGGCATCGCACTTAATGGAAGCACGATCGATAGAAGTTATTCCTGTGGGGCAGACAGGGTCCATTCTAGTCTGCACACTCACCTAGACATGGAAGTTGTCCCTGCTAGGTAGGATAAGTTTCTGACCTCATGGGTATCCTAATGGCTCAGATGTTCCTCTTTTCTTAGATGGGAGGTCTCCATTTTGGTTGCGCGTTGGAACTTTTGGGTGGAAGTTGTCCCTGCTAGGTAGGATAAGTTTCTGACCTCATCTAATGGCTAATGGCTCAGATGTTCCTCTTTTCTTAGATGGGAGGTCTCCATTTTGGTTGGAACTTTTGGGAAAGAGTGAAATGGTGAATGTTAAGCTTTAGAGTTAAGACAGAGTCACAAAAGAGCAGAACTTTTGGGAAAGAGTGAAATGGTGAATGTTAAGCTTTAGAGTTAAGACAGAGTCAACAAAAGAGCAGCATTAGATAACAATGATAAATCCATATAGAACGGTAAGGAGATTTATACCTTATCTTTGAAATTGCATGCATTGTAAACACCATCTCATATAATCGTGTAACGTTACAATTCTTCTAGCTGATGGATTCCTACCTTTGTAAGAGGTAGCTGAAGTCTTGATTAGTCACAATTTTACAGACTAAGATGTGTTGCTGTACTGATAGTGCATTTAAAGTGTACATGCTGTCAGTGCAGTCACATAGCAAGACTACAGCAAATACGACAGAAAAGAGTCAAGAGAAGTAGTATGTATGTAGATTTTGACAAGGCCATCTAGAAGATATAGCAGTAATGCAGTTGGTACCACAAAGTTGTGCATTGTTTTTTCTAGCTATCAAAAGAAAACTTTACCTGTCTTCTGAGACGTGGGGAACATCTCTCATGCTCATTATACTTCCGTGAGGAGAAAACATACATATGCATCTCTTTCTTACCTGACATGGCAAACCTGAATACCCAAGGTATTAATGAGCAAATTTACATCCGAAAAGAATTGCTCTTACTGCATTTGTATATGATCAGTAACTCCCCCAGAAACACTTTACTAAGAACATCACAAAAAGTGAAGAGGAAAATACCACACCCAATGTCCAGCTTAGTGAGGCATCCTGGCCTTCAAGTGTACAACATACAGCACTATATAGGGTCAGGAAATGGAAGAGATGGAAGCTAGTTTTGTTCACTGACCTAGGCTAGGGAGAATTCCTCCTTCCTTTCATCTCTCCAGGAAGAGCTGTGAAGCCAAGTGGCATTTACAGCAGCTAATCAATGCATACTTAAAGACACGGTATAAATGGTACAAGTGATACTGAGTTCCTAGTTTAAACTTACAGTATTTGCTCCAGGAGAGTTTTCATTGAGACTGCTATGATTTATAGTTCTAGAAGTGGCCGAGGGCACACTTTGCAACCACATGGGCTGACTTTACTGTAGGGCCACAGAATGTCACCTGCAAGCCCCTTCCTATTGTCTCTTTCGCTCTTCTCTGTTACTCTCCTGTTCCTTTCGACTATGCCACATTTCAGACTAGTGAGAAAAAAGATGATTGGAATGGTGACATTTGTCTGACACCATACTTTACCACCATCTATTTCCTTCCTCGTTTGCAACTAACCTTATCTACAACCTCAAACACAACACAGTTCTGCCTAAAGAAAGCAAGACATTAATAACTATTTTTTAGATGAGGGCATTCTCTACAAGCTTAGGCACAAAGCAAATGAAGATGTGTGTGGATTATACAATCATTAGCTGCTTGGAGAGGCAAGAATATAACCTCCTTATATGTGAAAGAAACAGTTTGGAGTTTTAGGCAAGGAAGACTGGCATGGAGCAGAGGTAACCCCATCATGCAGAGTGCTGTGGTGGATGTGCTGAATAGTTCACGTAATATGTATTTTTCAAATAGGTAAACAATGCTGATATACAACCTTGCTGTTTGACAGATGATTAGCATATTCAAAGGCATCACCTGTGTCTTACTGTTAGAAATAACTTACAAAGAAGAGAAAGGAGAGAATCGGGTATGATGCATTAAGTATTTTCATGGAATCTCAGGAGTATACATATAAAGATATTATTGAGCTGTTTTTCTAAATTTCAGTGCTTTAGATACCAACAAGTATATTATTTCTTTACCTTCTTGTCATGGCTACTAGCATTCTTATGATGGGAAGCTGGGGAGGACAGCAAAGACAAGGATGCCCTCACCTCCCTTCACTAAATGAACTCCCTTTATTTTGCTAGTAGTTACAGATAGCCTGTGACCCTTGGTTAGAAGAGCGATGAAGAATCTCTAAGCCATAGGAGTGTTTTACAAATTACACATATCTGTTCCCTCACTTTCTCAGCCTTTAGTTTCAGAGTTGTCTTTCTGCTGGCTTTTCTATTCCACTGGATTCTACTGATGCATCAAATTGAGTCGTCAGATGCACACCTTCTTACCTAAGTGGTGAGCATATCACTAGGTTAATTAGTTATTCAGAAAGTTATAAAAGCGCCTTTGGTTCAATGCTTTATTCAGCTAATTCAGCCTCTTTGCTAAAGTAGCTTTAAATACTTCTATTACTTCTAATAGAGAGGATGTATTTCAAAGATGTGTGTCTATATATCTAGACCCCATCATAAAAGGAAGGAATCTTGAAGGCTGAACTCACCTTAGCCATTTTGTATCTGATTGATTGTGTTTGAAGAGGAAAACTCTTTTAACATATTTAACACACACAAATGTGTGTGTTTACACAGTCCCAGTTTTGATGTAGTCTGTATAATTGACTTCAGAGCTTCACAAGCCCCTGGCCTAGCGCAACTATTTGTTGCGGTTTCAAAAGAGGAAGGAACATAGAAGACAGGGAGGGGTTCTGTAAGGAAGGGAGAAGAGATAAAGTGTGAACTCTTCAGAAACCAGGAAGTGACAAACTGCAGAGAAGAAAGCCTAATATTAGCAATGACAAGTGTTATGTATCTTAGTACAAGGGTGCAGTAAAACAGGTAGCATCAGACTCTCAGTGCTCAGGTCTACATTTCAAACTGTGGAATTCCTGAAGGGTTTTTTATGACTTTTTTATGGTATTCAATCGATGGGAAAGAATTTAATTTCTCGATTGCCCAGCAGGATTACCTAATTTTTTGAGTACTCCCTAGCAGAGAAAGAGAGAGAGAGAGAGAGACTACAACATAAATGTAGCTAGAGAGAAGAAAACGAAATAGAATTCACTATGTATCCACGGAACTGTAACACACTGTATCAGTCCAGAGAAGATCATAAAAATATATGTTTGGAGAATATGCTTGGTCTTTCTGGCATGGACTTGGACTTGGTTTTGTTGCTTCTTTGCCATGCCGGTAGTGCATCTTTGTACTTTTTGAAGGGAGAACTCAAAATACACACAGTGTTTTGAAGGGCTGCATCACTCACCAACAGTTTGCAAAATTACTCAGGAGGACAAATGTACAACGAAACCAAAGCAGCTTAGCATAACACTGGAAAATAAGTTTCTTGTACTTAAGATGCTGTAGGGAATCACCTAAGACTCCTTGGGCCACGCTGCAATGCTAGAGGGCATATTCTCAGTCACATTCTCAGCATAGATCTAAAATCTATTCCAAGATTTCTCTGTGAAGGGGAGGATAGATTTTCATGGTCCTTACACTTGGCTGGTTAGCCTACCCTTGGCTGTCTTTGAAAATCCCTTGTACTTAGAAACATGGGGAGTCCAGTGGAAGTTGAAAACACAAATGAAATTGTTCCCTTAGAAGATCAGATCTCCAGTTAGTCACCTAATAAAAATGTCAGGCATTTAATCTTCATGGAGGGAAAGCTGCCAAGAAATGTTAATGAAGAATATTAATAACTTTGCATTTCTTTATTAGCGAGAACTATAGAAACTATATTGTTGGTGAACAGTTGTTCACTGACAAGTAGTCTTTTATGAAGAACAGCACTATATGTCAGTTATACTCAGCAAATAGTTTAGGCTGATTTATTTCAGAAAAGTTATGATAGTGTGTTTCATTGATTCATTTCAGATTAACATCGTCATTGTGTTGAAAATTATTCCCAAAGCTAAAAGAATTAAAATAGTGTTACAAAAAAACACCCCAAAAGAAGTAAAACATTTTGGTCAACCAAAAATAAAATTACTGTGGGCTTCTTGGTTTGCTGAATTCTTCTGCAGTTCAAAGGTTTTTTTAATTTTTCAATTGAGCATAAAATAAGTTATCCACAGAGCTCTAGCCTTTTTTTCACTATTTCATTCAAAACCTTAGCAAAGGATGTAGCAATATTTCTTTTTATTAAATTTATGGCCATTTCATTTTAAAGCCAATTTGCTTTAAGATTTATTTTCCAGATCCTGGAACATAACTTTCAGCTACTTACTGGTTGTTTGTGTGAAGTGGTCTGGAACTAGGCTTTAGCTGGGAGTGGAACACAGAGCTTAATGTACTGAACACAGTGATGCACTTCAGCAGAGATAAAGTGAGAACTAAACAGGAGTCAAACAGGAGTTAACATGGTAGGCAGAAAATGACTTGGTGAAGATAACACGTTCAAATTTCAGATTCTTAATTCACTGTGCAAAAATGCAGGATAAAAAACTTGGGTATTTCAAAAGCTATAGAAACTCACACAGACAGAGCTTGGGCATCCCAGTTTGAAAAGGGATTCAGTAAAGCCATGTAATGCGTGTTTTCGACAACAGAAAGATTATGTGATGGAGTGTCCTGGAAAAAAAAAAAAAAGCCTAAAAAAGCTAGAATGATTCTGCATTGACAACAGAGAAGCAAACGTGGCTGATAAAAATACAGTAAAGTAGCTAAAATTATTATGAACTGAGATTTAAGATCTGGCTGACATTATTGAACAAGTTTGAAATAAAGGCCTAGAATATAACTGATAGAACATAATCTGTTTTAAAACAAAACAAAACAAAAAAAAGATTGTTTCCATTATGGTGAAAGTGAGTGGTAATATTTTTAAGAAGGACCAGATAGCCGCATGGAACATACCAAATCAGTTATTTTGGTTTTTGGGCGGACCTGACTGTGGTTAAGGCTAGGGGAGGAATTTTGCACTACTTAACATTTCTCTGGCATTGTAGCCATTACCATTATAGTATCTGAACGTGTGTTTGTCATTTGCTATTTGAGTTGTTCTAGTTAGCTGTGGTTATACAGATAAGTCACATGGTGTAATCTGTGCTCCCAGATGGAGCAATACAAGCGCTTCCAGAGCAAACAGTAACACTCATTCACTTAAAATATAAACTTGCCGCCTGGAAATTCCCCTTTCAAGAAGTATTCATTTATGTCTAAATAACTCAATGAAAATGTTAAGGTACAGAAAATAAACGAAGAATTTAAGTAATGGATATTATGGTATATCCATATATATATATGCAGCTCCTGCCCAGTAGTGGTTTCCTGTGCATGCAGAAAACGTAAGATCCAATAATTAATCAATTTGATGACTGGATTTGTTAAGATTAAAATAAAGATGCCCACACTTTAAAGTGAGGTTGTACTTGATGCCTGGGTCCGTGCCTGTTGGAAATCTGAGAACTCCAGTTCCTAAAAAAAGGTCACATCACAGATAATGGTAATAGCAGGAACATGCATGCTTCTGTCAGCAGGTACTAATGCAACCTAGCTCCTTGTTGCTGAGCGTCCTATGGGCTAGGGGGAGTGTTATGTCCCAGTGTCTAATAACGTGTGAACTCTGACTGAAGCTTTTCTTGGATTTGGGCATTCATACCACACTCCCATATTGGGTTTCAGGTGTCTAGTGACAGTCAAATTCACCATATAAGTTTTCTTTTCACTGAGAACATTACTAAAACTTCCTTATTTTCTTGGAACTAGTCAAACTTAATGTTGCTGAATTCATTACCTCTGTTAGATATGGTTGAAGGTAGCAGAGACATTCAAAAGCAGTTGGACAGACACACAAAAGCGGATGCAAAAAACATGATTGCATTTAGCTTATTTGTTATGAAATGTCACCCCCAAAATCATTAATTTAAAACTAACTGGTTTCAATTTATAGGAATTTGGAATTGTGAGGCTCTGGAATTTTTTGATCCCTTTTTAAATACTTGATAAAGAAACCACATTTTGTCTAACATCAAAGCTATGCATTATTCTCTCTCTTGCACTCAGAAGGTTAAGGGCTTGGGTTTTGGCTATGCAAAAGGGCTTGTTTATAAACAAGAGAATAACAGAAATGAAAATATTCGTAAATACATATCAGCGCTATTGAAGGATGACCTTTTCTCTTTTTTTTAAAATAACAGCCAGTCTCAAGAAACATAGTCTGCTTGGCTGAATGTTTTTTCCCAGGATAGCATTTCCTCTCTCAGAGGAAGGCTGCTTCAGTCACATCTCTATTTAACTGTCTGCCCCTCATCCTCCCCACCCAGCCTGCTGATCTGTGTTTCCAAATATACCCTTAATTATGTATATGAAAATGTAGAAATATAAGAATAGCACAGAGTGGCACGTTCAGGTTTCTAGTCAGTTTTCATAACAACATACAATGCTGTTCTACGAAGCAGCAGAACAGATTAAAGATCACAGAAAATTGTTTCTGGCTTACTGTTTCTGGTTTTGCAGGCCCTTGTGGAATTTCCAGGATACAAATTTCTTTGTTACTGCATGGCCTTGGCATATGCTTGAAGGGGCTAACATAACGTGCAGGGCTACTACATGAGTTAAATTGAAAAAATAGCTCCCAATACGTGGTTTGACTTAACAATACTCTAATCTGTAGGGCAGTGGATATCACATTTCAAATTGTTCAGATACGATTGCCTAATCTTCACATTGTAATTCTGAAAATTGTTGGTATCACAGGCGTCTCAACCTGTTTTGGCATTTCAGTCATTAGTGGGTTATTTTTTAAGCATGGTCAGGCATACACAGTACTTAGTATCATTTTTAATTGCTGTTCAAATGCTGGATATCATACCGATGAATTGGTGAAACAGGAAGCAGATTACTCAAGTGTCTGTACAGGAGTGTCACTATACAGGAAAGGAGTCCTTAAAACTATATGTGGATTGGGGTAAAGTCAAGAGTGCACTAAAAGTATGGTACAAATCAAGCTCAGTAGACATCAGATCTGGTTCCACCATCTCTGTAGTTTTTGTTTCCCATAACTACATATAGTTGCCTCAATATATGTAATGATTGACAAATATAGAATAATACAAAGGACCTTTATATAATACCATAAGAACAGGCTGGCTTTACTTGCTTCTGAATCCCTTCCAGCAAGAGAGGAGAGAGATGCATTTTTTAAATGCTGTTTCTATAGCCCAGGCAACTCTACAGTTCCTTTAGCGGTCTGCTCTGGCAGACAATGTAAGCAGCATGAGTAGCTAGGTCTGTGCCACTGAAATGAATTCAGAAGTCAGTGCACCTGCAGATCTCACGTCCTTTTGCTCAGTGAGCACTGCAAGTTTCTTAATGCAGCTTTACACGCATTTTTTTTCTTTGGACTGGGGGGAGTTCAGGAAGAAGCCAAAAATGTTCTTGCTTGTGTAATTTTCAGTTAAGATCAGTTGAATTTAATTCTCGAATGTGATGTTTTTCCATCAGCTTGTGTAACTCTAAACACAAGTTATATGATGTCATGTGCTCTGGCAGAGGAGCTAGAAGGGTTACAGTTTAGTGGGATTTGGAACATGGAAATCCAAACTTATTTAAAATTGTATAAAAAAAAATTTACAATATTCCTTATCTTTTAAAGGCATCTTTTGCCTGCCTCTCTGAAGAGTAAAGAAGCCTGAGCTGCTTTTTGATTCCTTTATTTTCAAGCATGTTTATCTTTTGGAGACTTACCTCTCTTTGAGACCTGCTAGTAATGCTCATATTGCACAAAAATACTGCCACTGCCAAGGCGTAGCGTTAAGACTCGCCCCTCACTACAAGAAGGACGTTGAGGTGCTGGAGCGTGTCCAGAGAAGGGCAACGAGGCTGGTGAGGGGTCTGGAGAACAAGTCTGATGAGGAGCGGCTGAGGGAACTGGGGTTGTTCAGCCTGGAGAAAAGGAGGCTGAGGGGAGACCTCATCGCTCTCTACAACTACCTGAAAGGAGGTTGTAGCGAGGTGGGTGTTGGTCTTTTCTCCGAAGTAACAAGTGATAGGACGAGAGGAAATGGCCTCAAGTTGCGGCAGGGGAGGTTTAGATTGGATGTAAGGAAAAATTTCTTTACTGAAAGAGTGGTGAAACATTGGAACAGGCTGCCCAGGGAAGTGGTTGAGTCCCCATCCCTGGAGGTGTTTAAAGGATGTGTAGATGAGGCGCTTAGGGACATGGTTTAGTGGGCATGGTGGTGTTGGGTTGACGGTTGGACTCGATGATCTTAGAGGTCTTTTCCAACCTCAATGATTCTATGATTCTATGATTCTATGACTCTCAATATACACATTCACGTGCTTGACGTTTCCTGCCATATTTAAGATATTTGATGACATTTCCACATTAATTTATAGGATCAAATTCTGCAGTCATTGTATAAAGGTAAAATTCTGACTTCAGCATTGCCTAAGATAGAGCTCAAAATCTTTATTGTGTCGTGTACAGCCACTTTAATGGTGAAAGCTCTTTGTTGAGTACAACATGTCCATGGGTTACTGCTTATGCAAGAAAGTTGTACTGTGGCTGCATGTTCCCTAATGAGATTAGGCAATCAATTCATACAATCTCTCGTTCTGTTGATTGCTTTACTGCCGGTAAAAGGACATTTATATAACTTACCTGCACAGAAAACCACATCCCTTCTGTTTGAGAGATGAGACTGATGACAGACTGTGAATTTCCACGTGTGGTTTTGGAGCAGCAGCTAGGTCTTGTCTTAATTAATACCCCGCAGCAACTTCGTTCCAGACTGCGTACTAATTTTTTATGAACAATAATGACTCTCGTATCTTCACACAAGGCATCCAGCATTTCCTCACAGTACAGCTTTTCTTTGAGGAGGTATTGCTAAACCTCAACAAAGCTGGGAAGCACCCTAGAGAACTTACTACCACTACTAGAGTGATGCCAGCTGTCAGAGAGTGCATGGAGGGGAAAAACCACTTGGCCAAGAAACTTAAAAGCAACTACCAAGAAGATATCAAATCAAGACTAGAGAGGACTGAGGGGAAAAAATAGTTCCTAGGAAGGAGGAGAACAGGGGACAGTAGAGAAATAGTGGAAGAAAGGCCATATTTTCTTTGGCTTAGCACCCAAATCATCACCACCATTATCAACAACATCAAATCAGGCAGGAGAGTAGGAACCTGAATGTTCTCATCCAGATCTGACGTGCAGTGAGGAGAGGGGAAGATAAGTTGTGCAATACCTTCATCACCTGACTGTTAGTGCTGGATAACACAGATCTTACACAATCCCACTCCAGAACCTCTTCTCTCATTAGGAACTGGACTGTTGTGCCTACTGCTGTCTACCAAATGCTAGACATAGAAAAGAGCAGCTGATGCTATGCTAACTAACCAGCAGAAAAGGTACCATTTTCGCTGTGCTTCATGGTGGTGTCAACAGCAGAAGCAAAACATTGCATGTTAACTCTTGCCTTCCTTGTCTAAAAGCAGTCATTTCATGTGACAGTCCTTCTAGTGAAGAACATTTGCTGACACCATTTGTAAAGAAAACATACACGGAGAAAATTAACTTGGGCAATAGAAACATCCAAAGGCCATTGCCTTACCAAAAAAAGGTGCCATAGCTCAGGGATGAGAAACTTCGATTCTGCAGGCCAGATCCAGCTGTCAGACCATGTCTCATTGTCCTTCTTCCCAGGGGTCCCAAAGTCCTCACAGAAGTATATCTGTTATGACCAAAACATGGGGAGACGACCAGTGAATCTGGTCACACAACAGGGATGACTGGCGTGTCCCACCACAGGCATGAGCATATCTAACAACAGATGACTGGGTACATGACAAACACAGCCAAAATATATTTGTTTCCCATTTTTTTCCCATTTCTATCAGTAGACTGAGAGATGAGTCCCTGACAGTTTGCAGGAGAAGGTTCAGGAGGACATTGAATGGATTTGCATGGGGTCTTTTGAGCAACAAATCTATATCCATTAAACCAGTTGGTGGTGTTTTTATTCTTAAAAGTTTGTGGGGCCCTAAGTTTTTTTAGTCTTTAGTTCAGGGGAAGCCAACTGAAAGCAGTCCTGTTCATCTTAGCTGCCTTTTGCAGATCACTTAGGAGGTGGTGTTCACGGTTCTCCATATGAAAATCTCCCTTGCGTACAGATACAACCATTGCATTATGCACTGTAGTTGTAGGTGTCACTAATGAAATCCACAAAATGTGCTTGAGAACAGTTGGTCTAATGAGCCTTGGTCTTTCTCCTAAATAATCAAGGAAACATCAGGGACACTTGCTTTCTCCATGTTCTTGAACAAAATGGTATTTTAAAAAAAGAATTGCCTGTCTGTTCATCGAGACACTATTTGAGATTTGGGTGATGTATCTTGGAGGCTTCATAAACAGAAGGAAAAAGAACCTACAAATCTCTTTTTCTGAGCAGGAGCCTCCTAAATAGATCCTGGAGATAAACGTTATGGCCAAATCTGTGAATTTAAAACAGATTATTGGCTGCTTAGACTGAAGGCTGGCTAGGGTCAATTTTGCTATCAGACAATTTTAATTAAGGTGTATCGAATTTCTCCAGGAGGCTAATTTATTTATTTATTTCCTATTTGGTGTAGTGTGTGGAGAACTTTTATTTCTTACTTTGGCACAGATTTTTTATAGCTCTCTGGGCCTCTTGAACTGGCTGTTCAGCATTAGAAAGATTAAGATTAATGCAAGTATGAAGTTATAAAAATTACAACTACAAAAAAATGCTAAGTCTGTGTATTCACAAAAGAATAAGATGTTCTAGATTATTAACAAATAAAGAATATGTGATGTTCAGACTCAGTGACAGTAAGAACCAAACCAGTATACAGAAGTAGTAGACAGCACATTCCATGATTTGATGTTTTCATTTTTAACAAATGGAGAAACTAAGAATGGAAACCAATAGTACAAGTTGCCCAAGGCTATGCAGCACATCAGTGATGAAGCTGGGAATATATTCCAGATACCCATCTACCCAACAACACTACTTCTGTCTGCGACCTGTGCTCGCCTCCAGTGCTCGAGCTTCTCAGGCTGCACATCTACCACAGTGCCCAAGTGCAGACCTCCAGCACAGCCATGCAACGGCATGGGCATCTGGCCCTGTGAGAGATGTTTCCCATGTCTGAGATCTGTTGAGAAGTGCAGCAGGTCACCAGACTGTTATTTCTTTGAGCTTACTGGTCATGGTCCTACCTTAAGCGTAACAGGTCATGGTTTTAGGTTAGCTATTGATAGAAGGCTGCTACCTTCAATGTGGCACATTTACATAGTTGAAATACAGTGCTCCCTGCCTGACTTCTGCAGGAGACTGTCCTGGTTTCAGCAGGGATAGAGTTAATTTCCTTCCTAGTAGCTGGTACAGTGTTTTGGATTTAGGATGAGAATAATGTTGATAACGCACTGATGTTTTAGTTGTTGCTAGGTAATGCTTACACTAGCCAAGGACTTTTTAGTTTTCCATGCTCTACCGACTGAGCAGGCTGCAGCTGCACAAGAAGCTGGGAGGGGGCACGGCCAAACTGGCCAAAGGGACATTCCATACCATGTGACGTCATGCTCAGTACATAAACTGGGGAAAGCTGGCCGGGGGGGCCGCTGCTCGGGGACTGGCTGGGCATCAGTCAGCAGGTGGTGAGCAATTGCACTGTGCATCACTTGTTTTGTGTATTATTATTATTATCATTTTATTTCAATTATTAAACTGTTTTTATCTCAACCCATGAGTTTTTCTCACTTGTGCTCTTCCAATTCTCTCCCCCATCCCACCGGGTGGGGGGCAGTGAGCGAGCGGCTGTGTGGTGCTCAGTTGCCGACTGAGATTAAACCACGACAGAGACCTAAGGCAGTGAACAAGAGAAACCGTAGTACCTTGTAGCAAATGCAGAAAACACAGGCATGGCTGTGGAGAATACAAGGTGAAAGCCTCACATCCAGTGCCTCAAAATTGCCATTTTGCATTTTCACTATTACTGTTTTTAAATAGCTGAAGAGAGACACTTCACCACACCTTCTGAACTTCAACATTGAGTCAGACAGACATAGGGACAGCTTGGAGGAATAAGTGAATATTCTATAGAGCTCAGTACAGATATTGTCGAAGTCTAGAAGTAAAGTCCAGTAGACTACAAGAGATATAAAATGTGATGTCCATGAAAGGATCAGGAGCCCAGCATCCCTGAAGATCCAGTTATCTGGTATCACTAGTTTGATTTACAGTACTTTTTAATGGGTTGGAATACCACAGTGGCCTCCTCTCTGGCAGATAGTAACACATTCTCCATTGAATTAGTGCCAAGTGGCATCTACCTTGCTCCCAACCTTTTTATTCTAACTTGTATACAAAAAACCAAGGAAGACATTGCTATCCCTTCTAATCATGCCATGTTTGCTTCCTGCAGGTGAACGGCCTTTTGAATGCAACTGGCAAGGATGTAACAAGAAGTTTGCTCGCTCCGATGAGCTGGCCCGCCATTACCGCACTCACACTGGAGAAAAGAAGTTCAGCTGTCCTCTCTGTGAGAAACGCTTCATGCGCAGTGACCATCTGACAAAGCATGCCCGTCGCCATGCCAATTTCCACCCAAGCATGCTCAAGAGGCGAAGTGGAAGCAGCTCAAGAACAGGGTCTGTCAGTGACTACAGCCGCTCAGATGCCTCAAGTCCAACAATTAGCCCTGCCAGTTCACCATAGACCTACCTGCACTGGATGTCAGCACTTTGCCTCTAATACCTAACGTGGAGTTTTGTTTGTGTTGCACACATTTAAAAAACTCTGTCGCTTCCCCTCCTCAGTTCCCCCC
>NW_008795371.1:86070-144971 GCF_000699145.1 Aptenodytes forsteri | reverse complement strand
AAATCTAGCTGCAGCTGCCTCCCACTGCAATTTCCAGTCAAATTTTCTTTACCCAACCACACAAGTGGCTATTCTAACCTCATGGACAGACAGACTTACATGTTCCACTTAGTGATTCTTACTGTCTCAATATTTCTTACATTTTGCAACCATTTACAGATCATCTTGATTATTCTTTATAAGAAAATGAGAAAATCTAAAGAAAGAAAAAAACCCCACTTAATTCACCTCAGGTGTCAAAGTAGTTTTGTAAGACCGGATTGCACAACATGAGCATACATACACTTACAAATCAACTGTGTTGGATTGTGTCCCCCTTCTCCTTTCTCAGGGATGGATATTTATGTTACACAATAATTACAATGAAGACACACCCTTAACCGCAGCCTTACTCTGTAAATATATTTGCACTCAGAAGCTTTTTGTTAGGTTCTTTCACACACTGGGGAAAAAATAAAAAACAAACAAACAATACAAAAACCAAACCAGTGCTGGAATGTAGTACCAGACTCTTCCATTGTTTGTTTTCCTGATTATATACCTACATTGGGGAGCATCCAAACAGGAGTCTTGTCTTTCTTCAAGCTGCCCTCTGCTTTTGGTAGCAAGCCGTCTTTTCACTTCATGCTGAAGATGTTCCAAAACAAACTTCCTATTGCAAAAATCTCTATGAGGTTGATAAACTTGTTTGTTTGTTTCATGCTAGATAAAATTCTGAGAAAAAATTCTAAACAAGATGCCTTAAGTAAATAACCTAAATCATGAGGAAACATATTTACACTGGGTAACGTTTTATTGCAAGGTGGCATGGAATCTTGGAGGCATTCTGTCATCACTCTCTCCAAGCTGTTAAGCTCTCTGCACTGCCTGTTCAGTATGGGACCAACAGAGTATTCAAATCAAACCACACTGACTTGAACAATTTTTTTTATTCTTTTTTCCTTTTTTTTTTTTAATGAACTATGGAAATAGCATAGCTGAACCAATGCCCATCAAAACTTTTATCAAGGTACTACTTACCTACTGTACAGCTGTATCTTAGCAAGACAAATGGGCTAAGACATAGTTTCTGTATCCTGTTGCATCACAATCATGGTTGCTGGTAAAAGGAAGCAAAAATCATAAGGTATCTTCTTACTGGAAAAATAAAATATGCATTTTTAAGTTTTAAAATAAAATGACATTTTAGCTCAGCACTACTAGAAGTTTCTCAAAAATACATATACCAGCATAAAGTAAGGTGCTCTCATTTCTGAATAACCGCTTAGTAACAAAAAGGGAATCTTGGCTAGTTTTCAATAATTTTCAAATATTTGACACTAGATAGAGCACTAGTAGGTAGATTTTTATGTTTTATATGGTAGAAAATACAGCAAAAGACCAGGAGCATTGTGATGTACTGGAGACCTCATTGGCAGCAAATACACTTCCCTTGGTTTGGCTGGGTCTGATGGTGCATGTTATAAATTCAGGTCCTTTTGATTCTGGAATTTTTGGGGTTTTCTTGTTTTTACTGTAGGGTATAAATGCAGTTAAGTGTAGCATGGTGAAAAGAAACTCTGTATGCCAAACCTGCCATTTGATATCAAGTGAATGCCTCCACATTCCAAATGAACCTGTAAACGATTCTATGATTCTGTCTTGCTGCTTTGCATTGATCCAATTTTGCAAGTTTTTATTGTACTGTATGTTAACCGTGAGAGGCTAATACAGATTTCCAAGTAGTTTCATAGGTACTTCCATAATATTTACATTATTCGTAATACTACACATTCTATTAGTTGTAAGGATAAATACTTCAAGACAGTTCAAAGTGCAGATATTTCAGTATTTTTTTCATGTTCATTTGCTTCAGATTTCACCTCTATAAAATCACAATTTTCCCCTATTTGAATTGGAGGTCATGCGAGGCACAATTCTACTGTTTCATTTCACAGAAAATGAAAGAACATCGTAAGGGTTTTTTGCAAGATGACAAATATTGTTGAGTTTGTGTGATGAGTTGCCTAACCACTGCGAGTTAGGGGAAACCCAGATCTGTTTGCCTCCATAGATTTCCTCTTTTCTTTTTTTCTTTTTTTTAAATCTCATCTGCCGAGATACACAATTTTAACAACTTGATACAATTCAGGTAACAGGAATTCACATTCCAATCATTTCTGTGACTGCTAAAAGTGCTCTTGTGCTGTAGTTAGTAGAGAGGCATTTAAGATACCTAGCTAAAGGAATTCTACAGGTCAGCTGTGTCTTGTGCACATACTTCAAAACAAGTCATAAACACATTTCTCATTATCATTCTACCTTAATAGAGGGATATGGGGGGAAAAAGAAACCCCAACAAAACTAAAGGGAAACTAAGTATCGGCAAAAATCATAGGCTTCATGTTCTAAGTTCAGTTTGTTGCATAATCATCTTTTCCAACAAGAGCATCATTTAATCTTTAGCAAAGGAGGAACCACTCCAGTCCGTTTATTTAGGGCATAATTCAGCATGAATCAGTAGGTACATCACAAACAAGTTGTTTTAATAGCCTGGAGAAAGAATGTTCGCGCCAGGTTTTATTAGTACTGAGATTATGGGATATAAAGATTATGAGACAACCTATTCTGAGTGACACAAGAACTATGTAATTTTTAACTCAAACAGTTAACTAAGCATTTTATGTATATTCCTCATAGATTACTAATAATTCGCCAAGGTTAAGCAGAAAAAAAAAATTGGTTCAAAGTCAAATTTCCAGATCAGCCAGTTCATCTAATGAGAAGGTTATGAGACTATATACATGCAACATAGCTACACTTTCAGGAAATTCTGTGAAATTTGTTGTTAAAACTTTCTTTTTACATCTTAGCTGTAAATACCTCAGAGTGTGTTAGGCTGACAGTCAAATTAACTGTGTTTTAAAATCCTAACTAGAGTTTCAAATATATCCATTAAATGTTTAATACATGATAGCTTTAGGATAAAAAGAATTCCAAACCACTAGTAGTTTCCAAAACTGAATGTGAACAAAACTTCCGATAATATTTTCATATGGAAAGAGAGTGTTAGAGGTTTTCTAGATGCTAGAAAAGAAGCAGAAGCACCAGCAAGGTCATAAGACTGCATTCTCATGATTGTTCCTCCTGCGTTTTGCAGATACGAGAAGTCTGAACAGCTCAAATTATGTTTTGAAATATGGGTGCTTATCCAAACTAACCTTAGTTTTTTACCCTTTTGTTGTTTCACCCAGCGGTGTAACCTAAAACAGTCTCCTGGCATAGCAACAAACATTGCACATTCAGGAAATACTGCTCTGGCAAGGTGCAAATTTCTTCACAGTCCTCCATTTGGAGGAGCGTGCATCTCTCCTCCTGCCTCCCTTCCCCATGCAATCTGTTGAGATGAATCCCCACAAACTACAAAATTGCCCCAATTTTTTTTTCTTTTAATTTCAGAATATAGTAACAGGCTTATTATTATTAAGAAAGCCCTGAAAGTTTGTTTGTTTTTCTCCAGCCGTGAGTCTAGCTTCCTCTCCAAGAGTTGAGCTTAACTGCCTTGCTATAGGAAACGGGTGCAAGTTAAAATCATCACTTCACTACCACCACTCAACTGAAACTAAAGATGCTCTTAGAAACTCATTCACCCCTTCCATTAACATCCTCTGCAAAGGCCTGAAGTGCATTAATGGCCACATGAATTCAGTTTTCATCCTGCTTCTTAGAAAGCAGTCCTGGTAAACTCCTGGCAGCTAGATTTTATTGTGAGAATTGTTTATATCTGCAAATTAGTTGTTCCTTGCTTTTATGATATATGCATAGTATCTGTTTACATTACGTAACTGCAAAGGTATATATTCATAACAAGTCATCAGAAGCCTCTGTTTGATGGTAACACCTAATTCCTGTATGTATCCTACCCTCTTTACTGCATTAACCCTTGCAATAACTTTTAGCTATGACAGCCTCTGTACACTTTTAAAACCTCATTACCTTCTATCCAGACATTCAGCGCTTCCCGTGTTTCATGCAGCCAGGCAGTAAAAGGCTGTGTGAGGACCTTACCCGTTTCTAGCTAGTTACATTCACAACTGCTTTTCTCCAGTTCTTTGCCATGAGTTCTAGAATTTGTACTGCATGAAGTACATCGTTGTTTTGGGGAACATGGTTTGTGAAGAAAGAATAAGGAAAATGAACTCTGCGTACTTAAAGCTTGCCTTTTCATTGCCATCTGATTTACTAATTTCATCAGGTGATGCCTACAAACTGACTTTCAGGTGCTCTTTTACTCCATCACACCATCTGTGCATTGGGTGCTAATACATAGTCTATGTCAGTGAACGGGATGATGAACATCTGTATTTTTAACTCTTTTGGGGATAAAGCTATAGCCTTAGGCAGAAGAAAATAACCAAATTATACCTGTTTACCCCATAAGCCAGAATATAGAATGCAAAAGCCCATCCACGGTATAGGTTTTTTTATATATATACATATAAATATTTATATATATGGATTTATATAAGCATATACACATATATATAAATACATATATATGTGTATATTGTATAGTACGTGTGTGTATATACATAAATACACAGCAGTGTGTACATACTACACGCCAAATAATGAAGGGATGTCTACAGAGCAAAAATAGGTATCCATTTCATTATAACTAGTGATGGGTCTGAACCAAAATCCTAGATCCAAACACCATTGCATTTGGAAAGTTTGAACCCGCTTTTTGAGATTTGTGGTTGAGTTTCATCTCTGGTTAGAGCTGCAGTTACTTGTGTATATATGCATTCTGGGGGATGTGTGTGTGTGCGCACATGTGCTTTTTCAGAAGCGCATGCCTGTGTGGGTGACAGAGAATGTGTGTGCCAGTAAGTGTGCACGTGTTTACATATATACTTCCAGCTTTGGTGAACTATAATGTTACCGGTGTCATCTTCACTTGTACAGTTTTATCAGCAGCACATGAATGCTTCCATGGGTCACTTTTCAACTTTAAATCACTACATTGAACCATTACAGTTGTACAGTTATATGTTCATCTATTCTTGCTCTGCTGTAACTTTTTATGTATTTTGTACTGCATAGATTATATATTGTGATAATGTCCTATGCAACAACAATAAAAAAGAAAAACAAAAGGAAAAAGGAAGAAAATTAACAACTGTAAAATATCGTCTTAACTTGTATGCATGGTTAGTGACGTTTACGTTTTCCAAAATAAAACTTATAACTATGAAATACTGGTTTTCTCTTAATTTCCTTTTCTATGTGTCAGTTAAGAAGCATCAATTGTTAATATTTCTGCTGTTCATTTAAGGCTTGATACCTTGTTTGATATCTCTGTTTAAATTTCACCCAGTGCTATTGTTTAAAATGGGATTTTTTTTTTTAAATCATTTAGAGAAAGTTTCTGTGATGTTTGTTTTGTACTCTCCTCTGCTTTAACCGGTATTTTGTAGTTGCATAGTGAAATTCCTTTCTCAGAGCTGGTATATACTGTGATTTTCTTTACAAGACGGTTATGGGATTAATACGCATGACTTACAGGTCAGAGAGTCAACCATCCTTTCTTTCAAAGCCCAGTTCTTTGCAAATTTCTGATATCATCTCCATAAGCGGCAGTGTCCTATCAAAACAGTAGTAATTTAATCTCACAGCACCCTGAAATGTTCTTTCCTAATTTTAAAGATGAGGAAATTGAAACATAAGAGATTTGAGTGACTTTCTCAAAGACATGAGGCAATGGCAGATGTATGCCTTTATCCTCCTTTGAAAGTAACACCACACCCCAGGGAAACAATTTTGTGCCCTATAATGGGTATCTGTCTATAGAACATTATAACCGATTGCAAAAATAATTTAAAACTGGACTACTGTTGAAAAATGAAAGTTAAAATACCCTTACTAAACTAGGGGCAATTGTGGGAATTACTTTAAAATTAGCACATTTTCTTGTGCAGGGGTCATGAAAACTGTTCAAAGCAAATAACTTGGAGAGCCATTATCTTTAATAGCAGGTTTTCCCAAGTATTCGTTACAGTGTTGAACTGTCAGTGCTATTCATGATCTCTGACCATGTGCCAGTTAGCTTGTACATCTGTACATGTCTATGATCAACTGCTATTTTATAACTTACACAGAGGAACTAGCTAAATCACATAAATGCTTAACTATGTTAATGCAGTATTTAAGGGCTCGTTATCTGAGAATAACATACTCTTTGGGCATGCAGCAGGTAGCCCTGACTCTTTATTAGTGAACCCTCACTGGAACAGAAGACAAAATGCTTCTGTCCAGCAGAAAACTACAGATTTGTTTCATTCTCTTCTACTAACATTAGCATGATGTGGCCTCTCACTGCTTATTCTCAATGCCTGTGTTACAACTGGGAAATCCCAGGCAGAGGACTCTCTGAAGCATTCAAGTTGTGAGAATCCTCAGGCAAAAATCCTGGTAAACCATCTAATACCCGAGTGAGTTGAAGTTCCCTTGCAGACCTTGTGTATCAGTCTGTCTGTTGAACTTCTTCCATTTCAGATCCACTGAAGTAACTAACATTACCCTACCCCTGGCAGTCTTTCCCTTAATGCTTCCTCAGATGTCCTCTAACCCCATTCACAATTCTTAGTTCAATTTTCACCCTTGAACAGACAGGCTAGGCAGCTGCTTTAGAAGTCCAGTTACTTTTTGCTAGTTTGTTCCTATGGAAAGGGTGTGACATTATCTAACCTCTGCCACTACTCAGTTTTTCGGCCACTTGCTCTATCTGAATTCACTGTACTAGGGGGGAAGGTGGTGAGGGGTCTTTTTTCACTGATGCTGGAGAAAGTTGCTGCAGACTCTTGCTCCTCATTTCTGTGAAGGAATGAGTCTGAAGTTTCTTGAAAATACAGGTTACACAACACTTCTAGGCACTGTTCGTGAAAATAGGCCCTGAAGAGTAGCATTTCTGAAGTCTTCCTACATGAAGGATCTGCCTCATGTTTGGTAACAGAAGAGCAGTCAAAGATAGTTTTCTAATCTTTCTAGAATGAAAAGAAAAGCAAATCCTTCTAAAAGGATATGCCTTTTCAGTTTAAGTATGGAGTTGTTGCCTTGGTACTGTAATGTTATGTGCCTCCCCACCCAGACACCCACGCTCTGAAACATGTGTGTTAACACATTTTCATCTGCAAAAGAAACTTCTCCTCTCGGGTTGCTAAATCTATGGGTTTCTGTCTCGCCTGTGACTCAGCATTTGCCATGAAATGTTCATAGACTTGGCAGTAATCCACCAGTTCAGAAGAGAAGCGATAATACTGCTAGAATTAGGATAGGATTTTCCTATTTACATTTACCTGTGTATAATTTCTGGCTTCAAAGTAGTCCACCTTAAGGTTCATTGCCCCAGTTTTTCAAGGAACCACACCCATGGCATGCTTTGCTAGTTGACTGCAAGAGATTAAAGTGACGTAAATATAAATACACAGTCAATAGAAACAGAGAAAAGCAAGAGAAGATGGAGATTGAAATAAAAAAGAGGTGAGGACAATGAGACAACCCGGGTGTTTCTAGCAGCTGACCAGAAAGGCTCACACAGCACCAGAATATGCATGGGGCTTCCTAAAGAATGTCAGAGCAAGCAAGCGAGGCAGCATCTCCAAATACCAGAGACAGCATTTTCTTTTCTAAGAGCCGTAGAGGAGGGAGCTAAGTCAAACAGTCATTCAAGCAGGCAAGCACACGTGTCTAGCTAGCTACAATGTGTTGCTGGCACAGCTAAGAGTATAAAGAGAGAGGGAGGGATTATTTTAACAGATTTCTCAATCCATGCACCAGACAAGGGAGGGGAGTCTGGATGCCCAGACATCTGAGCAGCAAGAGTGGAAGAGGGAAGCATGAATGAACACTGGCTTTGGGAGCCAGATTTGTGCTTTGGGCAACTCCAAGAACAAGATTACATTAAACAAGTCTGGAGGGAAAAAAAAAAAAAGAGTGAAGAAAAGAGATCTGAGAAAACCTGAGTGGGGTTTTAGGCAAGAACAGGCCCCAAAGGTCTGCTAACAAAACCTAAACACTGAGCTTAGTAATAACTCTACCTCACCAAGAGAAAACAGCTCTAGAGTATAATTACTGCCTCATCATAATTGTAAATAAAGGATCAACCTGTCCTACCTGGTTGGCACTGGCAGGAGTTAGATTTAATCTTTGGCCCCCACTGGCTGGAACAAATGTTCAACGGGAAAAGAGGGGTCGGCATCAGGGGCTGGGCTAAGAGAAGCTCTGAGACGCTGTTGCTGGCAGGTCTCTGCTGAGCTGACGTTTCTTCTCTGCGTCACCGGATAAACGTGCCTGCCTGAGCGCACAGCAGCAGGTCTGAGCCTGCTGCACTAGTACTTGTAAGGTACACGCCAAAGGGTCGCAAAGGCTTACACTGCCCAAGCTGGCCTGTTCAGAGCTAGCCCAAGTGTTCTTCCCAGGGCCTACCTGGTACGACTGGGACATCTCCCAGAGGGAAGGTGCAATGTGCCAAGTGGGTGGATGAGAACACCATTGAGAAAAAAGGCCCAGTTGAAGGACAAGAGAGAGCTGATTAGAGAGAGAGTTTCAGGTGTATGGCAGCATAATAAGAGGAATGAGATGAAAAAATGTGGGAAACAGAGATGAAAGATGCAATAAATGGGGAAGGTAAGGTAAAGAGGGGGAAGATAAGTATAGTAAAATGAGAAAGTATAGGGTAGGATGAATTTATGTCATTTTCTAGAGAGAAAAAGAAAGGCCTAAAGTGCAAAATCCAAAAGGGGGTCTGGAGGAAGGAGTAAGATAGCTCATGCAGGAGCATTTCCAACAGACTAGAAGGTAAGACGTGTCAGCGCGTAATAAACAGGACTGTGTGTCTTTAAGAGACCAATGTTTGTGTTTTCCCATGCTCTCCTATTGTGGAAATAACTTTCTGAGTCATTTCTCTGATCCTGGAGACAAACTGAACAGAAACAAAACATAACAAAACACAATAGCAACAGGAAGAGAGAAATTCCTCCCTCCCCCTTCCACCACACACGCATTTCACGTCAGCAATCTGAACGCACTCAAAGCCTCTGAGTGGAAGAGAAACAAGGCGCAGAATAACAAAGTTGTTTGGTACACACTTTTTGAATCAAGTTCACCTTCTCCACCACTGCGTAAACGGTTAAAACATGAAAGCACGCTTCCCCAGTCTGTTACTTTTAAATATTTTATCCAGTCTCTTTGGTTGAAAGTCTTACTTTCCAGATTTTCCACAGACAGTGAACTGCATCAGGAATTTGCTAGCTTTTTCTAAACTTCAAAGCTTTGCACTTCAAAGACACTGCAATTTTTCTCTTGAGCCTCATGCCCCACCCTCTGCAAAAAAGATGTCAGTTTGGGACTCTCTCTCAAAATGCCACATTTGGAAGCTCACGTACAATCTAAAAATCAACATCACAACTATGATCTTCCCAGAGGGAAGTAATGAGATGGGCACCCCCTTAGGTGGCTGGCCCCAAACCCAGGCTGTATCAAGACTTCCTACACCAAAATGCAGAATCACCACTGATCAGACCCGAGACGAGTACATTTTCTCTGTTTCTTCCTTTAGCCTCAATTACTGTGCTGAGAACTATCTCAAACCCTTTGATATTACAGGCAATAAGGTCCCATGAAGTTGCAAGGCCTTACCGGTCTGGTTTAACATGCAACCTTTTTGTTGACTTTGGAAGTCGTAAAACAAATCCCAAGCTTTCCCACTGCGGGGCTGCTGTGCAAACTGCCGTTTGCAGCCCGCTGAGAGGAATAGGATGACTTGACAGGAAGAAAGAAGAAGAAAGTTTTGTTCAGGATTGCCAATCCCTCTTCTGTCACTGCAGCGAGCCCTGCCCCACCTTCCACCCTGTGGGAGAGCAGTCACTTTCAGGGGCTGAGGGTTTGAAAGCAGCCACAGCACTCCCCAGCTTTTGCAACTTTCCCTGAAGACTGGGTAAGGGATGGTTTCCCCTTAACATGCCCTCACAAGCAGCTGTACTGAATAACCCGGGTGAACGAACAAGAAGCAAGCCAGGGAAACAGGAACCTTGTGGAGGGTGGGACTGCACAAACAACAAGACTGGGTGAATAAATCAGTCCTGGCTGTTGGCTTCACTATAAGAAACGTTCCATTAAGGCTCCACTGGATATTTTTTGACTCCACCTGTCTATTTTTAGGACGGATAATTAATGCTGAAGGAAATACGGAAAAAAATCAAGCTTTAAGTCCAAGAATGGAAAATTTCATGTTTTCCACAAAATCACTATGATTAAGGAGGACTAAAAAGGGAGGGTTGTATTTCAGGAGTAAAAATGTGCTACAAGTCACTGTAAAAATTGTATGTTACATGGTGTTTGCTAAGAGAGAGGAAGCATTTCAAGAAGACAGCGCTTCACCACTTAACTGTTATTAAATAGGAGTGAAGGCAGAGCTGAATGCCCATCTTTAAAATGCAGCTGTACTCTGGCTATGTTTTTGTGTAGCTCTCAGCTGTGCTGAGGCTCCCAGCTTCTCTGCATGTTGTGATCTGGCTTTGGGAGCGGCTGGCTGGGACCTCGAGAACAACTGGCACAGGCTCTGCCCAGTTCTGTGCATGAAGTTATACAGTAAGAGAAAAATCACAGCCAAGTTAAGTAGCACCCTCACCAGGTCCTTAAAACAATCTGCCTGAAGTTCAGGGCTATTATAAGGCTAGAAAATCTGTTCTATGAACTAAGATGGGAGGTTCTCAGAAAAAAAACCCGCCCTCTTGGATACGGGAGCTGAAACATGACAGAACAATGTGTGCAACGCTTTCAAAATTCAGCTATTATTTTACTGATAGCAATGGTTTAGATTCACATCCCTCTGCCTTATGACACAGTCTTCTATCAGTGTTAATGTTACCATTATGTGTAGAAGAAAAAAGCCTTTCCTTAGTGATCTTCTCTGTGTGTGTTCACATCCCATCTCACTCTGAACAGCAACTGCTTCAGAGCAGGGCCTCCTTGCTTGCCTGCTCAGCATCTTCTGCACAGCACCTTGCAATCAACACAGATGTGAATGGCATCTTCACCCTCCTCCAAGGAAAACCATTCTGGCTCCCTACTATCCAACCACAATCCACATTCACCATTACACACACAAATTTTTGTACTGTAGGGGACACCTCATCTTAGACCGAGCCCAGCTTGTAAATTCCTGACACCACAGGGAACATTTGTGTGAAATATCTAACAGAAGTGGAACATGTCAGGGGGCAGCAGTCAATACCTAAAGCAGTACCTCCCTTTTAGGTGCCTCTAAAAAGAGCTGCCTCTTTGCTTTGGGGAGTATCACACAAAAATTATCTTCTCAACTTAGAACTGCCATTTCCTGTAAGCATGACTGCAGTCTGGGAAGGGTTGTTGCTAGGAAAAATCCCTGGGAATTATTCAGCACAATTACCTAATCATACCTTTCATGCCTGATAAACACTTGCCCCCGTGTCTCTAATTACACAGAACCTCTTTGCAAACCTGCTGGATGAGGATCTGTTTATTTCTAAGCTCAGGGAGGTAAATGTCATCTCCCATGAATGATAAAACAATTGGAAGAATAAGGACGTGCTACAGAGTGTCTTTTCTAATGAATAGTATTTCTAATTTTAAAAAGGTTTGCAGATGTGACAGGGTAACGAGCATTTGAACTACTTGGTGCTAGCCACATTTTAATGATATGAAGCACTATACAGTAAAAGTGATGCTGAAGCATTTATATTTCGTATTTGCTTTCAATTACTTTGACAAGAAAATGTTACAGCAGTATTGTCCACAAATCTTAGAAGCCCAGATTCATGAGCTACAGCTAATGAGCTCCTGGCTTCTCTGATAATTTCTGCAAAAAACAAGAGTCCTTGTATGAACAGCAGAAGCCAAAGGCAAAGCAGACTGGCTGCGGTACAGGTTTTATCAATAATAAAGATACATAGCCCCCTCTTGACTGTCCAAATCTAAGCCAGAGGCACAGCAAATACCTCAAAGGCGATCAGGCAGCAGTAGATTTAATTGCCACATGGGAAATGAGCTCAGTGAGTTCATCCAACTCTAAGGTGACAAGTACCTAACAACAGCCACTGCCATCGACATCTGTGGGTACCTCACAGAGACACATGCATGGAGCCAACATGAACACAGTGATGGGCGCTTTCCTCCTTAGCCAGTTTCTGCTCTGGATAAAAGATCTGGATGCTGGAGCAGAACTAGCGTTGTCTGCCTATAAGCACAGCCCTGCATTAGAGCTGCCTTCCTGTATGGATGTGTCCCACTCTCTCAACCCTACGAATTCTTTAGTTCTGATGGCAAATTTATAACATGCTTGGTAACATATTAAGCAGCCTTCTGCGAAGTGTTGGTTACTATATTAAATCCCAGCTAAAACCCGGAAATTCTGGAAAATTATCAACACAAGTGATGTGTCAGCTTTCCGAAAAGAAAGGGCTATGGAGCTGTTTAAACTTTGTTGAAAAAGTCAGGGAGTAGTTGGTTATTTTATGTAGTCACACATACATAATTTGAGTTCATGTCTGGAAACAACTTCCTTTTTTCTTTGTAATTTCTTAAGTTAAAAAACTTTCTTTAAAGAAGTAAAGCAACATTCTTTACACGAACCTTCTGCCAACATTTAAAATCCCCTAGATGGTACACTTGCCAGTTTTATGTTTTCCTGGAATACTCTGCAGAAGACAAGAAGTCAGTAACAGATTTTACAGCCGACTCTGATACCAAATTAAACTCATGATTCTTCTCTGTTCACATAAATTATGTCGTTTGGAGAACGTTACCCATAAGCACTGCAAAAAGAGATAGAGAAATTTTCCCCTGCAGTTACATTCCCATCACTTACTAATTCCAATGTTTTGTACATATCCTCAAACCAAGTTCAGTTCTAGAGCAGAGAAATCGAATCTCCTCCCGATGGTCTAGGCTGGAAATTGGACTTCAAATCTAACGGGACTCTTCTGTATTACGTTTATCAGTATGCCAAAACTACTGTGCTGGGGACACATACAAGCAACAGAAGTGCATATAAAATGGCAGTTGTGAAGATCTATCTTCCTGTGCTGTCAGCGTTCACTATGGGGCAGGAGTACCTGGTGACCTTTTGGGGCAGCTCACACAACTGAAGAGCCAGCCGGGACAGAGCAGATGACAGATACTGAGCTGACAGCAGCATCTGCCTCAGGAGGGATGAGGTTTGATCCAATGCAATCTCAAACAGCATGGACACTGACTTGTGGAAGTAAGGATCATCTGTGAGGTTTAACAACAGATTTCATGGGGCCAGACTGGATGCTTGTTCTCTCTGTAACTGTGCCAAAGGGCTTACTTGCTGCTTCTACCCATCTTACCTAGGCAGGGCCTTAGGTAGGCAGCTTTCTTTGGTCTACCTATGGTAAATATACTCACATACTTACTAATTAAAATGTATTAATAACTGGGTCCTACACTAGCCACTGCCATTTGCTCCACCTCCTTCCTACTCACTTCAATTCAATGATCAGGATTTTTTATTATAATTGGCAGATGAAGTCTAATGTGTGGTATTTTACCTTTCAAAAAACCTTGAGTATACCACAACTTACATGCTGTCGAATCTTGCGTAAAAGGTATGGATGGCTTGGGTCTGCTTTGCTTTCATTCCAGTCACTCCAACAGTTTTCGACCTTTGTGGGCATCCTGAAGATGATTTGCTGTAGAATGAAGAAAGTAAATTCAGTATAATTCTGCACAGCACTGAGACACATGGCTTTTCTATTCAGATGAGTCTGTGACCTTCTTGAGCGAACAGAGTGACAACTCATTTTTGTCTTAGATTCACAGCATTTTGTGAGTTTAGACTGGCCGTTTAGCAGCCTTGTAAACCATTATTATCAGCTCCCAGTGTAGCTCCATAAAGTCTGCTTTCTCCTTAAAGTCTTCATCGTCCCTCCTAGGAGACACACAGCTGGCATGTCAGCCACAGTTTCTACTTCTGTTTTAGGATCCTTATGCTTCTCTAAGTTCTCCACTCTGCCTACCTCTGGCCTTTGTTTTTGTTTTTAGATTATTGACCCTGAGGGGCAACACCTGAAATGCACTCTCCATTTACACTATGTCCCTGATCTGTGACTCGTTCTTCCCATGTGGTGACTGTGATGCAGATGTTTTTCAATGGTGCAATTCCATTGTCACCATTTCTGATGTACACTGAAATTAGACAAGGGAGAATCAGCCCCTACAACAGGGAGGAGAAACTAAATTTTTCCCACATACTGGTACTTGCTTTTGATCTGAGTTTTATAGCTATGTTAGGTTGCTTGAACTACTTTCATTTTGCTTCCTCTGAGTTAACAATATTAACACCTTTATTTCAGCAAGGCATCCAAGTTAGGTGGAGTTTTGGGGAAAGGTACTCAATTTGTTCTTTAAAACGCACTTTTTTCTTGCAGATGTGGTTACATGAAGAAAAACATTGCAATTGTGTTATAAGTAGAGCGAGTCTTTCAAATGTGGTGACAACTCAGAGGGATACATAGATTTAAGGAGACCACAGGAAGTAGAACACAACTCTGTAAAGTAAAATCAAGTATGCACTTACATATTGGTTAATTTTGTAAAACCTTTTTGTTTTCAAGCTAGTTACTTGCAGATGTGGTTACATGAAGAAAAACATTGCAATTGTGTTATAAGTAGAGCGAGTCTTTCAAATGTGGTGACAACTCAGAGGGATACATAGATTTAAGGAGACCACAGGAAGTAGAACACAACTCTGTAAAGTAAAATCAAGTATGCACTTACATATTGGTTAATTTTGTAAAACCTTTTTGTTTTCAAGCTAGTTACTTACTGAACTTTTTCGAGTATTAAAATCCAGTCAGATAACCCATATATGATATGCTTTTTAACAGTTCTGGCTACAGAGCTGCACTCTAGTTCTAGGGGTAAAGTTTACCCAGTCAGTAATCTTTCTTGAAATTTATTGATCTTATAAATGGCAAGGTTTAGAAATCTGACTCACATGGGGGATGCGAAAAACGCTGCTTTTTAGAAATATTTTCTAGTTACAGATGGAGTTTAACTGAGCCATCTGTGAAGAAATCAAACAAATGAAAATTAAAAATATTTTTCCTGTAGCAAAGATGACAACATTAGGAGTAAATTATGTAACTTTTTTGATAGGATTTGAAGTTACCGGAAATCAACTATAAATGCTAGTTAGTTTGGTGAGGAAAAAAAACGCCACAGAAGAAAATTGGAATCACTTACGACAAAGCTGACAGGCTGGGGAGAATTCCTTTTTATCAGCACTCTGCAGATGTGGGCTATTTCCTCTCTTTTCATTAAGAAATCAAATTTTCACGATATGCTACCAAAAATAAGCATCTATCACCAGTTTTCTGTGCAGTGGTATGCGGTACCAACACTACTTCCTGCATCCCCACAGCGGGAGATCAATAGATGGTCAACCGGTAACAGTTGTCCAGGGGTGACTGCAGTGCAGGTTAGTGCAGTGAGCAAGCCATCAGAGAAGGAGGTTCACCCCAAACAGAGCCATTTGACAGGGTGACCCAAAGGAAGTCATTATTTACTAACACTGGTTTTCCTCTCTAAAACTTTTTATGAGAGAGATTAGCGACAAGCAGCATAAATTAAAATGCTGTTTTCCAAACTCCTGGATTGACTGAACACTCATCCATGATAGTTCTGAGCACCCAGTGGAAAGGAAACGAATCTCCAAAACAAGCTGAGGGAATCCAAATGTTCGGATGCCAATCAGGGAGGCCAGCCAATGCTAGATTTCAACAAGTAAAGCCTTATGTTGCTTTAGTGTCCTTCCCCCAGGGAAGTCTCAAAGTGTTTCTTGAGTGTAAATTCCAGTTCTGCAAGCAAGTTTGCCCTGCGTTTTCCTGAAGCCCTCTTGGAGTTGATAAAGCTCTAGAAGGATTCAGGAATCTGATCACATTGAACAAATTGCATGATTGTGGCCTTTTAATCAATACAAAAAGAGTACACAAGAATTATTTCATATACCACTGCGATAAAGGTAAAATAATTCCAGTATCAATCAGCCAGGCAGATAAGTTTAATATGACAGTGTCCTTATGTTTAAGGACCATATTCCTAGAAACTACTCATACCAGTTAAGAAAACTCTTCAGCAAATGCACAGATTTGAGCAAGTCCATAACCTCTACCGAGTTAGATATGCTGACCCTTAGCTTCTCTTCTGTCTTTAGGTACAGTATGTTTGCACCAGGAAGAAAGGAAATCCTAATGGCAGGTTGGCGTATTAGTAGATGGAAACCTTTGAGATCTGCAGAACAAGTAGACATGTTCAAAGATCTTTTATCTCCCCCCCGAAACCATTTTACTATCTGCTTTATCGCCAATTCAAATTCAAGATTATGTCAAACAGCAACTATTGAAGGTAAACGGGCACTGAACACAGGCACGATAATAAAATGGTTAATATGGAACTTGAATCAAGAATGAAAGAAGGGTAAAATAAAAAATGTCAGTATTATGTTATAAAAAATAAGCCCTTTCAAACCTTTTTAGATTACTTGAAAAGGTTAGAAGTTTAACTGATCACCAATCCACTGTCTCAAGAGAGGGCCAGCCCTACACTAACTAATAGTTTTATCAATCACCAGGGGAAAGTGTTTAAAAGAATTATTAATGTTAGGAGATTAAATGATTGGATGCTAATACAGAGTAATCTGGATTGCTCAGTAAACTGGGTACAAATAAACCAGGTGTGTTTGATACAATCAAAATTAACTCAGACATTTAGGAAAAAAACCCAACCACTTGGCTATACTCACCAGATGGAGGACTCTAGCTCAGGAAGCAAGGACTCTGAAAAATACTAGGTCAAAGAGCAGCTGAATGAGAGTTCCTTGTAAAGGCAGAAAGACTAAAGGCATCTTTGTGAATAAATATACAATAATTTCAGTTAGGAAATAAACTTGTACTGACATGTAGACGCTATCAATTCTTATATAGAATCAAAGACTAATTCAGAAGAGAGGCTGTCTAATACAGTCTGCAGCAGAGTCTGCCTGAATTAATTCTTGTTGGAATGTATTTCACAAAAATATTTTGGTCTAATTCAGGTATCTACAGATCAACGGAGATGTTAAAAGGCTGGAGGAGACTTGAAGCACAGGCATGAGAAAGATTACATTCCGGGAGCAGGAAATATGCCTTTTGAACAGCCTTGGAAAGCACGATCTGCTTGGCCTGACACAGAGAAGGTTAAGGGATGGCCCCATCAGAGGGTACAAGCAATTAAAGGGCAACAGACAACTCCTCAATCAGACAGGAGTGAAATGAGATCCAAAGGCAGAAACTGGAGTTAGGCAAATTCAGGTTAGAAACAGAAGGTTTTTAAAAAATGGCTAATTAACTGTTGGAACAACTTACCACATGTAATACGACTTCTTCAGCACTTGGGATTTCTCTAAAGAAATACTGTAGTTCAAAAATAGTTGTTTGACAGATATCTTGTCTGCTGCCTGACTACACAGGCATAGATTTCCTGAGGACGGTTAACAGTGACAATCACAGCCCAGCCTGTACTGCAACAGTACAGCGGCATGGCAGCACTGCCCCTTCTTGCACGGAGGGGCCTTGTGCCTTTGGAGCCCAGGAACTAAAAATGCTCTGTAAAAACAAAAGCTGAACAGGCCTAGCAGTGCCTGACTTCTGGCTTTTGCCTCACATTGTCAGAGTTATCCAATTTATGCAAATTAATCTTGAAATCAAACTGAGTGAACTTTATGGCAGCAGCACAAAAGCTTGTGATGAGCCAATTAACACCCCCCCACCCCCCCGGTTTGCGGCATGCCCCTTGCCCCTTGTTTCGTTTCTAGGCTTCAGTGTTTCCCCAGCATAACACTGAGAAGAGTACACAAAAACCACAAACAAGAATTCAAGCAAACGGATACTTTAGAAATAAGTTAATTTTATTGAATAGGCATTATAGCTTCTCTCAGTTTCAAATAATGGAGAAGCCAATTCACACAGATTACAGAGCTATCAGTTACTTGAGTAATCTTTCATAAGTTTCTAGGCTTCAGTGTTTCCCCAGCATAACACTGAGAAGAGTACACAAAAACCACAAACAAGAATTCAAGCAAACGGATACTTTAGAAATAAGTTAATTTTATTGAATAGGCATTATAGCTTCTCTCAGTTTCAAATAATGGAGAAGCCAATTCACACAGATTACAGAGCTATCAGTTACTTGAGTAATCTTTCATAAAAGAAAGAAATTAAATCCAGTTCTGCTATAAAAAGTGCGACAGTTATAACTGGAAGTTTTTCAAAACAAAAGCAAGTTTTACTACCTATTGCAAAAATTGGTTTAGTGCTTTAATACTTTACAAAGTAACAATCCAACTGCTAAAAACAGCTCTTACACATCATCTTTGTCAAAGTATGGATCAGATTAAAAATGACATTTAGATTGAATTTGAATGAAAACTGCATGTAGAAAAGGTTCTCAAGAACTCACACTTTTCACAACAAAAAATATTCATTATTCTTTAATGTTAATTAATGCTCCTGTTTCTTTTGAACAATGGATTTAAACATGATATGGCAGTCAGCTTAAAAATGATCAGCTGTTTTGTTTGCAGACGACAGTGACTGCAACCAATCGCATCTTTAAATTATGAATAGAGAAGGGAATAGGAAAAGATAAATTCACTCCTTTCATACAGGATAAAAGTTTTGCATGAAAATGGTCAAACAGAGAAACCTGAAAAGTCACTTCAGCTTTAAATAAATTTCTGATATATCTATTCTATTGTTTATTTAGATCCTAAATCAATCTTTGCTAAAATAGTATAAATTTATAGAAGACAACAAGAAACTCAAACTCAGACTCTGAAAAATGAGAAGGATGGTATGACTACCGAGAAGTTGAATTCTTAGCCAACAAAAATCAGTGAGACTTGCTTTATTCCTTATTAACATTTACTTAAGCCCTGGTGAGAGCCAACTACTATCTTTCTTTGAAATATGGACTTCAAGTACAAATACATTTATTATACATTTCTACAGTTTTAAAAATGCTGAGTTTTCTAGGTTATTAGAAAGAGTCACATTACCTGTCCTGATTTTTTAAACTTTATATAATTAGCTTTGGTTAGAATTGAACAGAGACCCTCAGTTAATGAGTAAATGAACTTCTAGAAACTAAGGGTGTGACACCTGTGTTATTTTAATTCATTTGGGGAGACAAGCCACTCTATACGCAAACTGAACTGAGAAACCCAAATCTTCTTTATCTGAAAATCTACCACAGGCTTTAAGGACAAAGAGCTTTAGAATTTGGAAGTCTAAGGAAGTAGAAGATGAAAAGAAAAATGTTAGCAATAGCAAAAAAGATGTACAAACAATTTGAGGAGGGCATATTATACAATAGTAACAGTAAAGTTATGATGAATTACCTACATATACCTTTTGTGTATAATAATTCAGACTGTCCTTCAAGATTTGCCCGTATCTGAGAGGCATTGGGTTTTAACAACACAGAATTGTGTAACAAAAAAGATGAAGTATACCGAATGGCAGAAATACATGTAAACAGCATTGATATTTTCAATGTTTCATTCAACTTTCTCCATACAAAAATGTTAGTCACAAGAATCAATCAGGAAGAACAAGGCCTTCCAAGGAGAACAAAGTCTTTCAGCCACACAACAGTCAACTTCAAGGCATTATGAAAAGATTATAACAGTATTTTACGTCTTAAAATTGAATGCAAAATAAAGCTCTAGATGGATTCCAATAAGAAAACGAGCTCTACGCAGATTTGAAAAACTGTTTCATAGCTGAATCATGATAAGACTGGCACATTACAAACGCAACAAGGTGTTAACAGGGTAAGAGCAATGGGCTTGGAAAAGACACAGAAGTAATTGCTCCTCCCCAGGAAAGAGCACAAACCTAATCCAGATTACTGGGATAGAGTTTTATACAAAACTGTCAAAGCTGGCCTGGACTGCTATGGTTGGGAACTCCTAGCTGCTTAGGTCTATGTGGCTTATTCCATTCATTATTTAATCTGGGCTTAAATCCTGTTTGTTCTCCTTGGCTTATGGTGAATGAAGAGAGATTGGTATCATGTGCATGCAAAGCTCTTTGAGTGGCTCCAAGGGAAAAGCATTTTTTGTACTGTACACTAACGATGTGCATTATACAAAGACTGTATTTACAGTACGCAGAATCTGGAGCAAATAAACAATAAAATCATTGTTTAATTTCTGTTAGTATTAAAACATAAGTGCATACAATTTGCAAAGTTTAGAGATGAGAGCACTTCTACCACGCCCACACGGCTGTGTTTCAATTCACACCTGATTGCAAGCCCATTAAAAGGAGACGTAGGGCATTCTCTGAGTCTGAGAAGCCATGTTTTGCTGCTACATCTCCTGCATATTTTAACTAAAAGTATGGGGAAGAGGCTTTGTGTTACTTAAACCTGGAGGCAAATGACAACAAGGCAGTGTTCCACTTCATCTTTACTGCCAAGATACTGTTCAGACACCATGGGCCAGAATGAACTGTATCTGTTTTAAAGGCAAGAATGACCAGACTTGCTCTGTTTTGGCTAGGTTGGCCATGGCTCTCAGGCTCCCGACATACTGTCAGCCTTCATCAGGCAAAGTTTCTGAGCCAAGGGGTTCTAATTTTATTCTGTGGCAAAGCAGTTACATGGGATTTACCTAAAAAGGTGGCTTTTACCTCTCAGCTTGCCTGAGAGGGAAAGTGCAACTCCAGTGTAATTCCATTTTCATGTTTATATTGATTTTGCATGTGAACAAAGGAAGAACAGAGTCACTACCATACAAGCTTATTATTTAAACTGCCCCCCCCGCTTTTTTTAAAAAACAGCATTTGAAAGGGGCAAAATGAAAATGAAATACACAACTCACACAGGAGTTAAGCACTGTTTAGTTCTAACACTGGATCATATTTTTGCCATCTCAGACAATTCTGCCACTAGAGTAGAACTTGCTTTCATAGAATCATAGAATCATGAAGGTTGGAAAAGACCTCTAAGATCATCGAGTCCAACCGTCAACCGAACACCACCACTCACTAAAACATGTCCCTAAGTGCCTCATCTACACGTCTTTTAAATACCTCCAGGGATGGGGACTCCACCACTTCCTGGGCAGCCTGTTCCAATGTTTAACCACTCTGTCAGTGAAGAAATTTTTCCTCATGTCCCTCTCCTTAGTATTTTGGTGCCATGGTTACTCTGCTAGCTACCATTATCTCTCTACTTTTATCCCTATCTCCTCTTTTGACTACGGTTTCCTGACACACTGACACTTATCAAAGAATTACAATTTTTCAGAAGAAAAATTTCTTTTAAGATTACAGATTATTCAGATGAATATGCATACAGTTACGTAGACAGCAGGCTACAGCAGGTTTTACAGTCATGGTTAAATGAGGAAGTGGGACAGAGGCTGCATCCAGTTAAGTGACTCTCAGTCCCCAGAGAGTCATAATTTTAAGGCTGTTTGGAACATGGTGGCTTTTACCCATATCGTGTGTTCCACAGTGCAAATGTGCATCAGCCATTTCAATTCTCTTGGTACAGTACATGCATTCAGGTAATGGGAGATAAAACAGCAATCAGAACAGCATATTCACTTGAGAGGAAAAACAAACAAACAAAACAGAGTGATCATGATATCCAAGGAAAAAAGGTCTATATCCCCCCAAAAATCAGTGGAATACACTAGCCCCATTAAGAATGCAAGTTAAATGGACAATTATATGGTGTTTTGGTACAAGGCAAGTCTCTCCATATTCAAGCAATCACTTTATGAATAAGCCCAATTATTTGTTCACACACAGAAAATCGCTAAAGAGAAAATGTAAATTCCATTGACTGAAAAGAAGCGCAGACTAATAAAGAAAAGCCCTGAATATGTGTTGGAGTAACGCTCGCTTGATTTTCTGAAACCAAGAAAGAGCTTTTGCTCCCACAGAAATTGAAGCTCAGTACAGCTTAAAACCAGTCTATTTATTAGGAGAAACCTAGATGCAGAATCTTAAAGTTAGGCATCCAGATTTGAAAATTTTGGCTGCAGAACATACCTTAATAGCAGTTCTTAAACAAACAAACAAACAAGCCCCAACAAACTAAACCACAAAAGTTATGGAATTTTTAAAACTACACTGACTCCTAACTTAACATATGCATTAGTTTGCAAAGTCTTTTTTGCACAGTTCATCAATAATTGATATGTCCAGTACACAGAACTATGAAGAAATAAAATCTGAACATTTTAATCTGCAAGAAGCTAATGCATATTTGGTATATATTAAGACACAATATATCTGCCAATTAGAGGATGACATTTCTATGATCTAGAGTGATCTTCTTCCCACAGATGCTAAATGATTGCACTGGTTATTAATTCTTGATTTTCATTTTGAAGGAATAATAAATCTCTGATTCTGTTTTTAAAAAAAGCAAAATCATCCTACCCCAATGGATTCAGGGTGCATTATGAATGTCCCAAGTCAATCAATATCCGCGCAGAAATGTTTCATTTGGTAAGAAAACTTTCCAGATGAATGTTTATTCAGAAGCTGCTTATAAAAGTGGCTATTGGCAGGGACTGGAAGGAAGAGTGGAATTAAATAGAGAGGGATAGTGTTGTACCAAAATATATAAAGAAAAATTTAAAGCTTTTCAATTAAAAAAAATTTGTATATTCAACTCGCATTAGATATAGATGTGCACAACAGACAGAGCAGTTAGAAACAACAAGTACATTTACAAAGCTTTCTTTTCATGGTTAATTTCTACCAGCATTTCTGAAGGTAACCTACTAAAATGATGACCCTGTTTATAATAAAGGCGCAAAATATTGCTCTGTAGCATATTTTGAAAATAATACAAAAATAATTTCTATATTACAATTTAAACTTGGCTTGTAAAATTCCAACATAATACAGCCTTAAGTCTACAAACAGAACATACTTACAAACACCTTTGTGTTGTTTTCCTCTCATTTTTAACAATATAGTATTTTAGTCATATACACTGGAAATTAATGTGCAAATTAAAATCGATACTAGTTTTTGTTACTGAAATAATTTAAATTCTATGCTATATACTGTTTGGTGATCCTCTGCATAAGCTGCCATACCTTAAAACAAATACTCTTCAAATACACTGACAGAGACTTAAAATACACTAAGCTGAAAAGCCATCTACAATCAGCATCAGTTATTTTGCTTCTCTGGACCTATGTTTATTTGAGATTATTGTGGTTTCTATTAACATATGGGTTTTTACCTGTGCAAAACATTCCCAGTGTTATGAAGACCTTAATCCCTTGCTAGCTCATACTTTACTTCCATGTCCAGCTTGCAAGTATTTTGTGTGTCCATGAAGCACCTGATTTAAGGCCCCCACTACTAACGGGATTCTGTCCACAGATTTCAGAGGACAGCAGATTTAACCCAGAGAGGCCTAAGGCTTCCCTCTACTCCTCAGGCAAAATTCTCATTGATTCTCTCATTGGAAGAGTAACGTCAGGCAGCCTGAGGGGAACACACACTGGCTAAGGGCTCAGGCCTTGATCCCACAAACATTTATGCTTTTCCTTAACAGTTATGTTAAGTTTCTGAAAATAAGCAGTCTCCTTGATGTCAGGGAGACTATTCATATTGGTGAAGTTGAGCACCAGTGTAACCGTTTGCAGAATCGGAGTTAGAGGGCAGTATTTTGTCAGATCTGTGCTGTGCATTTTTTGATATCTACACATTCATCACACGAGAAGTAGATTACCCTGAATATGCCTATATGTACAAGGACTGATATTGCCTCAGCAGACTGCTTTGATCTGCGGCCAAACGGTGCGCAAATCCATCTCTCCTCAATGCTTTCTGTATCAAGTAATACTGCTCACATCATGAGTTTTGCAATTTTCAAAAAGACAGCTCTGAAGACTTCACTTGGCCTATTTAGACTTCTTAAGAAATAAGCAACACGAAACTTTCCAAGTACAGCACCTTTCTTTCACTGATCCCCTTAATGTTATCTTTGACTTAGGAAGAAGGAACTAATTGCTAAAGAAAGCTGGGTCACACACTATAGTTCCATTGCATTTATAAAGCTTAATGAACCACAATAACAAAAGGTTAATCAATTGTTTTAAAATCCAAAATATCTGAAGTTACTTTTGATAATCTACACCACCTTCTTCTGAATGAGCTGCTTGTTAGCCATATGCTACAACTGATACCCACATCTGAAAAAATACTTGTAAAGTCTAGCAATAGTTTATTAACACTTTATAAAGCATTTTAAATGGAACTTTAATATAAAGTGTGACTGAAACCCATTATGTATTACAGGCGTCCTCTGTTACGAACAGACCTTTGTATCAGAGTTTATGAACAAAGTAAAAAAATTGCATAATAGGTTCAAGCCTCTTTTAAATTAGAAAAATTGCACATTCACACATTAAAAAAATTCCAGCTTCCTCCAACCTAAATATCTCCTGGTGATTTTGGATCTGTTCTGGGAAGGTGTAGCCTACTCAGGATTTAGTCTGTACTTTTGAAATCTGGACAACAGTGATAACTGTTGAATCACTATCAAGGAGAGAAGAGGAAAAAAACACATACAAATGCAATAATATGCATGTGTATTGCAGCCACTTGAGCTAACAGAAGAAATGAATAGGGTCCTCCGAAACCAAAGCTGATTTCTGTACAGCTGGGACTAAGTGGTAACTCTAACAAGCTCTGAAGGTATAGAAAGGGCAGATCAGGCACGGAAAAGGACTTGCTGGTCTGTGGGCTACGTAGGCTTTCAACGTAAGGAAAAATAAACCACAAATGCAGTCAAAGGTTAGCCATTTAGTGCAACAGAAAAATACATTTGAAGATTATTCCCTCTCACACCTAGCTAAGGAATGACACGATTTCTTTCAGGGCTGGAGAATGCAACTCATGAGCAGCTGGGAATTCTCTCTGAAAAAAATAGGTAGAAAATTTCCTCTTATAGCTAGACTCTTCTTTTAATGGGGCAATCACTTCTTCAGGAGGAGGCACTGTTTCTGCATGTTTGGACTGTTTAATACCAACTATGGTATCCCCTTTAGACAACTGCCACAAATAGCTCAGAAACAAAAAAAGAAAAAAAAAAAATCACGGTATTACTTATCCAGAAAAAAGGACAACTACTAGGAAAAGATGGGTAGATTTTAACTGGCAAATTGCGTTGTAGGCCTGCGACTTCTTTTCAATATCAAATGTTAAGGGACAAGAGAATAGTGGGATATTTGAAGAGAGTTCTAAAAGAAAACAGCAATATTAAGCAAATTATTGAAAGATATACCAAGAAAAGGATTCTGAGGAAACAGGCACAACTAAAAAGTGTTCTGTCGGTATTTCATATAACAGATATTTTAAAATGCGCAATCCAATAGTGGTAAATATTTATGGAAATATCTGAGTGACTTGAGGATGACAGTGAACACTGAAGTTTGGTATCCTATACAGACATACAGACGAGCCTATTATTATTCAGAAGACCAATTAATTTTTCAAACTAATCTAACATACAGGTACAACCTATTCAATAATTTAGAACAGAGGAAGTTATCTAAGTATTGACCAGCTGTAAACCTCTTTCTTTTGTGAGTAGATCTTAAAAACATACTATAGAAACAACTCCTCTGAAAAATGGGAAGCAGCAAATTCTCATGGTAATTGCTTATTTTTACATATGTGCTGTTACTTTTTTCCTTATTCAGAAAGGATACAACTGACTTAAATACACAGGCTGGTGTAGGTTGCTGCTAATGTAGTATTTCTTAAACACAACTTTACACAGAAGCAATTCTCAGAGTATGAAATGCTACTGCTACTCTAATGCTGTAAGAATTCTTAAATATTTCTTTTTTTCATGAAGTTTTATCCTGTCAGTTTTCTCACTCTCAGCAACAAATACAATCAAGTATGATATTTGATTTGTTTTAACATGATCTGGCTTGTTTTAGCATGATCTGCAATCACAGATCTCTTTGGCAATGAGAACTTACATGTAATCACAAGAGTTAACCAAAAAAGGACACTGCTTACCAGTGTACGCAACCGGAGACATAGGTTTTAGAATGTGCTTACCTTAAGGACAGAAGTCACATGGAGTTTTAACCTCTCGTTACACATACCAGTATTTCCCTTTTATGAAGGAATGCAAATGCAGTAACATTCCGTGTACGCTCAGTGTACGGCAAAAAATATGAAGTACAGGTCTGGATCCATGGAACAGCTAATATGGCAAAGACCATGACTTTTTAGGAGTGGCTAACGGACTTATTTTGAAACTATTCTTTAAACCTCCCATTCAGCAGAAAACCTAAAGATATGGTCAATTTTAAGTATGTGCTCTGTTCCACAAATTTCAGTGGGACATTAGCAAAAGCTTATGTGCTTTTCCTGAAAGCCAGTACACGTCAGCGTAAGTTTGTGTATCTTATTTCACAGACTACATTAGGTTTGGTTTCAAGGCTAACTAGGATTAACTGTACACCAGTGAAATTATGCCACCCATGCCAAGAGTAAAAATCGGGGTACAGCAGAAAAGAATCAGAAACAAAGACTCTTTGGCAAAGAATCTTTCCTGCACAGGCCAGGAAAGTGCTATTCCATAACGAGTAAGGCAGAACTCATGTTCTGCACCTTTAAGCGGCAGAGCAAGCAGTCTTGAAGGCAGTACGTCACCTATTTGTGGAAAATGAGATCTTTTTAAAAAAAAAAGTAGGTAGACAGTAAATGAGCCGTTGCTTACAAGTGTAACAATACTAAAAGATCTATTCTTACTACATTATGCCAGTTGATGGTAGAGGGGTGCGAAAACGGCAAGTACTATATTCAAGAAAACTTCCTAATGTCATACGTCTGCTTTAACAGTATTTGCGGTGCCTGCTTTACAGGAACGTTTCTATGAGCAAAGTTTTATTTTCAAAAGTATTGCAAATACTTGTGTAAATATTTGGATATCAGAGTTGTGCAAATCTGTGCTAGGAGTTGCCATTCATACTGAAGGTATTTTATAGCCATCTTGGAACCGCCTGGTAGGTACATAACTCACTATAGGAGAAGACTCAAAAACAGGCGGAGCCAACGAAGTAGTTATGTTTGCAATAACTATCACTCGATAATGTTGAGAAGGAACGAATAAATAATGATTAAATTCATGCAATAGCTAAAGGAATCTATTGATGCAGTACATTTGTTTTGACAAGCAGTTCATTCAGCTCCAAAGTGATCCTAAATTTCCTAGCTGGTCATCAAATTTTCCAAATCTAATAAAATTTTTATAATTTTATTTTAACATTTCTCTCAACGTACACAGCAATGAAAATACTACTGAAATTCAGGTGCCCAAAACTATACTATGTGGGGGTTTTTTGTGACATGAAGTCTTGCAAGTCATCATGTATTTTTTACAAAATCTGTTTAAAAATTCAGTACAAATAAAAGTGGCTCAAATCTACTTTTTTATGGAAATGTAGAGGTAGAAATAACGGGTAAGAACTTAAAACTCGGAAGAGCTACAGCCCTCATGAATTCAGACCTTTCACTCCCATTTTCCCAGAATCATTCAATTTCAGACAAAAGTGAGTACAAACATTAGTAGTAATGCAATATGCTGCCATGTTAAAAATGTGCAGTACGCAAAATCACTACCCTCCTGAAAAAAAAAGGCTATGAAACATTTAGGTTTTACTGAGGAAAAAATACTCTTGTAATAGCTATAGAATTTCAAATGTCTGCAAGGCAGATACTACCCTACTACAACACCACATCTCCGGTATTATGACTTTCCCCTATCGTTCTACTACCTGAGTGATGTCAGTGTAAATTCAGGCACCATTAGTAAATTTTTGACCAAACATATACACAGCACTGACAAAGGAGTAAACAACCCTTCAGCTTACCAGTATGTGTAAAAAAGACACTGACAAAATGGAAAATAATATTTTTTTTTATGATAAATTAATCCTATTATTTCCTCATTGCCCCCGAAAAGCGAAAAGCTAGACACTATTTACTCATCAATCCTTTATTCTTTTTTTAAGGATTCCTTTTACTGCAATTCAATACTGTTTACTTTGTAAGTAAGAAAATGGTAAAACTAAGTAGTCACGGAAGAATCCTCAATGCCTGTGTCCCTTGCTTTCTCTCTCCCTGCGCTTTAACTCTTCTTTGTAGCAGTATGAACAGTAATTTTCAGTCTCAGGACGACCATAAAAGGAACAGTTCTCCTTCTTACAGCGGTTCTGCTGGATGGAATATATTGGGCAAACTGTGCTTCTGCCTTGATTTTTATCATTGTTCAACCAGGTCTGAGGACCGTCCTCATCAGCATATTCTAAGCAGTCTCTAATATCGCCAGTATTGAATCCATTTGTGTATGTCTGAGACTTGTGTTCAGTAGGCATGGCATAGCTCAGCGATTCCACTGTGTTCACTGTACGGATACCGGATATCCGGGCTGGGCTATAGCTTTGAGAAGACAGTGACCTGTTCTGTTGGGGATAGGTGGCACAGGTTTTTAAGGTGCCAACCACTGGCTTGTAGGTATCATCTTGGAAGCTCGATGGCTTGGAGTTGACATCATGCAAATGGATGACACTTTGCCTTTGAACAGGTGGCGTATGGCTATAGTGGGCAGATACTGGAATGGGTCCGCTTTTCTTAGCGCCATTACTAGGTGAAGAAAATGACCCAGGAGTGGGACTAGTGCGATCTTTAAATTTTAAAACCAGTTGAGTTGTATGGCTTTGAGGCAAGACGGGTGATGCCCTATCCTGAGGAGATGTTTCTAATTTTTCTTTCGAATATGCTTCTGGCTCCAGTTTCCTACTAGATGACCCATTCAGTGCAGCCTTTTTCTCAGCATCCTTTCTTTTCTGTTCCTGTTCTGCATTGAAACGCTCCTGTGCACTGGTCAGGTAATAGCCTATCATCTCCTCGTGGAATTGATGCCTGTGACTGGTCAAAAGAAGGCCAGCAAAAATAAACTTTCGTTCACCCTGCATGGCAGCTCTCAAAATATTTAGGCTGAGTTTCACGTCAGTGCTGTACTTCCATGGGTCAGGCTGCTTGTCAGAGAAGGGTTTAGTGTTCATCTTTTCAATGGGTGAGTTGCTAGATCTGTCAGTCGGAGATGGAGTGGTCTTTTCAGATGGAGAAGTGCTCGCAGACTGTCCAGATTCCTCTTTGCTCCCTTTTCGAGACTTAGACTTCTTCTCTTTGACTTTCTCTACTGCATCACCATTTTTTCCATTCCCTGAATTGGCTCTGCTCATTTTGCCATGCACCAGACCTCCAAGACCACCCATATTCTTTTTCAGTTTAATTCCCAGGGTTTTACTGAGGCTTCCTATTTTATTGGCAACTGAATCCGTCCTGTTTTTGTCTTTATCTTTCCTCTGTTTGTCCTTTTCTTTTTCTTTACTGTTTTTGCCATTATTGCCGTTGGAATTACTACAGATGGAATCTCGGTCCGAGTCCATTGAGTCAGCCAGAGACTGAACATCTTCCCCGGCTGAAGCTGTAGGGGATTCTGGTTGAGCCAAAGGGGCCTGCTATGAAAAAGTAATTATAATTAGATACAGCAAAATCAGTTTCATACAGGGACTTGATGCAAAAAACCCCAACCAAATCCAATATAGATTTTAACGTTGATTTAAAATGTACTTTTTCATTTATGCACTGGCATTTTAGACTGTTTTCTTCACCAAATCAAGCTTATTTGGCTGCTCTGACTACGTATCTCGCTTGTTCCTACAGTAGCTTTTGGCTCATTTCAAGCACATGTAGAATAGAGGTCAGTCATTCAGAGGTTCTGTGAAAACGAGTGTCTGAATAATGGAGAGATGCGAGTTAGTGCTCCTGTCGAGGGGAAGGCTGCAGCACAACCTCCCTGCTGGTGTTGTCCAGCTGAGCGGCTGGCCAGCATACAGACATCAGCCATTCAGTAGGAAGCATCTACAATACAGGCTGCCCCTCAGCCGGGGGGAGACAGAGAGCTTGGAAAGAAACTGATAATATTGTTGGAAGGGAAATGAGGTTCTGCTGAAGGCTGTGAGGGGGACGCAGCACACAAACCTGTATATAGCAATATTCCAAAATTCATTATGTTCAAAAACCAACTTAATTAAATTGATTTCTTCATTGTTCAGGTCTCTGGTGCATGAAAATCAAAGGTACGATGCACCAGAGCTAAACAACTTGCCTGAAATATTAAACATTAAACTTAAGCAAGTGGACTGAGGAATACAATGAGGTGTATTCATTCTTATTGGAAATACAATGCAGATAAAACTGGTGTCAGAAGTCTGAGTTCCAATTTGTATTTTAATTAAGGTGATAAAACATTTTTCTTGAAAATGCAATAACGAGGATCCTAGGATACTTTAAAATGTGTCCCTATTCATTTACTCCTGCAAAACTTAGTCTTGCTTTCAGGCACCATGAAGCTAAAATCTGCTAGAGATAAACATGAAACATTTAACTAACCATAATGATTCAGAGAAAAAAAAGGAAAAAAAAAGCTCTGGAGACGTATATACTTCCAGTATAGAAATGCACGCCTGCTTCTTGTCCCTGGGTACTTAAATGTCCTCTCTCTCCTGGGAATCCCTGAGCACCCCACCACCCAGTCGGGAGCAGAGCTGTTATCCCCACTTGGCAAAGGACAAAATGAGTGCTAAAGTGACCTGACCATGCTCATGTGGCAGGGGTGAAGCAGGGAGAGGTAACCCAGGTCCCACAAGTTTCAGGCTCACAGCTTACAACTACAGGACCATTTTGCCTCTCCTTTTTCTGATGTGGTAGCTACCGCTGTAGAAACTGTAGAAAAATGGATTTTTCCCCTCTTGCAGCTTGTTAAACGCTTTCTCCTTTTGTGTTCTGTTCTTCCTTTCAAATCCCATCTGTGTAGGCTGTCTAAATCACCTCCATCCTCTCCTAGCAACCTTTTGCCTCCAGACTAACCCCTCAATCTATTCAATGTAATTTGCAGAGAAATTTGCAGCTGACTAGGTGCCAGCTGGGCATGGTTCTAAAATAGCTTTCTGAAAGAACCAGGCCCCAGTTCAGCGCCAGCCTGTGGCCTTTTGTCAGCCACTCTAAACTGGGAGCTGTCCAGGGGTGCAAATGTATTCTCAGAAAGAGAAAGGACTTGGGATTGGTGACCTAACAGTGGCATTAGGAGAGCAAGCCAAAGTTCTGAGAAAACAATGGTGAGAAAAGGTCTATTTTAAGGTTTTTCTGAACTACATGGACTACTGAAATAAGTAACAGAAAGATTAAGCTAGAAAATACATTTCAGAATGGAGTAGGAGTTGCAAAAATACACAAACAACTGTGTTATTGAAACAAATAGCTAGAAAAATCTATAAGCCCGACTGCAATGACAGTGAGCCATGAGTGACTTGTCCCTGCTGCTAGGACACTTAGGTGTTTCCAGGCAGCTGGCCAGTCCAGGCTGCCTACCCTACACAACACCCTGTCGTGCCTCGTACCTCTCATCTTGTTTAGACCGAGGGGGAAGTTTACCTTACCCGTGTCTCAGATGGTATGCGTATCCATGTTACATTCATATAGCTGTGTAGGAGATTAAGCTTTGCCTCAAGAGACAGAATCAAACTAGGGATGAAAAAAGAAGGGAACAAACAGTCAAAAAGCCTGAAAGAAAAAGCAATACTTCTTAACCGGGAGAGATGTAACAGCAGCCTGAATTGTGAGCATCAGCTGGAGACCCACCCGTCTTCTCCCATGTAACCAGAGAACAGGAACAAAGCCCTCTCTGTTAGCAGTTCTCCCAATACTTCAGTCAGGTACGGCTCAAGACATTTTACTGCTTAACACTAAAGTTACAGAAAGGTCTTACTTGGCCAGTCTGGTGTTATCATTGTCATCTTTTCCCCACTCCCAGTCTTTCCCAGGATCGACCGCAAAGTGCAAAGGCAGTAACTTGTGTTCAGAGTCAGTCAGGGGGATCACCGCTGAAGTAGAGAAGAAACAAGAATAGGGGTGGGGGGAACAAAAATGAAAAAAAAAAAAAAAAAAAGAATGGGGGGGGGGGGAAAAAAAAGAAAAAAAAAAAAAAAAAAAGAATGGGGGGGGGGGGAAAAAAAAGAAAAAAAAAAAAAAAAAAAGAATGGGGGGGGGGGGAAAAAAAAGAAAAAAAAAAAAAAAAAAAGAATGGGGGGGGGGGGAAAAAAAAGAAAAAAAAAAAAAAAAAAAGAATGGGGGGGGGGGGAAAAAAAAGAAAAAAAAAAAAAAAAAGATTTAGCTGTGAAAAGCAGCATAACTGATTGAAGAAGGGCAGAATTTGAGTGTGCTGCAGAACTGTCTCATCCAGAGCACCACAAATGATTTATACTGGGCTCCATTTCCCTACTTTGATGTTTGTGCAATAGAAGAGGAGAGGGAGAGGTTAATACACTGATTGCTCCTGGAGTGAAAGATAGTCACCTGTGGAGGAGGGGAGACCTCTGGGAGAACAACATTGCCATTTGGTAATGCACAATAAACATTTCCTGGAGACAGAGCCATTAGAATAGGAAAAAGCAATAAAAAGTTGAAATATTCCTGCCTGACTCTCATACAGATGCACACACTTGTTCATTATTTTGTCTTTTCAGTTTAGTACCTTTTTGTTTTCCACTGTCAAAGAAACAAAAATATATTGATAACAGCATTAAGAAACAAAGCAAAACGCAGTTACAGCGATTTTGGACTCAAACTGTGAATTAACGTAATTGAGGAGCACAGATCAACATATATATGGGTTAAGAGGTCAGTTTGAGGCCTGCCTTGAGTGTAGTGACAAGACCATTACTGCTGTTATATCCCAGCATTACTGTGTAGCTGTTTTGGCTCTTCTGTCCTTTCCCCTCTCCGCTAGGGCTCTGCCTTCTGACACGTATCTTAATGACTCTGCTTCATACTCAGCATGCAGGGACTGCACTCTGATTTTACAGAGTGTCTATCATTCATCACCAGCAAGAAACTAAGAGAAAAACAGTCAGCTTTAATTAAAGCCAGCAATTTGCTTCCATTTCATTAGAAAAAAAAAGTAAAAGCTGTTGAGGGACTGGGTGAGATCCTCAGCATGGTGCAGGTCACTGCTGCTCCTCTGACAACCCATTAAGGAATTTCATTTTCTATACTAGAACCCTTAAGGACTTTGCCTAGGTATTCATTCCAGCAAAGCCAAGGGGCAAAGAAACCTGGAGAAATCACCCAAACATCACGGCACTGAATTATTGAAAACCGATTGCAGTTATTGGTTATATGCTGTTTATAATCTTTTCTACAGTTCAGAAAACATATGTTGTCAAAACAAAGGTACAGCATTTTTGGTTAAATATTGTTCCTCACCTAGCAGAATGCAGGAAATTTAATCTGCATTTTAGATTAACACAGTGAAATCAGTATTTGGTTCAGACAGTTTGACAACAACTGCAGGAAGCATAGATATATTTTCATCTTTGCAGCCTGGAAATAAAAAGGTCAAACCTCTACAAATTTCATGGAAACGTTGCCCCCTACTGCTTATAGTAGGTAATTCTTGAAATATTTTCCCCATATGAACTGCAGATATAGTATAGAACAGCTGGAGATTAATCAACTTTAGTTGCAGATACTGCTGTAAGATGCAAGCACAGAAATTAATATTGTAAGAGAATTTAGCTCCTTAAAGAAACTCAATGTGAATAAGTAGCAGAGAGTCTAACCCTACAGTTCAAAATACACTGTAAAGTGAGCTCCTGAACCATAAGAACAGAAGAAATGTACAGCAGAGGTGACAACTGAATACACTTTTTAGGACTCATTGGTGTAATATGAGGGCTTACCCTGCTGCATTCAATGAAATTATTGCAACAAAGGGGCTGGAATAACTGAGAACACAAATAACTGATCATGTTTCCCAAGGAAAAAACATGTTCTACCAATTAACTGAATTACTAGCAGGTACTGACTGGATTTACAACTGACCTTACAAAGCAATATATCAACCATTTAAAGGAAGAAAGCAACTTAGAAAAGAGCAGCATTATAAGTTTACAACACAACACTTCCACTTCTGGTAGCACCTGACCTTACAGGTACAGCCTGGTAGAGAACTGGGAATGTGATCCTGAGGCAGGTGATGTTGGGAAGCCTGGACCAAAGAACTGTCAGAGGGTTGAATCAGTCTCTTTGGGATGTAAATCTCAAAAAGTAAATTTGAGTTTCTTTTCTAAGGACAGCTTGAAACTAACTGGTTTTCACATAGTTCAATAAATAATCATTTTTATAAACAAATTTTAAAGGAATCCTTTTCTAAAGCTAGCTGTTTCTACTGGTACTGAAAATACACCTAATAAAAATATTTAGTGATACTCAATTTTATTAAAATCTTAATGTCTAAGTACAAAACAAAGCTTAGAGCCGATTGTAGCATGTCACTGTTGTCTCAACTAATGTACACATTATGACACGTACTGTCTCCATCTTCACACAGAATTTGTTAACTATTATTTTTCAAACTCTGAGTTGAATGGGAACTGTATAGTCATTCTAAGGCATAGTCTGGGGTTGGTATGAAGCACTACCATCTTCATGCAAAACGTATCTGCTAAAGTAATAGAGTTTTTAAAATTTATCTTCACTGCAAGAGATTTCCTCTCTCTCAGGGAATTCTGTTTGATAGCCGGGATTTCTTGTAGGATTTCCCCACGTTCCTGACAGAAAAGTATTTTAATGTTAGGACTACAAGCAGGATCCATCACGTTCATTTCTAAAGCAAAGCCGGTAGATTGTAGCATCTTCCTGTTGCCCAGCCACATCAGAGAGTTTGCAACTTTGGTGCAGTAGTTTGGTTACACTTGGGTTTGGATGCTCTCGAGCTGAAACCACACTATTTGAAACAGTCTACAAGTCCTAATGCCAACAGATGGGATACCTCAAAAGTAACAGCAGCTATTTCATCCATGGCAGTTTTAAGACACAGAGTGAGGACTTTCATGCCATTCCTCAGTTGGGTGTACTGCCTTCTGTGCTGTGAAGTCACAGTGTTTCCCAGCACTCATCTTCATGCCTCAAGTGTCATTATTAATCTTCTATAAAGAACACCACTTTAACTATTTCTGAAAATACTAGTAAAATAAAATGCTGACACAGATACCGACGTACTGCTGTTAGAAACCACTGTAACACCTCTCACACTTGTTATTGCAAACTGATTGTGGGCAGCCATTTCACTGCTGACTGGCTGACAAAGCACGGGAGTGTGGGAAGCTCTAAGCTCAATGAAGCAGCGTTAGAGGCAGTTGAGAACTGGTCTTTATTTTCCATAAAGAAAGATACAAAACACCTGCATAAATATAGCCTGCATAAATACAAAGGTGTTTATAGGTTTTTAATCAGACATTGTAGATTTTGAAACAAGAGGGCCTTTGGTGACCATCAGAATGCCAGCTATGTGCTGGTAAAAAGAAGACATGTCAAAATGTGTTTTAAATCCTCTCCAGACAAGAGGATGTTAGCATGTTTTTCTCTCTTTACATACATTTATAGTCATGCTCAAAATGATCTGATAAATGAACTATATGCCAAAGTAGAACTTCAGGCGTTCACATCAGCATTTATTTGACCACGCATATTTCACAAATACAGGACATACTGTCTCCTCCACAAGAAAGCTTCTCAGCAGCTTAAACATGTATGTACACACATGCAGTATTTCAGGCAGCTTCAGATGCTGCTCCTGACATCCGGATACATGGTTACAGCATAAATACTATGACTGTAAGTTATGAAACGGCCTGGCTATCACAGATGCTCCTTTTAAGAAGTTGTAGCTCTAAGCTCTCAGCTGCATTCTGATAGTTCAAAATCTGGCCATGTACTGTAGCACCTGTGCCGTTGTTTTCTGACTTAACAATTGTGGCTCTCCCTTCCTCTGTGCCAAAGCTGCCAACATCTCTATGCTGACAAGGTACAAAAAATAGGCATTATTAGAGCATCCTTGTGCCAATCTATTTCCTGTCACAGCATTTGAAGAACAATAGCAATGCTGTGCTAGCTGTTAGGCTGCTGCAGTCTCTAACAGCAACCAGCTTGGCAGCTGAAAGCTAAAGCATTCCCTTCATCCCAGACTTAATGCCAAGCGCTCTCTGCTGCTCCACAGAATTGAAGCCTGTGTATGCAAGGCTCTGCAGTAAAACATGTAAAATCAGATCATACAAAACAAATACTATTTTGATTCAACAGCCCTTGTAATTAACCTGGATGAACTTGCACATGAACAAAGGCAGTACTTAACATCACTGATGCCATGCTGGATATTTGATAGTTTTTTCTCTCCCAGCACCTCTCCTGTGCGACTACAGGTGTAGGAAAATCCTACAGAAAGACAGTTTCTAACTACAAGAAGTATACTTCACATTATTGCTAGCACTTGTGGGAGAAATCAAATATGTGACCTTGTTATCAAACCCAAGATCTTGCAGTGTGTGATTAACAGGAATATATGGCTTGTAATATTAGGAATGTTTCAGTAGGTGGCACCAAGTTGTATCACTGAATACTTCAACACATAGAGAGGTAGGGTCAGAGCAGCTGAACAGCAGTTTCCCTCACTACCTTTTGTCAATCCTGTCACTTAGAGGATGCCACAATAGCGAAAGGTTTGGTGAGAGGCGGCTACCCTATCTGCAAAGTTATTGCAGAGATAGTTAAGTTCTGTGTATTCAGTCAAATTATTTATGCACGTAGGCTCTTGTAAGACCTGTGATAATGAAGTATTGTATGAAGGCAGACAGACGTGCCTGAAATAAATGAGGTTACTGTCAGTCTACTGACATTATTCCAATCCCAATTGTTAGAAAGGAAGAAATGGACTCTGCCTACTCCAGAAATTGTCTTGTTTAACCCCAACAGAACTCAGACCTAAAAAGTATCAAGACCAAAGACATGGAGGCATGTTCAACAAGACAACTCTACAATTTGTAACATAGACATATATGCAGGAGCTGCTAACTTAATAGCATGCTGACATTACAGTCCTGGCTGCAGCGTATCATCAGCAACCATCAACAGTGAAACGCTATCCTTAAAAGGCTCTCCAAAACTATCTTCATTCATGTCACATTATTGCATTAAAATGGTATGAATTTGCTTTGCAGACTTTCATTACTCACAAGGTGTTTCACATCATACCTCAGTGTACTGCTTTGGAAATGGTTCCTATGTGAAAAGCATTTTCCTAGGGGCCGCTCTTCTACAGATTGAGGGCTGAAAGGCAGCTGCAATGTCCCAGTATATAATGCAAAGGCCAGACCTATTGCCAAGCACCTACCTACAAATCCTTGAAATAGCTATGTGCCACTGAAGGCTGAATAGTTGGACTGGATTGATTTTCCTATTGAATATCTGACATCTAGATCAACCTTTTTTTCCATTACTGTCTTATGATTCAGTCTCCTTTTCACCAACACAAAGTTTGCCAATACCACATGCAACCCTTTGTAGAGCGTTTCCCATCTCACACAACCTCATGTAAAAAACTCTCCGCTCCTTCCAAGAAGGATGACTTAACTAGATGTCAAATTCTTGCATGAAGATGTCTACAACAAAATGTGTCGTTCAAGAGCTTCTTTCCTCCTTTGCATCGTTTTCATGAACGTCTTTCTCTCTACTTTGCACAGCTGCAGCATGCTGGCTGTCTCATAAGCATGGAAAAGGCCTAATATATCCAAAATCAGATGAAATGCACACAGGATTAGGGAATTCAATGAAGGATATTTAGTTGCCTCTAAAATACTCTCTAGGAAGGAGGACTAAATGAAATTCACTCAGGAGATCTCAGCAACCAGCACACATTCCATGCTTACTTTACAGGTATATGCATGCACCTCTGCAGTGTCATCAGGCAAAAAAAAGGAGGACTCATACCTAACAGCAAAACTCCACTGAATTTTTCTAAAGCCTCACCATGTTTTTGGCAAACCACTTTTCCCTCCCCCACAAAAGGTGCAAAGACAGATAGTTCATCTCACAGCTTTCTATTATTAAGCAAACAGGTCTTCCAAATAAGGGCAGTTATAGCTAGCTCCTAGGCACTGATGCAGGAACAAATCCAGTCCTGAAGCTCTTGTCACTCCCAATCCCATACCTAGGAAGCTCAAACTTGACACAGAAATATCTGGTCAGTCTTTGTTGTCACTGTTCCAAAGTAAAACAGAAGACAGCAAGATGATAAGACAAAAACACTTCAGCTAAATGTTTTTAAATGAGAAAAGTGCATTTAGCGCACTAGAAGAGAGATTTTTCCATTACATGAGTTTTCAATAGTAATCTGACTCACACTTAATCTTCTGAACACTTTACTAACCCAAATTAACAAAGGCCTTCAAGAATCCAGAAGAACAGTAGGTAACTATGACTATACCTATTTACACATATGGAACTGACAGAAAAGCTTTAAGTGCCAAAGGCAGACAGTGATAGCATAAGGATTAGGACTGAAGAGTTCTTGGCTCCCAGTCTTGTGATTAGACCACTTAGAGTCCTAAGAATGCAGCAATAAAGTTTAGTGGATATTATTTCCTTTCTGATAGATAAATACACCTACAGGTAGAAGAAAGTACTTTGTGCATTGCATTCAATATATACCCTTGGGTTGCTGTGTTTGTAGCATACCTTGTTCTCTCTGTTGATCTTTTTGTTCCATGGAAACAAGAGCAGAGAAATGGGCCTGATCATAGGCTAGCACAAGAGGTGAGCAATGGCATCTGTTAGGTAGAACTTCAAGTGGCAAATAAATTCCTCCAAATGGTATAGGTGCAAATGCTGCAAAGAAAAATGAGTTGTTTGGGTTTTTTTAACCGTGTCAAAGAACAGACAATAATGTTGGTTCTACTGTACGTAACAATTGTGCTACAACATTTTCAGAGTTCCAGGAGAGCAGCCTAAAGTGGACTAATCAATGCAGTAAACAGTCATAACAACAGGTAAGATTTCATTATAAAAACGTCAGGAAATATACTAAGAACAATAACGAAAACATTCTGCTCTTACATACATTTTCCTTGCTCTAATTGTTTACTAGTAAAGATATTAAGGTCTTATAACAAAATCTTGATGACTCTCACACATGTATGCAGATTTGTACCTTCCTGTAATACTTCTAGGTAGAAGGGTATTTTCTAATCATCAGCAGTAAACACACTATCAGTTCTCTTGGTAACGTACTCTGCTCATGCCTTGCATTAACAGATTTCTACAAGAAACATTACAAACATGTTCATAGTCCACACACACGTCATCACACACATCATATATGTATGAATGTGTATATGTATGTGTATATATAGTAACAATGATAAGGAAAGATTAAAAAAAATTCTACAAGTAGAATTTGAATGGGTTGCTGCATCTGTAAGGGCAAAGCTCTTTCCTTTAAAAGATTCTACACTTGTTTATATATAATTATGGGGAACAGCAAGTTTGGGCAGGAAAATTCGCTCAACCTGTTTGCTTCTGACCAATTATTTTTCCTTTTGCTGTGAAAACATGAATCCTTATTGCTGAAGTATTTCCAAAATGAGCATAAGGAAAAAGTAAACCCAAACAATGCGCTGTTTTTACTAGAGACTTTTTCTTTGAAGAGGTCTGCTGTGCCCAGACTTTGGGATGGAGAACAGTATGGTTTTTGAGGCATAAATATACATTTTGGTGAGTCTATCCAAATATGACCAAGTCATTAGTCTTTTTGAAAACCTGTACTTTGTACATACAACAGTTAAACGGGGGTAACTTGATCACGCTGGTCCATGAGGCCAGCAGTGAGAAAAACACTGGGATTATTGTGACAGAATATAGCTATATAACAGCAGATAGCAATCATACACCCATTACTTGTATTTCACAATTTGAATGGAAACTGAAATTACCCCCCAGCATTTTCCTGTAGAAGTAAATTTCTGTAAACTCCACCGCGTGTTTAACATCCCCCTTTAATCAACCAAACATTCCCCTTTAGTTAAGCAACATACTATCATTAATTAGTATTCTATTAGTTCATGGTAAAAAGTGAGAGAGATTAATTTAATCATTCAAGTCCTGCTCAGACAGCTGTCCAGCTGGCTCCACATATGGATCTAACATTTGTGTGCTCACATGTGCAAACTGAATAAAACATTCTGGAAACTTTTGAATGGGAGGCAGCAAAGGAGTTAGTAAAAACAAAAACCCAAGATATACACATTCAGAATTCAATTTTTCAAAGTCAGAATAGATTGCTTTATGCGGCGTTCTAAGGGGCATAAAAATAACACAGCAAAATTAGAACCTTGTTAACCTAGACCAGTAAGAAAAGTATTGTCTTCTGTAATTTAGTGGTTATTAAGTTAATAGGAAATATCTAGGATAAACAGATTTTCAGTGAGACTTACATAATTATCCTGTATTTTTTACTTTTATCTATTTGAAATGGATTGAGTATCATTCTGCTCTTTTTTTTTTGCTTCTCGGAAAAAGGCAGCAGCTATCTCATAAACACTCAGATATGTTACAGCTGGGTCTTTTCTTTGTGATAGTTCAATTGATTCAATTTACATAGGTGCATAAATTTCTAATGGAAAACTCTTACCTTCTCCCCCTGAGTCTCGTAACATTGTGTCTGCTACTACAACAATAGGTCTTCTCAAAATATGGGCTAAGACGAAAACATGGAACTCTTCTAAGCTCTCATACACTGGATCTTCTGAATTATCGACTCTGGAAGACACAGCATTGAAACTTTTTGAACCAACTTGAACCAACCACTGAAACTTCAGTGAACCGACATATCACAGCAGCTATTTCTTCTTCCTTGTCACTCATATTCCCACTCTTCTGAAACACATATTCCAATTATCGAAATACGTACATGGAACTCTTCTAAGCTCTCATACACTGGATCTTCTGAATTATCGACTCTGGAAGACACAGCATTGAAACTTTTTGAACCAACTTGAACCAACCACTGAAACTTCAGTGAACCGACATATCACAGCAGCTATTTCTTCTTCCTTGTCACTCATATTCCCACTCTTCTGAAACACATATTCCAATTATCGAAATACGTAACGTAAGACATTGGAAAGGAAAATATGTTTTTGGAAATAAAATAATAGCAACAGAGAAAATGTTTTCACTTGCAGACTCCACACTAGTTTAGTAGTCAGCAAAATTCATTACTTTCTGATATTGTTTAGTAGCCTAATGGGAATAAAAAAAGGTAATTCTTAGCCAAGCTCCTGGTGTAAATGTGCTTTTGTCACAAAAATAATGATTTCATGTGACACCCTTGGCACATAGACTCTACAATGAAAGGTAAGTGTTTTTCTAGTTCCTCTAAACAAAATACACGTGAGTTTATCTTGGCAATGTAAGAAACATTGATGTCAGCTTGAGTAGGAGGAATTTAACTTACAAAGCTGTCAACTTTTTTTCTTTTATTATTACCAAAACTTTTTTTTTTTTTTTAAGATGAGGAGGGGTACCTGTGTAAGGAACTGGAGATTCATTTTCTTATTAGATTTTCCAATGAGATGAATTTCACCTACTTTCAGACATCTAAAATCAGAAGTCTAAGCATTTCACCTTGACTGCCTCTACAGATAACAAAAAAAGACAGGCACATCCGGAAGTAGGATCATCCCTCTCCTCTTAAGCATTTGCCCAAAGATGAGATGAAAATTCTCATTTCTCTTTACAGAATACAGAAGGAATCTAGATCAAGATGTAGTTAGGTGAGACAAGACCAAGCATTTTTGCCAGTGGAGCTTTGTGTTTCAGAAAACACACAGAAAGAATCAATAAGAATATCTTATATGGTAGGAGAACAGAACATAAAATTCAAACAGTAAGACAGCACTACAGAGAAACCCAAGGCTTTTCTTTACATTGGCCTTCTACAGGTCTGATCCAAATACCACAAGAATTAATTAAAGTCTTTCCGTTTTCTTCATCTAGCTGGAGCAGATACAGAGCACTTCAAAAAGTGGAGAAATAATATTTCATTTTTAGATTAAAATAAATGCTTCATTGAGGAGTATTCCATAGGTCTCAACAGAGTTAATCCTCAACCAGCTTCACAATGAGCAAGTAATTTAAGACAAAGACAAAAAACTGCTGTTCTTGGAAGGAATTAAAAAAACCCCAAAACTCCATGTACAATATAATTGGAAGACAATTTGAGCACTTGAAGAGTCTTCTGCACTCTGAAGAGTTGTTTCTTCCTTTTGAATTGTTGATACCGTTATGGAATATACATCTTGGGGGAAAAAAATTCATTAAATTCATTATCCTTACTCGGTGAAAATGCCTTTCAACATCTAGTTCTCCAAAACATGGGTTTAAGTGGTAATATGCTGACAGTACGGTGTTTTGTGTCAAAACCATGATAATTAGTCCTAAATTTCAAAGGTGGCCAAAATTAATAAATTACCTACTGAAAGAATCTGACAAAGACAAGTACACACAATATGTTTTGAAAAAAATGAGACTGAGCTATCCCAGTCCTATCTGGGATGATTTGGGCAGTTTCTGTTCTATTCATAATCTGATGTCTGAAAGGCATAAGCAATGACAGAAGACAAAGGAAAACTGAATAACAGGATGTCTATTAGAAAAGATAACTGGTTGCTAAAGGAGTATCAGAGAAAACTCATGTTAGATTACATAATCACTACTATCAAGAAGAACATAGAGAGAAGACATTTAGGAAAGCCAAAAACATGTACAGCACATAGAGCAAGATTTGTAATTTTTTCAACTCAGTACTAAGAAGTTATAAAGCACCCAGGGAACCAGTCCCTGTGAGATTCATCTGCAGCCTATACATCTATTCTCAATAGCATCAAGTGTCAGAAATTCAAATTTAACAACACAAATCAATAGCATTAAACCACCACGTACATATAGAGAGGCAAATCCTTAGAATATAATTTATGGACTAAAATCCTTGAATTCCTTAAAATATACCTTTGCTATCCTATGCACCTGAATATATTAGTCTTATTTTCCCAACCTATACAAATTTTAAAAAAGTTTTTCTTCATATATGAATGGACAAACACAACTGCTAAGTTTGTTTTAAATATTCTCTTTTACTGAAAAGCTTACAAAATGTGCAGTTACACGTTTCACGGCTCAAAACTTTTGACAGCAAGAAGAGAGAGACTTTATGTTAAAGAACACGTGCTACTAACTTCTAGGGATATGCTGCTGATCACTAAATGCAATGGGGTACTTTTCCCCCAAAAAAGGTAAGACTGAAAACCTGACTTAAAATTGAGTGACATTTAAAAAAAAAAAGTTTTCCAACTAGCATCAGTATGCTTTGGATCAGCCCCACAATCTTCCAGGAAACGGAAATGCCCAGCACCTTTGGAAAGCTAACCTATAAAGGCAATCATTTATGAAACAGATCATTCTTTCACCTGAACCGCAAGAATAATTCTGTTAAATTCCCCGCTTTTCTAGCTGAACACTTCCAAGCCCTTCTATGACTTCATAAGCATTTTACAGAATTTTTGGTTTCAGTTACCTCCTTTCCTGTTTTTCTAGTTTAATGTCATTAATGTCACTATCATGTTTTAAACCTTTGCCTCTACCTAGAGGACAGAAATAAACATGCTAGATGGAAGAAGACTGAAAAATGGTAGGGTTGTGGGAAGCAGACAAAAGTAAAGATGGTAATTCACAGCTGAGTGCCACTTAAAAATAAAATACACACAGAGCACAGCTTCTGTGAGACATGAGAAATAAAGGTGGGCAACATAACCTAGGCACACTCTTAAATGAAGGCAGATTGTCCACTTATTGATAGGTGTGCAGAGAACTTCCATAATTAACCATCATTAATTTTCATTATATGTGAAAAATAGTAACTGAACATAACTATATGGGCACTGGTCTAGAATATGCGGGACAAATACAGTAACCTTCTCACAGGTCTGATGGCATCCGGCCCATCCCTGGAACTTTACATCAAAATCTTTCATCCCAACCTGGGAGCACAGCAGGATGGAAATTATTAACAGTAGGCTGATGCAGGACAAAAATTCTCTGATCAAGCAGTGAGACACCTCTCCTTCCCTGTATCCCTCTTCCCGTTACCCAAACTCGTGAGGAAATTCTTCCTGATGTTCAACCTAAATTCCCCATTTTGTAATTTCCTCTCGTATTCCTTTTTGAATTCCAACTGAATTGTTGGCTGCGATGGCTCTTCAGCATTTGCAGTGCATTATGTCAGAGTAATTTGTTAGCCAAAAGGAAGTTAAAAGAATCATGTTATTGGCAAGACAATATGCTACAAAGATTTCCAGCTGTTTTCTCACTTTGGTATTTCCAGACTATTAGTCCTAAAGTTTTTCTTCAAATCCTCTAATTATTCCTCACCTCCTAGTTAATGAGGTTTCTAGAAGTGAAAGGCATATGCCAGATGCAACTGTATCAGAAGGGCCTTTATCCCTTTGGTCAGCTGATGTCAAGCCTGACTGCACATGAAGTCCAAAATTCCACTGGGCTTTTTCAATCTTCAATATCACATCACCAAGTTGCTTGATTCACTATTTATGATCATATTCACACATTTCAAATCCTTCTCTTCTATTACACATCTGTTTTCCATTGCTCATTTTCACAGAATCACAGAGTAGTTGAGGTTGGCAGGGAGCTCTGGAGGTCACTCTGTCCAACACCCCTGTTCAAGCAGGGCCACCTAGAGCCAGTTGCCCAGGACCGTGTCCAGACAGCTTCTGAATATCTCTGAGGAGGAAGAATTCACAGCCTCTCTGGGCAACCTTTTCAATGTTCAATTTTATTTCAACATTGCCAGTAATTCATGTGGGCCATCTTATATTATTTCAGTGCCACTGCTGAGGATTCAGTACGAATTTTTCTAAAGATTATTGAGAATGAAAAATCATCATTAACAAGTATCCATAGCAACCTGCCACATCCTTTGATCCACTTATCATTCCACTTTTTTTCATGGACCTTTATTTATGCTAACTATGTGGCCATGAAAATTGTGGAAAAAATATTTTTGTCAATATAACAAGGAAGCAAAGGAAATTTAAGAAACTGAAATGAATTCATCTGTTCATGTAAAGTTAATTTTTAAATAATGAAATCCACATATATAAGAGCACATAAATCTGCATTGCAGGCAGAATCCTGCTCAACCAGGGCACTCTGACTAAATACCTTATCTTGATTGTAAAGAACAAATTAACAAAAAAGGATAAATATAAAAAAAATCTCAGTCTGTCCTACAGGACCACTGATACAGGGTGGACACCTACTCAGCACTCCAAAGAGATTCTCTCCCCTATGGAAAATCCAATTTGTACTGCGGCCAGTAATGAAAAAAAACCTCAAAAAGCTGAAATGAGAAAGTCACCTATGCTGCTGTCCCACCTGGCTATCTGCTGTCTGTTCCTCTCTTTTGCCTGTAAACTCTGAGCAAGATCTGTTTTCATGTCCTTGGATTTCCTTCTAAACAGCTCCCTATGCTAACCTTGCTTTTTTTTTCCCCATACATACGTTCCAGAGTCTCGGTTTGTCCAGCAGACTCATAACAGCTATTCTAAGTTTAGATTAAGTTTCAGGATTCACACACAGCGAGAGACCAATGCCTGCGGACAGTTAAGATGTACTGAAACAACACAAGTATCAAGTTCTTCAACCTGGTGATTAGGTACAAGCATGAGACCAGAATGAAATCTGAGTTCGTATCTCAATCTGCCACCATTCCATTTCTGAAACCTCTTCCTTCCCTGCTTAAGAATCCCAGAATTAAAACCAGCATACACCACAGCTGCAGGTTACTAGCAAGTACGAATTTCTGCTGTAGGTAGGTGTAGGAACCTATCCATTGATTCCCTTACACAGTATTTCAGCAATGAGCTTCAACTCAAACACAAAAAAATTGCACAGTAGTGGGACATTTCCCTTCTTTTCTTCAGGGAAAAAAAAATAAATGGTATACTGCATTGACTGAAGGAGATAAAGAATGTGAATGTTTTGAGTTCCAATTTTTATTTCTTAGTTTTTAAAAATATCAGTATTTTTTTCTCAGCCAAAAACAATGTATAGGAAGCAGTTTTCAAGGCATATAATAAAAAAGAAAACCTAAATCAACTTGCCCTAGATTATTTTGGTTTGAAGGCTATTTTGTATTTAATTGCGTGGGAATGCATGCTTTTGTGTAAAACGACTTCTGCGGCATGTGAGATGCAACCATCTGTCAAATAGGAAATATCCTGAATTCAACAAAAACTTGTTAAATAAGGAAAAACCCAATCGCTACGTAGGCACTAGTACTTAATTTTAATATGACATAATTCTGATCCCTCCTTTGCCTTGAATTTTACCTCTTTTCTAGAGTCTGTGGGATATCCACTGTTTTCAGATCTGAAGGGCTGTCTGAACTAGCATATTTGAATCACCACAGCAATTTGTTTATTTCCAGGCTGCGTTTGGCTTAAGTACAATTTATATCAATTGAAAACAGGCCAGATGAAAAGATTTATTATCCATCAGAAACTTCAGCTAATAAGGAAAAGATACACTGTTACAGTGAACCTTTTTCTATCTGCACCCTATAATTGCTGCATATACTGAACAGTTAAAAAGGAATAGCACTCCTATAATAGACAACCAGAGCAAATAAAAATAGTTTTAAAGCAATGTCTTTGTTAAATGATCTAAACTAAATTCTCTACAAGACGAGGGTCTTTGATGGATGCAGTAGTTTTGTATGAAGAATTCTATGTTGAAATACTCTGAATACCTAACCAAGTCCAAAACCTCAGAGATTACATGCATTTGAGAGGTACTTCCTGTTTAAATGTTCCGGTTTTCTGCCTTAAATAAAATCCTAATGACACACGGGAAGATTACAGCAATGTTCCCTCCCTTCTTCCCCATTTAAAATCACTTGTCTTTATTAGTAAGATAGTGCCAACAGCATATGAGACAGCTAGCTGGAAGGTGACAGTTAATACTAAATAAGAACACCATCCACTTTCAAAATCTGTATTAGCTCACACCACGACATCTAGCTTTCAGCTCTACTAGGTTTTCAAGAAGTGAGTAACAATGGTGATATTCAATCTAGCACTAGAACAGGCTTTGAAATCTCTGACTGACAATAGTCTGCAAAATGAAGGAATGGGTTGGAATGTTCTCTTTAGCGGGATTGCAATAGTTAGGTTCTTAACAAAAACAGAGAGCACAAGACATTTTCCTTTTTTCAAAGCAGTTGCTTCAATTCAGTACCCCTGGTTTTGCTTGTAAATGGAGATAAATGAAACAATTATGTTAATCTGAAATTTATTTTTTACATTTACAGAAAGATGTGCAAATCTGTTTCAAAGCAAGAATCTGCTTCATAGTTAATTAGTTTGCTCTGCTTTAGTGCTTGAAGGATTTTACATGTTGGAAACAAGAACTTAACCAGGTTTTTCTGTGTTCCCTTTATCTTTTTCTTTTTTTCCAACTTCCAAGCCTCAGAACGAGAGTGCTCTCCAGGAAGAACTCTTCAGAGATTTAGCGACAATTGCTGATCTCCTTTGCATGTAGTTCACTCTGAAAAATAACTAAAAGGAACTTGCAGGTGAATGAGGCAGCATAATTCCAGACTTAGGCTTGTCACTGAATTCTTTTGAAGCAGATACAACTTCTGATGCTTTAGCTAATACTGACACCAAAGGAGAATGCCTCATCTACAATTCAAAGGCTAATTTCCAAGCTTGCATAATATAGTACCTAAACTAGAGAAAGTAATATACCCCATCTCAAAAATACTATTTTGATATTCCTTTTCCTTCTCAAGGGCTCTATTTTGAACATGGGTACATTAAACTGAGAAAACAATTCATTCTGTCACATTCATTCTGTCTTTGGAATGATTGTAAAAAGAATTACATATTCACATGTTTAATAGGCTAAGTTTCTTGCCTGATTCCTCTTTCACTATTTTAAAGGAAAAACTAACTGTTGTCTATTTATCCTTACTTTATTTTGATTTGCAAGAAGATAAATGTAAACCACGATGAGAACATAAAACCCATTTAAATTAATTCTTTATGTAATAGTGATACTCCCTGTTTAAGTATCTGGGAACTAAAGGTAAAGATGGTTGATTGACTGGCAAATGCAACCTTTGAGGACATCTCTGACTGGTAGGTACTGAAACTACATAGTATGTGAAATGTACAGAATGAAAAAGACAGAATAAGGCCAGAGCAAATTGGTGGTGAATGGCCAAATTGAATAGAAATGTGAATTGAACGGCATTAGAAGACTAATGCGTATCAACAGGAAAATATCTACAAACATAGGAAACAAACTAGAGAGTAAAATGAAAGCCAATCTATTTTTTTTTTTAGCCTCAAAATAGAAGTAAGTGAGACACATTATGGCTGACAATTTTCTAAACAATGTCCTCCTGCATTAGCAGACTTACCTATCCTTGACATCACAGGGTTAAAAGGAAAATATAATATTCTTTCAAAGCCCAGAGAATATTTTGTAAAGATTTTATTATTCTCATTGTGTTGTATGCCCTATTTTGTCAATTTACTTATCACCACCTGCAATTTTCTCCAGGGGAAACAGTAGCTAGAGAAAAACATGCACTGAGTAAACAAACACTGAATATTTTTAGTGATAAACACTAGACAAAAAACCTAAAGCTTCTGCATTCTTAAGGCTGGTCAATAATCCTGTACTTTGGGAACAACTGCACCGAAAGCGAGGGAAGTTTATCATACCAGCTGTTTAAAGCAGATTCTGTATGTGCATCAGGGGTATTTAAATGTTGTAGATACTACTTCATCCCAAACTTTTTCACAAATATGTTTCTATCCATTTTTTCCAGTAGCTTCTAAACATCTAAACTACATGCATGCTGGCAGTAAAGTAGACAATACTGGGTTTTTCCCTGCAACCATCAAATTTTCTGCTACTGTTTATAAAAAGCTAATTGACTAAAATGCTCCTAATTGAGTATTATACAAAGATTAAACACACCTACTAAGCTGGTCTTTCCTTGCTTGCCTCTTAGCACTGGGTAGTAACTGACAGACATTGCAACTTTGCAGAGTGTAAGCAAAGTAGCTGCAATCAGCCATACTCTTACGGAAACAAGCTAGAGAAACGGATATGAAATCAGGTAAGAAAAGAATCTGATGTGGTTCTTAGAAATACAGACATACCCTATGCAGAACCCTGCAGCAACATCCAACTTTACTAGATGACAGTGAATCAGTTTAATTTGAAATAAACCCCCTACAATCTTTAAATAATCCTTGCGTTTGAGCGCGCTATTTATGTTACATGGGTTTAATAAAAGCTTGAATAGTCAAAGAAAGGGCAACTGTTCCTATCAGTGCAATATAAATTATCATAATTTTTAGTTCAAGTTTTCTACAACTGATCAAAGATTGAAGTAGCATATTGATTTTTCAGAAGGGCTTCATGAGACTACAAAGTACAACTCGACATTCTACTTTCTGTTTAAAAAGACACTGCATCCAAATATTTAATCTTTAGCTTTAATACCAAAAATATTACTTTTTTTCCCCCTGTATGTTTATGGTTAACAGTATTTTAAAAGTAGAAAATGTGAAGAGTTACTTGGTGACTTGCCCTCAAAAAAGATCTCTCTGAAGATTTTCTGTTTGAACTACAAAGCAAAAAAGGACTGAAATAAATGTATGAATATGAGAAGATGGCATTAAAGCTGTGCTAAAGTACAGAAAAGGTGATATCTGGGCACAAACTACTTTATTCTAGAATGCTGTTAGAAGATGTGATGTTGTTCTGTCATTCCATGTTTTAGTGAAAATATCTGAGCAGTGGCTCTCCTTCTGCTAAGTCTTCCGCAAACGAAGAGCTACGTATCTTCAGTGAGACAAGGCACTTCATCTCCTTGAAGCTAAATGCTACTTCCAACATGCTTGTTCCAGAAACCAAGAAATTGGGATTTATGAAATCCAGACTCTTTTGGATGCAAAGTAACCTCAAGCTAGTGTGGTAACTGTACAAGGAAACTTAATCAAAATGCTAAACATTATAATGGGAAGTGTAGATAATTATATTCTACCACGCAAAAAAAAAAAATTGCAACCAGTTGAAAAGGCAGTTTGATGGTCCTATAAACAGCTTCAGTCAGTTGTGCTGTATTGTTTTCCTACTGAGAACAACAACTAAAAGATTTTGTCATACTCTAAACTTACCCACCACCAGTGCCTCCATTTTTACTGAAATGTGTACGAGGCTCACTTGATGCCAGTTTAAGCAGTTCATTCCACTCCCGTTCCCATTCTTCTTCTGTATACACCAAACCTGACTATGGGAGAGAATGAAATACCTTTACGATTATGCTAGTACAAAATGTAAGCAGAGTTCTGTAGTAGTATTTACAACTAACTTATTTTGAGCTTCATACATGACACGATTTAATATCTTGGACCATTAATGGTTCAACATTTCTATTCAGCTGAAAGAATATTAACTTATTAAAAAAAAGGTCTAAACCACTAACTGTATACTGGATTACATTTCTAGACGTGGGTCTGCTGCTGCTAACACAGTGCTCCATGATTGGAGATCCAGTTATTCATACCCATGTGAATTCCTTGCAACCATGGTTAGCATGCTTTACTGCCCATTTCTGGAGGTTTGCTTTCTTCCCCAATACATGGAACTACTGTGAATGCCCTCCTTGGCAGACGGGTGATGCTTTCTCCCTCTGTTCAAGAGCAGAAAGGGTATATAAGTGCTTCTGTGCCCCTGTGTTTTCAGGTAGCCTGAAGCAGCTGAGTCAGCGACAGCTAAGCTGTATTTTCACTGACTGCTGCCAACAAAAAGCAGATTACAAGTAAGTCACAAACATTTAAGCATATTCACTTGATTGCATTCAGGATTACTCCTGAAATTGGCTTTTCTAGCCACTGTTTAGGCACAGACATCTTCAGAAAATAATACGTGCCGAAGCACAGCTTTTAACCAACAGTCAAACCAAATCTACAGATGATTTTAGTTAAGAAACATGCACTCAATATTTGGTCACAGCTCCAAGAATCTTAATTCACCATTCTGGGGATCTTTCCTAAATGAGGTTTTCTTTCTTTTGTGGATTTCATCCACTCATTTTATAATGCTTGTGATAGCTAAATTATACATTTAATTTTGCAGCCCAAAATTTTCTACAGGTTCCAAACTCATCTTAGACCTTTGTAGGCACAAAACGGTGTATATTTATGCCCACAAAGCTACAAACACATTTGCATTCTGATACAAAAATTCTAAATACAATTATCTCTTTCCCCATGCAAAATGGAAGCACAAGGAATTTGATAGCAATTAAAACTTTCACACCAGACTTCAGAAGAATGCTCTTGACCCTAAATGATATTAGCAAGACTGTCTTTAGGCCATACAGACCTCCTTATTCTGCTGAGTCTGTTGCCATCTCCATCTTCTTTTCAGTGCTTCCCTTTCAGCTCCACTTCTCATCATAGTATACAGCGCTTTACGTAAAACAAGGTCCCGGTCATGAAATCCCCACATCCCTAAAGTAGCACACGATGACATTCAGTTTTAAAGAAGCTACAGTGAAATAGAAAGTACTAGTACAATTAATATTGCTCTATTAGCAAAAGAAGCATAGCTTATACATTATTTAAGATCCTCCTTGGCAAATAATTCACTCACTATTTTTAAGGTTTCCTAAAGAAACAGTCAATATAGATAAGCTAATGAACAACATGAGGGAATTCTAACAAAGTTTAAACTTTGATTAAGGAATGACTAAGGATTTGAGTTGTTTCAGTGTTTGCTTGCAGGCAACTTCAACTTTGCTGCAAGCAATGGCATATCCAATGCACAGGGTGGTTTTAGCTGTAGCTGCCAACAGAGCTTGCAGACACAAGAATGCTAATGACAACTGCAGGCACTTTTGTGAATCACAGATGATACCAACACCCGAAGGCCTCCAACTCTTACACAGCATGATGGTAAATTTCCTTTGGCTTCAACATCCAAATAAAGAGACGAGCATTCAAGATGACTGGAAGTCTAAAAATACAACCAGCCACAGGCTTTCAAGCTCATTTTAAGATAATAAAACGTCTTCATGTAGTTGAGAATAGTAACCTACAACAAAAGAGAGCAGAGCTCTCACCAAGACATGTGCCCATAGACAACCACGTTTCAATTACCGTATTGTCAGCTGCTGGCATTAAATATGTTTATTTAAGACTTTGCAAGTCAAAATACTCCAAACATTTGCTGTAAATAATACACAAGTCCTCCTAATTAAAAATTAAGTGGAAAGACAAAAGTGCTGCAAGCAATGGCATATCCAATGCACAGGGTGGTTTTAGCTGTAGCTGCCAACAGAGCTTGCAGACACAAGAATGCTAATGACAACTGCAGGCACTTTTGTGAATCACAGATGATACCACCACCCGAAGGCCTCCAACTCTTACACAGCATGATGGTAAATTTCCTTTGGCTTCAACATCCAAATAAAGAGACGAGCATTCAAGATGACTGGAAGTCTAAAAATACAACCAGCCACAGGCTTTCAAGCTCATTTTAAGATAATAAAACGTCTTCATGTAGTTGAGAATAGTAACCTACAACAAAAGAGAGCAGAGCTCTCACCAAGACATGTGCCCATAGACAACCACGTTTCAATTACCGTATTGTCAGCTGCTGGCATTAAATATGTTTATTTAAGACTTTGCAAGTCAAAATACTCCAAACATTTGCTGTAAATAATACACAAGTCCTCCTAATTAAAAATTAAGTGGACAAAGACAAAAGGATCCTTGGAAACAGCAAAAGCCCTTTTCTTACTACTTCTTTCAAAAAGAAGACTCTCTTCAAAATATTAAAAATCCCAGTGTTTTTTTAAAAAGTCACCTTTTGGAGTTCCTCTGGTGGAAGATTTTAGCAACTGCAACAAAAAAATAAGTTTCCTCGCAATAGGTTAGGATATAGAAGGCATATCAAAGACTTTCAGCTTCACAGGTTTCTATTTATTTGATTTGAAGAAAGGCTTCAAAGATCTTGTATTAATGATTAATTAATCAATTGGAAATTATTTTAATTCACCCCAAAGTCTATTTCCCATATACTTAAACTCTACAAGGAACCAATGGCAATAATAGCTAGATATTGCATTCTTGAAGACAGAAAGAGAACTGTTTAACAAAAGCCAGAGAATGAATGCAATTCCTTGCCCACAATGAGGACAGGTGCAGAAGCACCTGGAATTTGCCTGTTCCAGAGCTGTTAGGTTGATCTCTGTAAGGAAAATGCAAATCACTGGTGTTTATGATATGTGGGTTTTGATACTGTTGCAATTACACTTCTTTTATAACCTGATAAAACTTTTACCTTCCTCCCTCAAGCATGCCTAAAGCAAACAATACTTAAATGAAATTTGAAGAATATATTGCTCCAAAACCAGGCTTTTAATGAAAGTCTCTGCATCCCATGTGTTTCTGAGCTTTTGCTGGGGATAGAAAAAAGTGGTAAATATTTTTGGCAGAAGGTTTCATGTAGAGAATCTCCCTTACCTAAAGATGCAGCATGCAAGAGGCAGTTTCCATCACCTGTTGTAGCCAAGGGAAGAAGACGTTTGCAGCTTGTACACACTGTGGACCACCAATTCAGTCGTCCTGAAAAGAAAGCATCTATTAAAATGGTGGAGTGGATACTGAAACAGGATGCGTACTGTGTTCAGGCATACAGCGACGATGTGTAATGTTGAAGGTTAATCATGAACATCCTTTCTGCTGAAGAACTTAAATGTAATGTCAGAAGTGAAAACTGAAAAGATAGAAATAAGAGGCAGATAAACTTTAACTATTCTCTAAATGTATTTGGAATAAAAAGAGAGCACCTTTAATTAATTTGCATCTTCCATTCTCATATGCTGCATTCAGGGATGGATTTCCAAGGAGTTCATTGCCTAAATACCATTATGAGTCTTGGTATCAGTTCCCAAACATAATCGACATTGGCCTTCCATACACAGATGACAGATTATGTTACAGTAATAAAGTCTCAAAAGACAAAAGAAATATGTATGTGTTAATCAACGTATGTTACTGTTAGGTAAGTTTATTAAGTAAAGTACTATTGTTTCAGTCAGATGGATTGTTTCAACAGCTGGTTCTCATCTCATTTACCATAGCGTAAATGATGATTAGACCTACTAAAATCAACAGCTATACTACCAGAGAATTAAAACGAGACCAAATGCATAGCCCAAGGTCTAGGATAGCATGTGGCTTTTCTCTCTGAGAACATTTAGAGAACCATCATTGCTACATAAGGCATGTTTTACAGATTATAAAACAGATGGATTATGAAAAAGACTGACAAGAGGACAGATATTTGATGTATCTAGACGAAGCAAATAAAGCCATAAAGAGTATCGGTGCCAAAGCCAACACTGGAAGTACATAATTCCTGGCACAAAGGTTGCTGTGTTGTAGCTTACTGGAGTGTTAAGTCTTGGTTAAATGTCACGTGAACATTTCTAATATAAAGAAAGAGAATGTGACTAATTGTATAACATCTTTGGGGATAAGAAAGAGCAGATGATTAACACTGATGCGTAGAGCTGGTATATTTTCCAAGACTTTTGGAAAGTCTGTGAGTAATGCACAATTGAATAATTGAATGTATAATGCAATAGGCAGCCCATGGTGACTCCATTTCTTTGTTTGTCCTCTTCTGCAGACTTTTTCTCCCCCAATTCCTTTACTTGCAAGCTGAGAGGAAATACAGTCAGTCTTGCATTTAAGGTTAAATCCCCAAACCAGAAATAAGTTCAAGCAATGAAAAAACTTTTCTCCATTAATATGTTTTCATTACAAAATTATACTGACATTTATTTGCAACAGCAGGTAATGCAACTTGTGCAAAAAAAGTAGTATAACAATATTTTAACATGTGCCCCCAATTACTTGTTCTGGGTACTAAGAACTATGTAATTAAATTTCACTTAGTCAGTATGGGTTGAGAGTTACTATACTGTAAAGGTGAAGATGCATAGCAGATCAGTAACTAAGCACATTTAGTAATCCTCATAGGATTTTAGCAGCTAGTTTGTAAATGCCCTACATCTCAGACTAGGCTTATTGAGTTCTAAATTAAATATGCATTAAAGCAGCTTAATTTAAAGTGCTATTGGACAGCCGTTGGGAAAGATAAATCTGAAATAACAAGTTATCATTTTTAGCAACTCCTGTGTGTCTGTGGGCTGTGAAATAACAACTTGCCACCTGTTTTTTACAGAATGTTTTGGTGGTATCATATTCAATAATAAGTTATATCAAGGTGCTGCTTAAAGTTACAAGACCTAAACCAGACAGACCTTAGGACTTAAGGGAATAATGAGTGGTATTGTTTTGCAGATTACCTAGCAGCTATTGGCAACAAATGTCAAAGTCTGGTGTTTATGAATCTTTTGAATAACGGGAGGTTTCTATAAAAGTGATCTGCTTTCAAGTAGATTGTGCAAAAAATGTTTGTGGGCTTGGTTAACAACACAAAGCCTATGGCTGACTAAAAAATTAGCAGAAATGCATTGGATTATAACAAAAAAGCAGTGCATTTTCATTTTTCGAATCTAGCTGTTATAGGGATCCCTTTAGGGAAACAACAGGAAAGTGGAGCTTAAATGAAAACTGGAAACAGTTCTGCCTCAGGCTTATTTCTGTCTGCTTTGAAAAGACAACATCATGGACAAACGAGACCCATTTCTCACTCTCCCTCCCTCTGTTGGTCTCCTACTTGATCTTACTTCTTACCTTCTCACAAAATCTATTTAATCTTAAAAAACACAATTTCAAGAAATTGATCTGTTGTTTTACAGCAAAAATACTCTGAGAATTAATATAGCCATGTTCTAGTACATTAGAATTTGATCTTAATTTTAGATCAAGATTAAAAGTCCTATCCAGGTGTTTGATCTAGCAACATACAGAGAGGCAGACACAAGCACACAATATTACCCTTTCTTTGCATGACACTTAAGACTTCAGCTGCAAGCTCAAAAAAAATGTTAACAGAATCTAGTATCCCCTGTGGCTGAAGGCTGCCAACTGTTTCTGTATTCTGATGTTATCCTAGTCCTGCACTACACAGTGTGCATCAGACTTCACATAATACAAAGCATATATTGGCTCCCCCTGCTCCCTTATTTGCAGGGCCCAACAGGAATCAATCATTCTGATACAGAACCAGATATATATCTTGTATTCCATGCAAAGAAGGTAAGCTGAATCTCAGAGAAAGTTTTGCAAACTTTAGAAAACAGACAATATCACTACTTTAAAATCTAGTATTTGATGACTCCCAGGACAAGATACAAACATCAAAAGCTACCCTATTGTAAACCCACTACAACTGTAGGCATGAACATAAGCTGGCCTTATGCGACTGTTAGGTTGAAAAAGTCAGTATTTGAGGAAAAGGAAATAAGAAATATTTTAAAACTTGGGTTTTACCCAACAATATTCATAATGTTGGAGTATTATTAATAGACACTAGAAAGGTTTAAGTGTTAGTTTCATAAGCCTCCATATTATATTAGAAGCCACAGGTGTACTGTTTCTTGCTGCAGGACTTACGAGAGGAAATTGCCGAAGAGGATTCTAGATGGTTATATGACCTGAATGGCTCAAAAAGAAGGCAGCAGAGAACAGAGAATGCATTTCAAGTGTTAACAGCAGCCAGGCTTGGCTTTCACTATCAGCCCCTGACATCTTATGCACTGGTACTACACAAGGCAAGAAAGGATTCGGCATGATGTCCTCTATGCAAAACTCCATTAACAGTATAGACAAGAAGATAAAAATATGCAACAAAAATTATTCTAGTTTTTGAGTATCCCATTAAGGTGCTTATACAGAGCTGCCCTCCAGTTTGCTAAGGTCCACTATAAAGCATTCATTGCCCAAACATCCACAAGGTTGGTGGTACACATCCAAACCAACCAAATCAAAAACAAACATGAGGTTACATAATACTAAAGAACCTTCGTAGAAACTCTGCATAAATCCTTTGCTCCCTCTTCATTTTCTCCAGTCCGTATTTTCTTTTTTCTGGTTTAAGCTACTGGTAAACTAAATGGCTTTACAGACTTGGGATTTTTCTGGTAGAATTAACCCCCAAAAAGTTACAAGGACTTAGTAAACAGCAACTTAATAGAACTCTCTCTTGATAGGGGAAAAAGGAGATGCTACAAAGGATGAGCCCCCTCTCAAGCTTGATATGATTGAGCGTGGTTGAAGTTTCACTGCAAAGCTAGATTGCGTATCACTGCCTCCAAGGCAAACAGTCGGTTTCTTGCCTGCAACGCCACTGTGCATTTATCATATCGAAAATAAGTCAGAATTCTTACAGAAAAAATGGAATACGCATTAAGAGAAGAACAAGGACAGTTAAAGATGGGAAAAAGTGTGAAGTGTCGTATCACAGCTTATACAGTTTTACCTCAGATTGAGTGCACTTTTAACGCGCTTCGTTGTGCTATTAACAGTACTCTTTCATACAGCTAAGTAAACCAGTCTTAGGCCAACTCCTCAAGAACACTGACAGAGTAGACATCTCACGGAGGAAAACAAGTCGATCTGTGCACAGTGGGACTCAATGTCTGGTTTCCTGTGCTTGTCGTACGTGTGGCTAAAGGTGAGACTTCTGATGGCTTTTCTTTTATTTGTAGTTGGGCATTCTGGAGGTCTTTCTCATGTGGATTCTGTAGCATTTAACAAACAATATTCACATTGCAAGTTTTTCTTCTATGGAAATACTAAAAATAAGCCAACTGCTTATTTTCATGAAACTTAAAAAAGCTTACTCACAAATATGTTTGAAATTGGCAGAGTTAAATTTAAAAAATGAACAGTGGTACCATCTTAAGAGACAGCTTGCTGACACAAGCTTAGTTTCCCTAAGAAACTAGGCTAAATCCAGCCTTTCTTTCATTTCTCCAGCACATCGTATTTCCAGAAATCCACCTCTCATCCATCCCCCAAGACGAGCAAGTCACAAAATAACATTTTCAACTTCCAAAACAAGTCTAATTCTGGACACCCCATATATTCTCAAAAGCAATGGTTCACCCTAAACACTCACCAATTCCCCTCTGGCATCCAACAGCAATAACTGCTCTGGGGCACGCACAGGACTGACTGCCTAAGTCAACGGAGGATTACTCAGCCCACTCAGAATAGTCAGACAATTAGCAATGGGTGCAGGAACCTCAAATTCAGATTTCAGCAGAGCTACTTCTATGCTTTACATGTTTCTTACATGACTAGCTAAGAGGATTTGTTTATTTTTAGTTTTACTCCTTTCATAAAATAAATGTGTACTTGCAAATATTGACGTGAAAAAAATTACAAGAACAGATTTTCTACATGGGCTTATATTAATCATTCAGTGACTGCTTACTTTTTAAAATAAGTGAATAAATAAAGCATTTACCAATGCATTTTCTGTACTTTGAAGAAAGGACCTTCTTGTAGGAGCTCTCTCTTTTAGTCTAGATGATGAAATCAGCTTCGCAGTAGCACAGAATCATAGAATAGTTTGGGTTGGAAGGGACCTCTAAAGGTCATCTAGTCCAACCGCCACGCCATGGGCAGGGACATCTTCAACTAGAGCAGGTTGCTCAGAGCCCCGTCCAACCTGACCTGGAATGTCTCCAGGGATGGGGCATCCACCACC
>NW_008795371.1:0-83875 GCF_000699145.1 Aptenodytes forsteri | reverse complement strand
TCTCCTACAGTGGGCGGCTCTTCATTCTCCCAGTCCCCGCCTTTGCCTTCTGTGGCTTGGGCGGTGAGGCTCAAGCACTTGCTGGTGAAGACTGAGGCAAAAAAGTCATTGAGTACCGCCGCCTTCTCCGTATCCCGGGTAACCAGGTCTCCCGTTTCCTTTCGGAGAGGGCCCACATTTTCCATCGTCTTCCTTTTATCCCCGACGTACCTATAGAATCTTTTCTTGTTGCCCTTGACGTCGCCGGCCAGATTTAATTCTACCAGGGCTTTAGCTTTCCTAACCTGATCCCTGGCTGCTCGGACGATTTCTCTGTAGCATCTGCAAGGCTATTCATATTTACTGATGTCCTTGAAATCTAATGTTCAGCTGTGCATGTAGAAATAAGTAAAACTGAGCAATTAAGTAAACGCTTCTCTTTTAGCCTGATGCATAAGCAATACAGACTGTCACAGAAGCTACTGACCAGAATGCAAATCAAAGATCACAAAATAAGATGGCACAGAAATATATGACAAGGCCTAACTGGCTGCAGATAACCGATACTGGGTTACATTACCTGCAGGTTACTGCAGATCCAGTATTACTGGTTTTCTTCATTTGTTTCTTTCATAACCCGAGACAGTCGGTTTTCTATGATATTACTGCATGTCATCCTACCCTGTGATACAATATTTCTCATTCATATTAGAACTGAATTACACAAGCATGCATTTAAAAGTTTGGAAATCAGGAAATTAATACAGTTCTCTTGTAATTATAATGGTTGCCATCCCAGCACCCTGCATATACCGTGTAAAAATCTGCTAAAAATTCTGGGATAAGAAAATGTTTCTACAACCTGAAAAGGCATCAATTTTTCTTTAACAAATCTTAATTTTTAACAGTTTGAAATCAAGTATTTCCAGAATTTTGGTGGATTTGTTTTTGGGGATGTGAAACCCAGGCTTAACGACATATTACTGTTTATATTGCCTGTAGCTGTATAAAATGCTTCATAGAAAACACAAACCTGAGCACAGAACAAACAGTGTAGAAAAGCAGTATACTTGAAGATTCATACAGTTTACTTTTAATTTTTGTATTGAATTATATTTCAGCACTGCAATAGAAACTTTTTTCTTTTAATTAAAAACACCGTGTTAGACCAGCCATTCTTCTGCCTATGCTATGGTTTTTTGAACTAATCAGTACAGCAGAAGTTTTCATAATATCTTTGTGTCAGCCTACAGATTAACAACACATGGGGGAACACATGCATATAATGAAAATCAACTTGCTGCAGCAAAATATTTAGAATTATACAATTCCTTTCACACAGACTTCATTTAATATTGTCACTATCTGAGCCATCCTCTGTCGAAGAATCACACTGATCACTGCAAGAGCACTCAGAGATCAGTCTGCACATTGCTTACAGGCTGACCGCATTCCAATTCAGGCAATAATGAACAGCGGAGTTTATAAGATGCACAAAACCCCAAAATGCTTTTATGAATGTGGTGAATTCTATCCTCTAAGAATATCTAAGAGGATATTCAGAAAGCAATCACACAAGTAGAGGATACGTTGCAGCAGCAGAGAGTGAGTAAATCATACTGCCTTTATCTAGGCCTTTCCTTTATAATCTCACACAGCATTTCTGAGTAAATCGGGAATTTTGCTCTGAGTTTCTATAGAAGTAGGCTGTAACCTGAACATCCTTTCACATATAGATGTAATGGTAGCAAGTGCCTAAGCATAGCAAAAGAGAATATAAAAACTTTACAGGCTTTTATAGACATTCAGCTCATACGGCCACTTCAGACAACACGTGCGACAGTCTGTTAATAGTAATTTTGCTCTCCCAATCTATGCTTTGTGAGTAGCAAGCAACTCTATGTTCCTAACAAAGTTCCTCCTCCTTTTGCCTAATCAGGTTTTTTTTCTTTCCTTTCTCTTGAAATTCACGCCCTTAAACCCAAGCACACATCTCTCTTCCTTCAACAATATCCCCAACCTCAGCTACAGAAGCTACTGTCCTTTGTGCGGTTTGTTTTGTTTTGTTTTGAAATAGCTTTTAGGCCCTTTGCAGGGAATGCACCTTCTCTGTTAATTTTTTTATGTCATTGTCCAAACCATAGTCAAACTGGGCCCTCTGTTGGTAGGAGACAATAAAATGTCTCATGTTAAGTGACTTTCCTATGAATTCACTCTCTTCATTTCAGACAACTATATGTCTAAAATAGGCAGGAAATAAAAGGAAACTGAGTATCTTTATGTCTTAAATGGAGACAAAAGGTCAGTTTACATGAAGTCTTACATGATTTTCTTAAACGTTCACTCTTTGATCTGTTTAACTTACTTGAACTGAAGAACTGTTTCCCAGGAAGTTCCAGTTTATTTGAATGAAATGCTCACATAAGTAAACTAAGTCTACGTAGGCTACAAGAATACCTGCGATCAAACCCACAAGCACTTCAAATGGTCAAAACGCCCTCCCTTCCAGGATGCAAGAGGCTCTGGGGAGGAAGGGACTTTTCCAGTGTGAGTCAAGTTATTGCCCTAATTAAAGTAACGTGAAGAAAAGAATAAATGATTTATCCTAATTTTCAGAGAGATTTGAGAGAGGAATGCTAAGAGGCAGAAAATTCAGTAGTTTCTGCAGCCTTATTTCAAGTTCAAAGCCAGCCAGCTCCGTATGAATTAGAAGTCAGCTCTAACTTCACATATTCCCTGACTTTAAGGTCAGAAAACCACTGTCATCCTCTAGTTTGTACTCTTGCATTAACTGACTCTAAAGGCTGTAATTCCACTGAAGCAGGTAGGTCAACAATGATGCTGTAGCAAGGTATTTTCTGATAGCCCTGTGGAATCTGTGGTGTTTGGCAGAGCTGCCAGAGGAAGAGCCATCCTGTTTTTTCCCTGTCCTTCTTGTGTTAGCTGGTTCCTGGAGAAACTAGATATATTTTCTTGATAGGTGACTGACAGTTTTCATACTTCATAGTTGCCTAGTAGCATTCCTGCATTATTTTATACTGCTATTTTTTCCAGAAGGCCTTCCGAATACTGTTTGGGTTTTTTTGTTTTTTGGGGGTTTGTTTTTTGTTTGGTTTTGGTTTTTTTTCCCCTTAAGTACTTACTGCTTGATGCTATTATCTAAGTATGTCTTGCTTTTCAAATACCAAAGCCAAAAAATGAGCATATGACAATACATGATAAGTACTCAGTGTGAAACCAGATTAGCAGAGGTCCTGCCTAAATACTATGATGCAGTGCCCTGAATAATAACAAGCAACAGTTTATCAGTTCGAACACACACAGTATGACTATGCACCGAGTTTTGAGAATGAACTCTCAGATGAATACATAGCATTACACAAGCCAGTATAGCAATCAACAGAAAAAAGCAACTGGCTATTTGATATTCCACAGGCAGCCATAAAATCTGATTTTATAACTCCTTTATATCACCAGAGTTGGGGATTTCACTATATAGATGTGTTCATTTCACGGTTCATTAATACACTTGCTATTTCGTAAGGCACAGATACTAATTTTAAATACATTTCTCCATATCTTTCAAAACTGACTTAAAACTTTAAACTACTAATAAATTCGAATTAAAATTAATTTTAAATTTCTTCACTTTTTCCCCCATGGCAATAATGAAGTATTACTTTAAAATTATTTAGTTTCTTATTACAAAAATAATAATCAATCCATAAAATACATATTTAAAAACTATTTTCTCAAGCTGCAACAGAACTTGAAGATGTTTCCTTTGTTAGTCACTGCAATGTAGTTTCCTCACAAGAACTGGAAGTACCCACCCCCTCTGACCATCCAGACTCACGTCCTTCTCTATTGCATGACTTCCCCATCAGTCCTCCTTTCCTTCCTCCCTCAATGTCTTTGTTTTAGTAAGTAAATTTGACAGTTTTCTCTATAACGTTTTAAAAGAAATAGAGGATCAGGGTACGTGTCGCGTTGCAAGGAGCACAGTATTTGCTTTTACTCTCTGGCATTTATTTCCCATGCAGGATGCGCAAGCTCCAGAAATGAAGCATGATTAGAAACGTCAACCAAAGCATCAGATTGCCCAGCTGCTGACATCTGAAGTATTTACCCACCTGCTTGCTCCAAAGCAACCATCGTTGCCTGCTCAATTAAGTCACGTTCAATGAAGCTTCTGAAATCTTCACTGTACACGCTAAGGTCTGGTAGTTGGAATGTGTAGATGGGCATCTCCAAAGGAAACTGTTCATTGCTGCACTCATTTGCTACATGTGATCGAGCAAGGGAGACTATGGCTGAGCTGGCATGAGAAATACCTCTGGAAAGACGCTTTTCTGCAGAGAAACCAAAGAGATATTATAGCCTAGAAGACTACGTAAAAGACCAGCCAACACCAAGTCTGGCGAATGCCCATTCATTTCACTCAGGAATTTATTCCACTTCTTGTTTTACCTTTTTTGTGTTATTTCCCTACTGTAAAAGATTGCTGAGTTCTTTCTATGGATCCCTATGGCAAGTCGTAGGAACTCTCCTTCCAGCAAAATAGATAAACAGTAAAAGTAACGAGATATGAAAGACAAGTATTTCTATAAAAAAATTTTTTTAATGTATCTTAAGTTTCCAAAGGTGCATTGGAAAAAACATTTACTGGAAGACAGATGATAATGAATTAATGTTTTGAACTCTCAATTTAAGTTGACTTCTTGTGAATCAAAAAATCCAGCATTCTACAATCACTGCATATCAAACGTGCCATACAGTTATAATCTCAGAACAATCCACCTGGAAGCAATTTTAACATCATTATGCTGAATTTAAGACAAACTCAGTTTTTATGCATATGTGTTTTCTAAACTCCTGATCCAAGGAACAATACATAGTTCAAAAAGAATGATGAAATTAACAAGCCTGGTACAAAAGAAGGCATTATTTTATCAAAACAACTATGAGCTAAGATCTTACACTTTATTGAATTTCTCTGTGGACAAATGCTATAGAAGGAACAGTGAAGGGTCATTAAAGCAAAATAAGCATTAGAATGTTAAGAAAGGGAAAAAATAGTACTATCGTATCATTTCACTTTACTACACGGCCTCAGTTCTGGTATCAGCAAATGGGCAACAGAAATACTCTTCAAGTGCTTAAACCATGAATCATTCAGTCAAAACTGATAGAGATATTTTCCTTCTGCTTAGTTTCTACCCTGTACTCCTAGTTATATTTTTAAAAACTGAAATGAACGTTTTGTAGCTGCCTAAAATTTATGTTCATCAAAAGTTACTAGTCTTTTCTCTCAGAAGTTTAGCATTCAGCATAAAGTTTCTTTCTGCATCTGAGAAGTGGCACTCCTTAGAACCACAGTACCACTGCCCTTCTGTGCTTCAAACAGACTGACCTCAGGTCTTCTGCCTGAGTTGCGCTCTCTCTAGCCAGCCTTCGCAATGGGGATTATCTTAAATTCATACTAGAAAGTCTCCCGGGCATTTTACTGAGTTTGTATTAGGGAGTTGACACCAGGTTTATGGAGTTTCTTACATTTGTGAATATGCAGAAAGCTTCCTGGTGGGATTTACGTCATGTTAAGTTAGATAATATTTTCATTGATTTTCCTTGGAAATGGGTACCTTATTGTACTGGAAGCTTTTGTAAAAAACTATTTGGTGCAACTTCACCTCTGTAGCTTCATGAATACTACCATAAACTAGCCTTTAGCGATCAACTCTCAAACATGTACAATGCTGTATTAAAATAAAAGAAGTTCCTGTACTTCTGTGCCTGCAGAAATTAACAAAGAAGCTTACTTAAATGCAGCTTATCACTTAAGCTAATAGTGTTTTTAAAACATCTCAAACTGACTAGTGGTTATTAAAAAATTAATTTTCCTGGAGTTTGTGAACTTTTGTTTCTCTAATGGATCAAGGCTTTTCTAATTTTAAGAGCTAAATTGCACTCCCTAAAATATCCTAAACTGGGGTGGGGGTGGGGAGACAGAAGGTTTGATTACATTTGCATTTCTTTCTTCTCCCTGTACATCTCAGCTAAATCACTTTTAAACAGGGGAATTGAAGTATAGGATAGCATCTCTGTTTGACACCCCCTTGCTACCACTCCATCACCCCTTCCCACCACGGTCCAGCCCTCGCCTGTTGGCTGCATCCTCTACTCCAAGTACTTGGTCCGTAACAAGACCCTCCTTTCCCTTCTCTGCTCCTCCCTGAACATCCTCCTCACTCCAGCTTCACGTTTCAGTCAGAGATGGCTCTCTGATCATCAAGTTGTCAGTTACGCACTGAACTTGTAGCAAAGTTACTGTCAGTCCAGGCATTTAAAGCCAGACTTACCCCACACTACCTACTACACCCACTAAAATATCAAATGGCCATTTCAGTGTAAGCTGGGCAGTTTAATAACATGGAATTTTAGAGTGAGCTATACCCTAATGAGGATGAAGGGACACAGTTTTATCAACTACAGTGTGCTACTCTTCCTCCCTTTATTCGTACTCAGTGCTTTTGAAAAGTCATAACAAGCACTACAGTACCTTTTCTATCGATGGAAGTTACCAATTTTAAAAAAGCTTTACTGACGCTCCTAAGTACTGATGCCATTTCCTGTTTAATAGGAGGGAAGAGCCAACAGGAGAAGGGAAGACTCTCTGTTCCTTCTAATGACTGTATAGAAAGGCATCACCAAGCTAGTGCTATTACCTCCCTACATGACAAGCTGTCAGACTTGTAGATTTATTTCGGTGCAAACCACAGCTCCTTGATAAATTAATAAAAAAAAAATGCATTCCAACAGTCTGAGAGAGATAATGATCTGAAATAAATCTATAAAAGGTCTGCAAACAAAAAAGTAAATTCTAATGCTTATCATCCTGTACCGGAAATCAACTGCTAGAGGTAGTCGACTCATTTTTCTTAAGGTTTCAATTTCTATTTGGCAGGGGATAGGAGGTTGTCCTTTCTTCTGTGGAACCATAAAAGAACAAAATTTTAAAGCTAAAAGTTATTCATAGATTTCATACACCCTAATCACATACTGCGATTAAGAATGCAAAGATTGAAATATGGATTTTTTTAACCTTTTTTTGGTCTCAATAAGCATAGAAAACTACATACAATAGTGGTCTGTGACACCCTCTAATTAATTCCTTTTATATGTACCACAAGACTGCTTGGGGACAACGTATTTTTGTACTTCAATCACACACTAAAAATTAACGTGCAGAACTGAGGCAAAGCTCGTGACAACTGAAACGTGAAACGTAGGGTCCAGCAGCAGCTCTGTGAATCCCATCACAATGACACAGTTCACAGGCTGATGGCAAATGACTTCCAACTCTCCGCAGACAAGCACAACTTGCAAGCAGACAAGCTAGAAAGCTGCTTGTCCACAGAAGCCCTGGAGAAGAGCTCTTACCTTGAGCAATGTCATCCTGCCTTTGCAGGCAGGGTCGCTCAGCCTTCATCACCTGGGGAGGCTGCTCTGGCTCCTGCTGCTTGTAGCATTTGCCCTCATTGAACACCTGTGGCAGGTTGGCGGTGTGTACCTGCCGGAGCTGCTCATAGTCACTCAAAGCTGCTGTCAAGTCCCAATTTTTGCCTGCCAAACAGCAAAAGGACATTCTGCTCACATCTGTATGTGACCAGATTGATAACCTGGAAACCATCTTCATATGCACTTAAAATATAAACCTAAATAGAGGAATCGCTCTTTCTTAAAGCATCGGCAAGGGAATAGAGGTTCTTTGGATAAAACATTTTACAAGCACTCCTCCCGCAACAAAAATGCACAGTTGATAAACACCTTGAAAGTAAAGAGCAAATGGACAAAGATAGAAATCTTTTTATGTCTTTTTTTTTAAATTTCTATTTTAGGGTTTTTTTATATCATAATTGGAGAAGACCTCAGGAATGCTCTTGTCCAACCTCCTGCTCAAAGCAGGGTCAGCTATAAGATCAGACTAGATTGCTCAGGGCTTTATTCAGTTTGGTCTTTAAAATGCTAAGAATGGAGACTGTACAACCTCTCTGGGCAAACTGTTCCACATTTGACTGTCTTCATGGGACCTATGTCCACTCTGAACCTCTCTCATTTCAACTTATACCCATTGCCCCTTGTCCTCCTGTCGTGCACCACTGTGAAGAGCCCGGCTCAGACTCCTTGATAACCTTCCTACTGGCACTGGAAGGCTGCTGTTAGATCCCCTCAAAGCCTCCCCATTTCCAGCCTGAACAAGCCCTGCTCCCTCAGTCTCTCCTCATAAGACTTGTGGTCCAGCCCCCAACCACCTTTGTAGCCTTTCCCTGAGCTCAATCCAATTTATAGCTGTCTTCCTTGGACTGGGGGTGGGGGACAAAATTAGGCACGGTATTACAGATGTCTAATAAGTGCTGAGTAGAGAGGTATAAATCACTTCCCTCAGTCTACAGGCTATGGTCCTGTTGATGTAACTCAGCATATTGCTGGCTCTCCTAGCTGTCAGGTGACACGGCTGGTTCATGTGCAGCTTGCTGGCTACCAAGACCTCCAGGTTTTTTTCTGCCCAGTTATTTGCCCATCTAGTCTATGGTCCTGTTGATGTAACTCAGCATATTGCTGGCTCTCCTAGCTGTCAGGTGACACGGCTGGTTCATGTGCAGCTTGCTGGCTACCAAGACCTCCAGGTTTTTTTCTGCCCAGTTACATGCCCATCTAGTTGTCCACCCACCCAGACTGTAACATCCTAACCTGAATATAGCAATACTGTGGGAAAGTGTCAAAAGCCTTGCTAACGTTGAGGTAAAAAGTATCCACTGCTCTCCTCTCATCCACAAATCCAGGCATTTTATCATACAAGGCAATCAACGGCAGGACTTCCCTTGCTCGGATTCTGATCAAATGGCTCCAGAAACTGGCAATTTCAGATGAACACTAAATCCCACAGAATTTCACATGAAATAATGAGGCAGTAATAATTCACATCTGTACAGTTGTATTAATAATAAATAATAATTAGCAGTAATGATGGAAAGGCATGACTGTTAGTGTTATAGCACAAAAGAGAAAGAAACTTTCTTATTTTCCTATTTGCAGAGCAGCTAGAATGCAAATGCAAAATACTTTACATCCTTTTATCTTATACATCAGAGAGAACTTGCTCTCTCAGAGATTTAATTTGAGAGTCTCTTAGAAAGCAGATAATATAGGACAGTGTTTTGTAACAAAACGTGCAGTGAGAGGATTCGGCCAGTGTGGTTCCATGTCTGTGGGAGCTGCTCATGGAACCTGCCAACACAGAATCCTCTAAAAGATTTGCTTCCAAGCTCCCACTTCATCATATTGCTATGACCAATGACAACAGAACGCAGGCTAATATCCAGAGATAAAGAAGTCTGTTTAGTACAGGTAGTGAAATGGTACTTGTCACTCTCAAAAAATAATAATGAAAAAAATGTTGAGATGTTTGTATGTTATTTTCAAAACAATTCTGCTAAGTTAAAATACACAGATGTCCTAGCTTTCTCCAAGTACTTGGTTTTAATTGGAAAATTACAAATATTTAATAGCAAGTAAAAAGACCCCACTAATTATATGAGACTTTCACAGTGTTCCATGAGCACTTTTTCTGGAAATTCAAAAGTAACCTGATTCTGACTAATACATCATTTATTACACCATAAAAGGTTGTCACTTTATATACTTTGAGAAGCTACACTACCTGAGTAGCAGTTAAATATAACTTACTTGCTTACACAAAGGAGAATAAGCTAAAAATAGTACAAAGCAGTTTTATACAGATAAAAGAAAGTCTTTTACTGTTACAGTCATTTCTGTGAAGAACAAAAACCTAACTGAAGTAGGAAAAAAACAGCACAAACAGCTGTTACCTACAGGGTTGAGCTAAACTATCTCAGGTTTTGAAGTACTAAACAAAATTGTGAAAGGAGAATTAGTATCACCGAGCAAGAATGTTCTATACATCCTGAGTAGCCCATAATATAAACCACTATGTCAGTGATATGGAATCGTTATATATGTTATGCTGTAATCTTCTATTAGAAAGCCTGTAGGACAAAATGTAAATTCAGTGAAAATTGTCAGAGATCCTAGAACAAGCACTTGAGTTATTGCCAGCATCTTTTTTCTAAAAATCCCATGTAGATTCAATGGTTATAATCCAGTCAGGGCTCTACTCTAAAACAAAATTGTGAAAGGAGAATTAGTATCACCGAGCAAGAATGTTCTATACATCCTGAGTAGCCCATAATATACCCCACTATGTCAGTGATATGGAATCGTTATATATGTTATGCTAATCTTCTATCTATCTATCTAGCTATCTATCTATCCTATCTCTATAATCCCATGTAGATTCAATGGTTATAATCCAGTCAGGGCTCTACTCTAACTATATATCTATCTATCTATCTATCTATCTATCTATCTATCTATCTCTATCTCTCATCTGAATCAAGTTGCCCAACCCAAACATCGAAGAATCATGAGTGTGTTCCCAGGATTGATGTGATCACATATCAATGTTTGGAGTAGGGATTGCTTTTCTTTGGTCCTGTTTTTAGGAGGAGGCACTTACAATATGTTTTTGACATCTTCTGCTCAACCATGAGGACAATAAAGTAAACCTTTTTTTTAAAAGTGAAAGTGACAATAAATATAATTCTAGGAAATGTAGGTTTAAACAAAACAGTATTATCCGAGTACTGGCAATGCTACAAGTCCAGCGCTACGTGACTCCCAGCAGCAACCTGGGTTTATTCAGTACAGATCCTTGAGTAACAGACCTATATTAATAGAACACAGACAGCATTTCTCTAGTGTCAGGGTATTCCTTACAGGTCACCTGCTCAAGATATTTTCATGTTTAAGTTCTGAAATCTAACAAAAATCACTGCGCACGTGCTGTCAGTGGCTGCTGTGTGACAGGGCTTTGATGTATGCAATAGGAAAGCAGAAAATCAGTAGACTAACAGAAATCCTACTGTCCTTAGTTTTAGACCAAATACAATCATCTTATATAGAAGCTCTTTCATAAAAATTACAGTCAGCCTTCAGAAACTAGGCTCACAATGTGTTGCACTTAAAACGAAACTGCATAGTGACTCTTGAGTTACGCTCCATGGTACAATGTAGCAACTGAACTTCTAATACAGACTTGAAACTATACATCAAATAAAATTTCGATATCTAAGTGTATCTTACATAGAAATATTTTATTTTCAAATCTCTCCATCTCCCTGGAGTTGTCCCCATCTCCTGAACAAAATCACCAATCGGCACCAAAGCCTTAAACTTCAGAGAACCAACACAGGAAATGATTACTGGACTCACTTTCCCCAAATTTGCTGGAGCCTCCAAGCATCATAATGCAAGAAAAAAATTCATCCAAATCAGAGAACATATTAAGCATCCTCCCATCTCCATGAAATAGTGGGTTTGAATATTAGCCACCCTAACTGACTAGCATAAGTGTTACAGCTACACTCTGTACTGGAAACACGTAAGCTTGCCCCCTTTGCCAAGGCTTCCTCTCATTTTGGTTTATATTTTCACAGTAAATACAAATGACAGACCTTTTGTTTTTCCCATTGCCTATAAAAAAAGAGGAGAAATTCATCAGTTCGGGAGGATGAAAGAAGAAAATTCGTAAGTCAAAGTAGAGGAAACTGGAGGCAGCAAAGAGAATTAGGGGAAAGGAAGAGAGGAAAAAAACAGAGGCATTTATAAAAGACACTGTGTGAAGAAATACAAGTAAATACAAAAATCTAATGTAGTGCAAAATAAAAAAAATATGTAAACAGATCTAATAAAAAGTGTGATGTGATTTGGACCACAGAAATGGACAGCAGAAGCAATGGACAAGCTGGGAACAAATCAGAAAGGTTATTAAATTCAGAGATGTCCAGAGCAGATGATCTGAACAAGGATTTATAGCAGTGTGACATGGCAGGTGAGAAAGTTTCAGCTGAAAGTTACTGAAGAAACTAGTGGGGCTTAGGATTGTGGAGATGAATAAGAGCTAACTCTGCCTAGCTCTCCTCCTTTAAACTTTGCATACCAAAAGCTTTTGAATTTCTAAAGCTGTATCTTATTACATTCCAAACTAAGTTTTGAAAGAAGAAAAAAACCTGAGGTACGCTGGGTCAGAAATGACAAAAATAAATCCATGTAACATTGAAATCAAACATATCCCCCCCAATGCCTCATGGGGTAGGTCCCGCCTTCCAGTCTTGCTACTCGTCCAACAAGTTTCAGCAGGCTTCTGGTTTGGAGCAGACTGCATACGGTCCCTCTGTAAGAAAAGACTTACTCTTTCTATTATCTAAGTTCTGTTTGTATGTCTGTTCCCTGTTCTTCTCTGAAATCTCCTAGACTCTGCTCCTCACACAAGTCCCTACTCTGTCACACCTTTTTTATTTTCTTTAACTGCCGTCTCCTGCACAGGCCCTCAACAGAAAGGAACAATCTTTCCTATCCCACAGAGGTTACACCTGACATAGGCATTGACATGCCCTCCATCGCAAGGCTGAAGGAGAAGCAACAGGTAATTAATCTATTTTGCATAGTTTCATCAACTAAATTAAGTCAATTAAGACTTTTTGTTGCAATCTGAAGGACAAAAACAACACAAGACTATTTTTCAGATTGTCAGGTTGTTGTTTTTTTTTTTTTTTAATTGTTACTTATCTGATGCACCCTACTGTTCACTGACTGCTAACTTCTTTGTTTATATGACATATTATTGTATTTAAAAAGGTATTTCATGGGCATAACAACATTATTTCAGTACACACAATCACATCAGATGACAAGTCACTGGTAGCACCATATCAGTTAGTAGCAACTGAATTGCTCCAAAGCAGCACTGACACAGTAGGTTTACATGAAAGGCTTTAAGTTTCGAATGGTCAGAGAACATCAGTCAGCAAAAAGCTGGAGCAGCACAAAGCTGGTTAGAAAAACACAGGTAGTGAATCATAGTCAGGATGCTGGAACCAAATTAATTCACTAACTCAACAGAAAGAATACTCTTATTGAACAATTATTTCCAGAACAGCTGCATGTGCTATGTGAGTCAGCAGGTGTAAAATTTAACTGGACTGAAAGGTCTCTGCTTTAAAACCAAGTGTTTCTAGTGTGGAGGAAAAACAACAAAACAAAAAAAAAGTGCAGCTGAGTAAGGAATGGAGGATGCACTCTGACTGAGGGCTGGTACTGATGTTTAGTGTCAGAGACAGCAGGCGTCTACATGAAAGGTAAATTCAAAAATAAACTCAGTTACGCTGTGAGGTTTCTGTCCTAAATAATAGTTGCTTGAATAACAACAGGAGGCATTGGCAGCCTGAAGAAAAAACAAAGACTTAGATAAAACAATATATAATTTAAGAAGCCACTTATCCATTTTTGCCTTACCACCTCAAACTGGATTAGTAAAGGGTTAAAAAAAGATGCTAAAGACAGCAAGAGTAGGACTCACCTCAGAAGCATTCCAGATGATTCAGTTTTTCCTGATCATCAGAGAGGACTAGCTTCCCCCTGCCCCCACCTCTGCCCTATTTACACAACTCGAAGAGTCCAAGAATTGTTCAGAAGTGGGTTTCCCAGTGATCTAATGCTCTGAGACCAAGCTGAGAGACATAAAATTTTCCCAGGCCTTGGTCCTGGACCCAAAAAGCCTAGCGTTCCTTAGGGCGCCTCAACCTGGGATGACATAAAAGCACCAACAGTAGAAGAAAAGGGCAGGGGATGAGAGCCAAGTGTCCAGTGCCAGGGCTTTCTGTGGTAGGTTCACTGGACTCCAAATCCCAGGCTAGAAAGAAGTTGAAAAGGAGGTGGTGATCAAAAGCATTCTCTATACAAGAGTACTACCGCAGGATCCACAGAGTGTGCATCCTCACCTTGGCACGCTGCTCTTTGGGCATCACATCTTTAGTGAACACTTGGGAAAGCTGTTTGCTATTAAATCTAGCTTTTGAGGGAGGGAAAGGTTGAGGAGACCTCATTAGGACTGACCACATTGTGATCAGAGAAGACACCTCATTCCTTCACCTTTCCCAGCCCTTCCACCTCGCCTTCTTGTCCTTCTCAACCTGTGGACACCATCTTCTCCTTAGAAAACATTTGATAAAAGAAACCAAAGACTAAGACCTAAATTTTTATATTTAGCCTTGACTACTACTGTTTTCTTCTTGAGGCACACTAGCAAGAAAACCAGCCCAGGGACAAGACTAGGAATTAGACGGACAAATTACTGAGGTTAGTCAGAGGTTAGTCAGAAATTTAGAATAAAACACTGTGATTTTCCTCAGACTCTGCAGCAAGGAAAGTGGGTGCATGCCAATGAAAAGGTCAAACCACACCAGAGTAAACTTCACAGGACAAGAAATATTCCTGTAGCTGTTTTTTTGCATATCTGGTTCTGCTCCAAGCTGCATGTAGGCTGCATCATCCACCACATTGGATCCATGCACTATGTACATACACATGGTATAGCACTGTAACAAATATGAAACATTTACATAATTACTTTTGCCTGAGTGGAACCAGAAATGTTGTACTATCAGACAGCAAGGGTTTGTTTGCCCAGGTATTATTTGAAAATATCACCACTTTGTTGAGTTTTAAATAAAATAATATATTGCACAGTTTAAAAAAACCCAAACCAATACAACTATATAGTGCTCTCTATTGGAAGCTCTCTTGGAAAAGTTTCAGAGTGACCTCCTGACAAAGTCCTGATTTCTTTCGTTTAACAGATATATTTCCAACTCACTCACATTTTAATAAGCTGATCAGCTTGAAAGCTGAAATCTGAAAGCACAAGAGCACTAGACTTTGGACTTCTGCTTTAAACCATTTGCTTCAAGACTATCACATATTGTAATTTTTTAGATGAGAAATACGCTCTGCCTTCATAAAGGTAGTACGGTTACAACCACTCCGGTTTTACAATAGTTTTCACAGCGCTTAGACAGCTGCATTCACCCTTGTTTTTCTGGAGAATGAGGGTCCATCTTTTTTTTAACCTAGTCTTTCTCTAGTCAAGTCTTCAACTTGATTGTGCTGTGAGGAGAAAGTGACTTCTTAATGCTCTGCAGCACATGAGTAATCCTTGCTTGCTCAATGTTAAGCACATGCTTTGTCAGATCACAACTCGTACTCTCTAATAACAAAAATCAGGCACCCATTAAGCAGCCTACGCTAGTTGCACCGATACTAGATTTTACGTTTTTCAGGCAGATAATATTCAGGCAGCAAGACCTGAGTGACATGCTATTATTTAGTCTTCGGGTTTTTTTGCTTTTTATTGTTTTGGCTAAAACAGCATAGCTTAGCAGGGTTGTAACAGTTAATAAATGTATTGTCTTTCACTTCTTAGATATAATAAAACTAGAGGACATTTATCATTAATTAGTAGGAATAGCATGCAACTATAAAGCACTCCCCCCCCCAGGCTTTCAAATACCCACCTACTCCAATATGTTAAAAAGAACATTTGAAAGGTCACCAGCAATTCTTGATTTAATGATAAACAAAATGCTAGAAAGGATGCAATTTGTGATGGGGAACTAGGAAAGATCTAAATAGTAAGGACTGCAACGAAGGGCAACTTGCAGCAACAACATACACACAGGACTTCAGCAAAGGAAATTTTAAAAGGGGCAGGAAATGCTGCCGAAAGCTAAGCAAGACCAAAAACATGTAAGAAAAAGGATGCAGAAGGGGAAGGTTAGACAGAATTAAACAAATTACGATGCAGCCTGTGTTTACAGTTCACGAACTGCTGGTGCATATATCAAAAAAGAAAAAGCCATAAAAATATCCAGTAAGAATTAATGTGAAACTTTCACAAAACAACAAAGGAAAGAAAAGAAGTCAAAATGCTACACAGCTCACAGAGAAAGCAACTTGGGCAAGATTACAGAATGATGTATTTCAGAAAATAAAAATGAGTTCTATAGAAGCACAAAAAGACAACGAAACTGAACAAGAAACTAAGATGAAAGGAAGAGAGCGCGCCATTTTTCAATGTGACAAATACAAGAAAGTAAAAAAAGGTATTTTGGTGAGATGGCAGTAAAACTAAAATGGACACACCTTTTGGAATTTTTAACCATTCTAATCGGGTACAATATCTGCCCATCTACTTTACATTTAATGCCGTTTTTGTTGTTAGTGAAACTCACGCTTGAATGCAATACCATTTAGAGAACTTTTTTAAAAAAAAGAGAGAGACTACTGAAGAACCAGTACCAGCAATGTAACTTTCAAGGGGTTTGCCACCATTTCTTAAATATTTCACTATCATTGTCTGTATTTTTTACTAGCGACTTGGAAAAAAATTACAATCCCTCTATTCCTAAAGCTAATGCAACGCATCCACAGGAAAAAAAAACCCTCCCTATTAAAAAAAATTAAAAATACAACAAAGCGTCCCTGCCCACAGAACAGGAAAAGTCTTGCTGGCAGACAAAACTTTCGTTTTCAATATCATCCCAATCATTAGAACTCCTTCAAATCCACTGCAGAGAACATGCCTCTGTGACTCAAATACTCCATAGCAGCTGTCCCACAAATACAAAGCATCAGCTGTTAGGTGGGAGGCACATCATCTCCCCTTTCAGCCCATTTAACGGAACCAGCATTTTACATGAGACTATACTGTGAATCAGTAACAGATCAATTAAACAGGCACGAGAATTTTCAGCAGGAATGCTTGATTCATGTAGTCCTTCCCCTTATGAGGGTGAAAACTACCTGTAAGGATGTACAATCTGAGATGTTCACAAATGACCAGACACAAATCCAGTATTTGACAGGCTGTATAACATACTTCCAAACACAAAATCCAGGGCTCTTATTCCATCTACGTTCTTCCGCGCCATCTTTCAGCTTAGATTTTGAGCAGTTATGCATGTCAAAGCATAAAACAATATGAATCTCTACATCATGACGTCTTCCTTCCAAGAACACAGGAAAGAGTTCTTAGCTGAAAGTGTTGGCTGCAAGGCTGAGAGAAATGAGAAACTCTCAAGAGTTTTACAGTTAGGTCTGAACAAGACAAGTCCTCACAATGTTTCATAGCATAAATCTAGTACAAGTGTTATCATCTTGACTCACAAGTCATCAGTTTGACCCAATGCAATACAGCCACTATGGGACAACATAAACAGAGAGGGCAATAAGCTAACTTTCAGGTAGAGAAGAATAACCAACCCGAGGAAGGCACTGAATATCAAGACACGATTGATGAAATGGACCTGTAAGTTCAATTTGAAGCCAACACAGAAAGTAACACTCCAGGCTAATGCATTTATGATGATCTCTTGCTATCTACTGGGATTCATGCTTCTGTGTACTTTTATACTGAGATGAAATAATTTGAAATAATCAGGTCCCCAAGAATTCTACATTAAGGGCTCCTCATCAACAAGGAAGTGCCTAAGATAGACCAACTTACGGCCAACTGCAGCACAAGAACAATTTTTGTTCCTGGGGTTTCATGGGTATTCAATTGTACAGGAGAATTCAAAAAGGCCTGAAGGTTGTGAACTGATTTAGCTCTCCCAAAACAGAGGAAAGCCTTTGAAATTCTTCCTTTTCCTACCAACCTCAACTCTGTCCTGTCTAGGTTTAAAGTTAATTTCTGTGCTTTTGATATCCTGTATATTTGGGAAATGGAAACGTCCACATTTGCCACAACAGAAATTAAAAGATGAGCACGGTTAATGTATTTTGTCATTGACAGGAATTCTCCCTGCATACTTGTGTATCTGGGAGGATGATGTTTTGTGAGATGATGTTGGTTCAGAGGATTCACAATTGCCAATAATTATATGCAATCTTGAATTTATTTAGGACCAGAAGGGAATATTATTACCTTTATACAACTAGGGACATTGTTCAATCATTCTAATATCTTGTCCAAATCTTTGCAGAAGCCTTTATTTAAATGCCTCGGCTGAACCTGACTAACTTCTATACTTCTATCTTTTTAAGGCAGCATATGTTTATAGTTTTATGTGGTGGTGAAGTTACAATTAACTGTTCTGAACTAGAACAGTTCTGACATTTTACCCTCACAATTTCATAGGACTTTTTTCTTCCATAGGACTCTCTCCAAATATTTAAAATTGTGATTACAGGCACAAGGCAGAGTTATCAACTAACTAACTAGTCATTCCAGCTTCAACTTCAAAAGCTCTTTTACTTCCTCAGTTATTGCCAGCATTGATAATTCTAGATCTTTTACTGGATACAAGCTATTTATTAAACCTAGGAGCTTCAGGTGACTATGCTAGAAAGGCATTTGGAGAAATGATAAGCAGCTTCTGTCTTTCAAGATTATTGCTTGATTGCTAGTTTTCACCAACACAAAATGATCCTCATTTTGTGCCACTAGGCCAGTGCACAATGATTAATTTTTTTTTATATATGTGTGTGTGTGTGTATATATGCAAATTTAAATCCCCCAAACTTGACAATCTGTTAAGATACAAAGTCTACCATGAGCTTCCTTCCCATGTAAGGAAGTCTGTTCTTACAAACCAACTGCTAATAAAGCAATCCACAAGTTCAGTTTAAATGCAGTCACTTCTTCCTATTTGACATGAAGCAGATTAACAAATATTAACAGGCATAAGATAAGAAGAGGAACTCAAGACCAGCTTTATTCCTTCTGAAAAACTTATACGCAAAACTAGGATAAAATTAGCCCATAGGTTTTAAAACAGGATTTAATTTTGGTCCATGTTCTCAAAGGAAAATAACGTAGGAAGGACATTTTGTTAACATTCGCCTCATTTTCTGCTAGAATGCAAAGTCACTCAAAGCTGAACAGACATCTGGAAATGACAATTTTGATCTCCATGTAACGAGACATCGGTAGCAGCTCAGCTTCCTCTTCCCTTTGCCAAGCCTTCCACAAGAGAACTAAAAGAGGAACTGTCTGAGGGAGAGGAGAAGAGGAGACTATTTTTGGGGAGTTAGCTTTGTACACTCAATCACATGACAGTACTGTAAATTTCTCCCTCCCCCTCCATCAATTACATGCTTTTCTTTGAATTCCGCTTATATAGACATCTCCTCAAAGAATAGTGTATCTACTGCATCTGTCATTTTTCACGGGGTCAGTCTCCTTTACCGCATACATTTCATGACTAGAAAGCCAAAATCCTGATTTCTGAATTAATGGTGAACTACGTATACCTCAATTAAGCGCTATATAAAGCTGGAAATAGACAGCAATTACTTTTATATAATGGTGAAATACTACATCATTTATAGAAATAAATGAAACCACTTATACAAGTAAAAGGGCAGTTTTTCAGTTAAATATATTATTTTTGATGCAGTTTGGATTCTTTTTTATGTTTTTGTTAATTTTCAGTATTTTTAATTATTATTATTATTATATTATTAATATTGCCAGTGAATTTCACAAATCCTCCAGTTCCTGATGGTTGTCTATCCTGTTGGAATTTTAAAATGTTTCATCCTATGCCTTCCCCCTATATTCAAGTGGTCATTGCCCGCACACCTGCTGCTTCCTGAAAACTAAGCTGTTTTCTAACTGATTTATTAGTAACCTCCGAGTTCATCCACACCTACATCCCTGGCACTGTAAACCAAATACAGCATAACTTGTTTTAAAGATTAAACTATTTTCTTTAGCGGTTTTCTTTCTGCCTTAGGCCACATTTTAAGTAGGTTATACCTAACAACTCAAGCATTACTGCTATTCTGTGCATGGGAGATTCAAGGTGCCAGCTTAGACTATCCAGAAGGAAAAGAGACATGCCCTCCTCATTCCTGGGTATTGGGGAAGCTGGAAATCAAACACAGCTGAAGAGAAATCAATTCTCTACCATGCAGACCCATCTGTTTATGCTTAAGAAGTTTCCCAAAGCTTAGTGAGGCAAAGAAGTTTTTCCACTGACTTCAAGGTGCCTTTGGGTCTCGCTGCCATTAACAAGCATGCATATACAAAGATGACATCTGGAGAGTCTTGCAGCTCATTTCATGTTTTCCTGTGACACTAATCTAACACATATCCTAACTTAATCCCACACAAAGCAGCGATACACGTGCCTACCAGCATGGGCTGCTTTTCAAACTATTTTGCTGAGATTGTTGTTTCTTTCCCCTGGGTCACATTTATTGTCAAATTGCTCTGTCAATATTAACCGCTTGAGCACGGGCTTTTATTTTAGCCTGGTTTTAAGTAAAATTAGGATTTTTTGTTTGTTTGTTTGCTTGTTTTTTCCCCTGTTATCCTCAAAATTAAGTGAGGGCTGAAATCCAAATCTCTGGGTAATTAATGGAAATCTTCTAGCATTTAGATGGCCCAAACTTAGCAAATTTTCATTCCATCAAACTAAAAGGAAGGCAAAAAGCAATACTAAACCTTCCATTCAGCTCTCCCCACCTTCTGCTATGTTCACCTAGTTCTCATGTCTGAAACATCTCCAGTTTTTCTGTTACAGGTGGGGGGAAAGGAGTTGGGGTTTGGTATATAATTTATTATGATAATACTCACATCACACTTCTTTCAGTTCTTTTGCACAGCAATTGATAGGTTAGTTTTAAAGTGAAAAATTAAATTACCTAAAAAAGTTTTGAAATGGGCTCATTTTAGACTCACTTCCTTTCAATGCTTTAAATTTGGAAATTTAGGATCTGTTCACCTTTTTGAAAATTGAGGCATTGACATCAGCAAGTAAGAGAATCATGACAAATGCTTCCTAGAACAATCAGCCCTAATCTCAGGAAAAGCATCTACTGAACGCATAGCATAAACCCGAAGTTACAAAAACCATTTAAGTGGCGGATGCAGCACTCGAGGTCAGGTCACAAAGAGCAAATGAAGTAAGAGTTTCAGGTTCTCCAGCAGAATTGTAGAGGTTCATGATGTCTTTGTTTCCACAAGGGGACTGATAAACAACTGTCCCAGCCAGTGATTTCTCAAGAATTTGCAATCATGGCCAAAACAGTAGGTACCTACCTCCCTTGGACTTGACTATGTGGATGCAATTCATTTGTGGAATGAAAAACTACTGAGTTTTTTTGAGCTTCTTTTGACGTTTGATGATTTATAATACACCAATTCAAAGAAATCGTAACTCATTTAATTTAAAGAAAAACAGTAGTAAAGACCAGCAAAGGTTGAGAGATACGGATGCCAACTTTTTCAGTAAAGGAGCAGTTTAAAAAAATATAGTGGAAATAGTACCTTCAGCCATAATCAGCTTATTAGGAAAAGTAAGTAAACTTGAAAGAACATGTATTAGTGAACAGGAAGAAGGTCAACAGGGTATCTGAAAAGTTGGATAGTAAATATGCAAAACAAAAATAATCTTAAAATGGAGACCCAGTGAAATTTCACAAAATGTAATAGCTACTCTACATAATCTCACATACAGAAGTATGCTTTCAGTTCTTGGGAGCACACAAACAAGGTAAAACCCTCAGAAAGTGGTGAACAATATCTCAAAGAGATATGAAATGAAACAGATGAAAGACTCTGGAAGTAATCATCCAAAAATGAAAGTGAAGCTGGAAAATAACATTTCTAAGAAACAAATGGTTTAGCAAATGTGTACAATCCACTAACATATAATTGGCAGAGCTGATGATACATAGTTGAAATTTATGAATATTAATTTACAATTAATTTAAAATAGTTGTAAGCATCTTTATAAATATAGAAGACCAGTATTAGAGTTTTATACCAGATGGCCATGAAAATGTTTTAAGTTGCTTTTGTTTTTATAAATGTAACAGCACAAGGTAAGAGCATGCTCTTGGCCTTTATTGGAAGTAAAAAGATTTCAGATCACTGATTTCTATTCTTTTTAACTGGAATCAAGGGGGAAAACTGAAAGTATGATAAAATTTTTCACATACTTTTTATCCTTTTTTTAATTTATTCATACATCCACATTAAATTGCCCCATAAATTATTCCTATGCTGCACTAGAAACATCAAGAGAAAATGTTGGCTATTAAAATAAATATTGAACACAATTATTTTCAAAGAATGCAACTACTAGCACTTAAGGAGAATTATTTTCACTGATATATATCAGTGTATGAGGACTATATCTATGAATGAGATTAAAGGCCGAGTATATATTTTCAGCAATCAAGAGCTAAACAATTAATCACTGAAAAATAAAATGGAGGGAAAAGAAAATGGGTATCAAAAGCAGAAAGACCTGAAACAGTGGCACTGGTGACCTGTACAATCAAACAGCATCAGAAGCGGATCACCCAGGTAGTGAAGACTGAGTAGAACAGAGGACCTCATTCCGATGTAGAGTTTTACTACAACTTTAAACATACAAATGGACTCTTACAGAATATTCTGCTTTTCTGGACTTCCTATTTTCAAAAATTAAGCTAATCTAATGAAAACACAGAATGCTTCCATTTAATGGAAAAACTCTTTTACAATAATACAGAATGAACTGTGTCCTTCTATGTCCCAAACTGTGTCCTTTTTTTAAAGTATCTGATTGTTTTTCAACTATCTGGTTTCCTATAGCTAGTAAGTTCCTCATGAAAGACAAGATAATAATAGCAAGAACCGTAAGTTTAAAAATAGGGTGTAATATATTTTGGAAGAATATACAAAGAAAAAAAGGGGAAAGAATTGGTTATAATCTTGTCCTGATGCACAAGATTCAATATGAGATTTGAATGCAATTTTTAAAAGTGTTTTTAAACTTAGGAAAAGATACAGAGGGTCACACTCTGCTCTTGGATACTGCTAGTTCGAAATGAAGCCTTCGTCTCAAGGAATCATGTGAAAGGTTGTTACGAGTAAGATTTACAGTGATGGGAATGCTCTTGTTTTCAGGCAGGTTGATTGAATAAATCTGTTGTGGTTTTTTTTGGCAGAGACAAACTTCTACAGTCTTCCTTCCTCCTGAATGAAAGTGCACAGAGACAAGATCTCAGGTCCGCAGGTCTGTAGCAGATGTTTTTGACACAGTGATCTGCTTCAAGCATACCTGATTCCTGAACCATCACACTGCGTAATGTCAGATCCAGTTTCCACATCCCCCGAGTCAAATGCTACTTGGAGAGCCAAGCAACTGTCACAGTCACTCTCTCCACTCTATAATTTGCTGACATATGTGGTGCTCATATATTCTCCCCAACCCACGATTTTATTTATTATCTGGTACAGTCAGCAAATAGCTTTTGGTGTCCTTTTATTTGCATAGGGACATACTCATCATTCTTTGGTTGACTTGTAATTATTAACATAAAAACATCAGGATTTATGATGTCTTGGAGATGCCATGAATTTGAGGACACTTATCCGTAGATGTGCAGGCTCTCAAAAGGTAATTCCTGCTGGGTGTTTACTTTAAAGTCTCTGCAAGATTAGAGACGAAGGTGTAAATAGCTACCAACCAAGTGTCCTCCCTGGAGTCCTAAACAACAAGAATGAACGTTGCAAAGTCTTGTAATCATAACCAAGCTGAAAGGACTGTGCTTCCCATTTTAATAATTCAGCCATAATAGTAGGTAAGAATTTTGGCAGAGCTGGTAGAAAGCTGTTCTTTCAACTGAAAAGAATGATGGAAGTAGTCTGCGTGGTCCAGGACAGCATTCAAAGAAAGCAAGGAGTGCTGAGTAGAGGAAGAAAAAGCCCTTCAGTATAAAAAGTACAGAAAGGTACCAAGAACAACAAGCAACCAAAACCAAGCATGAAGTGTTCTATGCACAAGCCACTGCCAGCAACTAACAGAGCGGACAAAGTACTGCAGCTTCTTATGGAAGACAGATTCTGATGTGGAGACAGATCATCTGGAGAATTCAGCCCAGAAATAGCTCACTCAGCTATTGCTCAGGCATGCAGGCACACTGTGGGCACAAGAAGGAATTTATACTAGTACAGAGAAGGGTAGATGCAGCCTCCTGAATTGAGAGAGATAAGATGCTGTTTGGGTTAGCTGTACATAATCCCCACGAAAGGATTTTTCTCATGATCTCAGCTACCTTGGGTTCTCATTGTAGAAGTGGGCATGCAGTTATTGGGATGTTCAAAAGCAAGGGGAAAAAAAAAAAAGCTGGGGGCAGAAGTGGTAGAGAAAAGTATTCACACTTAAAAGCTATAAGGTCATTCTAAGCTCTCATTAAACTGCATTACTAAGCATCCATAGCACATTAGAGAGTGGAATAAACTCTGATTACTCATATGATTGTATATCTTTAATAGATGCATGAGTAATAAGGTAAAGGATTTTGTGCTATCAAAACCTCTGCTTGAAAATCTGTCGTTTACAATATGCCAGTTATATAAATCTACATGACTATAAATCTAACATTCTTTGCTATGCTTAATTATTATTTAACACAAACGGTGTACATTTACAAAATACATCCAGTCATAAATACCACCACTGTTATATTGAACAGTTGGGAAAAGGCCCTAATTTTGAAATATTTATATACAATTTAATGAAAAAAAAATCACTGAATCAATCATAACACATAGCTCTACGATGTATCAGATTGTAATCTCAAGTTTCAAAAGTTTTCTTTAACAGCAGAAATGGGCTGTTTATAAATCTACCAAATTATCAGAATAAACTGTAATGGAAGGAAGGTTCTTTACAATACTCAAGAAAACCTCAAGAAACTCAAACAGTAAGACAGATGACTTACTAAAGTGTAGGTCTACATGCTGTTAAGTGCTAAGCCCCTTCTGCCTCCACATACCTTTCCTTGTACTTTCTCCACGTCTGTACATGTAAGTTCCCATAGCTGTATCACAGAAATAGCAAATAGCAAGTAACCTACAACTGGCCTTTCAGACTCAGTAAGTAGTATTTGAAAAGTAGGAATGAAACACAAATTGTGCATTGGACAAACACAAACTAAGCAATTTCTAGTGCAATTTTATCCACCAATGAATGGCTGATTAGACAGATATAAGGCTTTTCTAAATGCAGACATAGCAATGTCATGAAAATAAAATTAATTTCTTAGGCAGAACTAAGAAAAACAAACCCATTTTTAATTTTGATGCAGCTTTAAAAGTCTGCATTCACATCCATTTTCAGATGTGCATAACAAAGTTCTCATACCATTGAAATAATGCCTTTAAGATTTTAAGTCTGTGAAATCTGAATTCCTTAACAGTTAAGCAACTGCACAGAATTCTAGAATTGGTAACTTTGAAACATCAAACTGAGCATAGACTTGACCACAAGCTCCCTGTGCAATACTAAAGCAAACTTGGCCAAAGATACATTGCATATGCTGCTGTTTGTAATTGCAAAAAGGCAATCTTTGCACTAGAAAGATATATACCTAAATAGCCAAAACATTTCTGTATACATTCTTTTGAATGATAGATAAAATACAGAGACAGAAAGTGAGACTTGGAGGTCAACATGTTTAGCTTATCAAAATCAGATAGAAAAGCAACTGGTTTATAGTATTATTTATTTTAGGATACTAATAGCTGGCAAAAAGAACCAGACACAAATAAATTAGAACTAATATATGTGTATATATATGTTTGGGGTTTTTTTTCAAATCTCTTTATATCTTCATTTCAAATCAAGAATGGACACTTTCTGGAAGATATGCGTCAAGCACAATAAGCTGAATGTTTTAGTGAGACAAGTAGCTGTGCTCAATACAAAGTTCAACAGGAAAAAAATGCAGGGATTTTACCAGCAGGACAGGCAGAGTATAGAAACATCAATGGAGCCAATATTTAGGACAGCTTCTGGCAATTTAGAAAATCTATATGCAATGTATAGATTTTTTAGCTATTTGTACAACAGTCAGTGTGTATAACTCACCCATTTGTTGCTGGGGAGAAGACCACATATTGTGCACAATACTGTCCTGATGCATCCACAGGACAATCAAAGCAAAACAATTAATATGTTAAAATACTTGGATAAGGAAGCAGAAACTGGTATCCTTGATTGTCTACAGGATAGTACAATTCAAGAAATTTCCCCCAAAAGATGAACAAAGGAAACACTATTAGAAATGGCTCTGAAAAAGATGTGAACACTCCATAGAAGCACGATATGAACATTCAGTCTGAGCAAGTTATAAAATTAGAATCCGTGAGCAGATCAGAGAGAAGGGCTATGGGACCCTAGAAGAACTGACCAAAACTTGTGATTACATGGAAATGAGGGTCTATACAAGCAAGCTTTTTTGGCTCAAAGTTCTCCATGACAGTCATTTTGGGGCTACAAACTACAACCAAATCTTGAAATTTCTCAAAAATATTTGTGCATACCTGTTTTCAAATTTTGAATTGAAAATATTATACAGACATCATCATCCCAGGTCCAGGTGCAATACATTTGCTACAGCCTTGTGCACCATGGTGTGGAGGGTTGCTCTTCTGAATATTGTTTATCTTTAAGAAGTTACTTCATGGGTTTCAGTGCTGCTCACAGTGCCCAGAGCATCTACACACTGACAACTATGAAAGACAGTCAAAATGGTGTAAGGGTGGCAGTCCCTTCTGTGTCTTTTTTTAGACAAATGAGAAACCACTGGATGAATTACTGTCCCCCAGCACAAGATATAGCCAGTGTTAGAAGCTGTTACACCAAATGCAGCCACAACTACATGTGCTGAAATGTTCCTGTGAGCACATCTTGTCCAGAACTAGCAACAACCCCTTTTACTTTGATAAATTCTTGTGTAGGAGGAAATAATTTGGGCTAGATGCATATGCCTATTAGCCTGTTCAGAATAACTAAATTGCTTATTGCTTATTTCTTTGTTAATATTTATGGTATGAACATATTCATCTATAGAAATGAGAAGTACAACACAGAAAAATACTATTCTATATTTATTTGGAAGCATTATCCTTTATAGTAAGGAAAAAGTATAGCAAGGAAAACAAGATAAGTAACTCTTCTGAACCAGCTCTGATATGTAGGAACACTTTTTCAAATTTTGGCAACGCTCTATCAGCACACTGACAATCTGTCCTGATATTGCTGAGAAAAACCTTCTCATTTTCTTTTTCAAAAAGACCAACAGACCAAGACAGACTCTAGGCTTGAATGACAGGTTGATCAAATCAGTCAGACAAAACAGAGGTCTCTTAAATATAGCGAGCCAATGATGATACTCATAGCTAGGTATTCTAAGGTTTTATTACATGTAATGCAGATGACTTGGGAAATGCTGCAAAATTGTGTGCACCTCTGTGTTAATAATATATTATTCCTTATTACTGAAAAATCCAGAGTAAAAAAAGAACTTATAGCAAAATGTAAAACTTTCAGCATACATACGATAAAGTGAAATTGCTCTTGCAAAAAGAAGATATATATCCTGATATATACTTTTAACTCTGCTGTGGCTGTTCAGAGGTTACTTTGATTTAACACACAATTTCTTAAGGCATATTAAGATTAAAAAAACAAACAAAAAACTTTCAGGGAAAAATTTCAGTGTGCATGTATCGAACCCACAGAACCACCTTGTAATTTACATAGATATTACCTACTCATTTCTAACTTCCCATCTTCACAACTGTTGTTAGCTCACATCAGAAGAAATGAACAAAACCAACTATTACAAAATGCCTTCAAACATCAAAGGTGTCTTTCCACTTTTAAGCTTACAAACGTAAAGCAACTACAATAAAATAAATAAAAAGACCCAGTTATTTTTCTGATATGGCTTCTTAGATGTTTTTCAACCTAGCCATTTGACTCCCATACCATGAAGTTCAGGTATGCATATTAATCACTGGGCCCCAAAAATATCTCTGGTTTCTCTATCACTTTACAGTAAGTCCATTTCAGACTAAACTTAGCTGCTTTGTACAGTGAGCCAAAACATTTACGACTACTTTCAGGCAGCTGAAAATGACAAAATTCAGCTAAAGCCGCCTCCCCTCTCCCGCTGGCACATATAGTTTTAAGGCACGACTGTTAATAACCTAAAATATAGCAATCTAACGCTAAGAACTTCTTAAGGCTTTTGCTGAAAACACCTAACAGTATAATCTATGGTCAGCTTATTACAAGAGTTGACTTACTAGTCAAAATATTAAGAAATGTCTGTTTCCATAGACCAGAGTTCTCTTTTTATGACTGGTTCTTGCTTTAAGCAAGCACTGAACATAGGAAATACTGGTGTCCTGAAAGCTTACCTTCCAGTAAGTCTCTTGCCAGACCTGGTTCTGCCCCTGTGGACCGAACAAAGTCTGACAGGACTGCATCCATATCAAGAGTCATGTGATCATTCAGGGATGCTGCCAGACATGCAGCAGCAGTAGGACTCGATGGTTGGCTAGAAGGCATCCATCTGCCAAGGAGAAAAAGAAACAGGATTTTAGAGTATACTCCAAAGTGATGTAAACCACATTTTTCCTCTCTTCCTCAAACAAGACTATTAACAATGCAAAAACATTCAAGTTACAGTATATTAAAATAAACAGCATTTGTCATCCATCTCTGCCTTCGCCTAGAAGCTGTTGATCGCTCACACTGGAAGGTTTTCTCTTTCTTAACTTTTCATATTTTTATTGATTTTTCTTATGTGCAGCTTGTAAATAATTCTGCAACTTGAAGACTCCAATCCAGCTAAACACAGGCACTGTTCATTCAAAGCACAATCATCGTATCATTGTCACTGCTCATACACTGAAGTTTAGCAAGTATTTAAATATTTGGCTAGCCTAGAGCTCTTTTGCCTTACTTACTAATACTGACATATACACAACAGAGCTTAGTATTTGTTCCTTTTATTTGCCTTGTCAATACCACTTCTGTAATTTATAGTTTCTCCACTGTACTGGGTCTGGCTGGGATGGACTTTATTTTCTTCATTCATCTTCTAGAATTGTGGCTAAACCAGTGTTGATAACACACCAATATTTTAGTCATTACTAAGCAGTGCTTACACAGCCTCAAGGCCTTCTCTGGTTCCTACACCGCCCCCCCAGTGAGTAGGCTGGAGGTGCACAAGAGGCTGGGAAGGGTGACAGCCAGGACAGCTGATCCCAACTGCCCAAAGGGATATTCCAGACCATATAACATCATACTCAGCAGTAAAACTGGAGTAGAGTCTTTCCAAAGTAGCCATTGCTCAGAGACTGGCTGGGCATCAGTCTGCTTGTGAGAGGTGGTGAGTGACTGTCTTCACATCACTTGCTTTTTCCCCCCCCTCTTTCCTTCACTTTAATGAAACTGTCTTTATCTTGATCCACGAGGGTTTCTTCTTGCTTTTGCTGTTCCGATTCTCTCTCCCATCCCACTGCAGGGTGAGGAGAGTGAGTGAGCAGCTGGTGGTGCTTAGCTGCTGGCTGGGGTCAGCAGTCTCCAGGGCTTTGTACATCAAACTCCAGGATTTGTTAATGGCCACTTTCAGCTTTTGCTGTGTTGTTTATCACTTTGTCTTTCTTTGCCTGTGAGAGCTATAATAAAAACACTAGCCTTGAGTCTAATCTGGTGTTTGGCCCATGTATTGCTGCCATCCCAATACTCTGGGAACCATCTCATGGAGTCAATTAACAATTAGACCTTTCTCCTCTTCTCCTCCAGGAGCAACTCTGTAGGGAAATTAAGAATGGCACCTCCTCCTTCTCCTCCAGGGTACATGTTTCCTGCCTTGTTGCAATGGCCCTTCGGTTTCTCAAACATCTCTGTGTAACTAGAATGCTCGCATTATGCAGAAAGATTACAGCTGTCAGCCAGGCAAGCTAATTATCACCTGGTTGCTCTGCCACTGGGATACTGAGGCCCATAGTCAGAAATTACAGGGCAAGGAAGCCCAGCAGCTGGGATCCCTAGCTAAGGATGGGGGAAGTGGCAAAGGGACTGGAAAAGGGGCAACAATCCACAGCCTCTGGAGGCAGTTCCTGTTGAACATGAAGGCAAGGTATCCCCTCAAGGAAGATGTGCAAGCTACTAAGGCAAGTGGACCACCATTGAGGAAGGTATCCAGTATCTGAGGGAATTAATGGTGGTGGAGGTGATTTACAGCAACCTAGACAACAACCAGTCCTCCAAAGATCTGGACAAAATCCAGTGCACGTGGTCCATGTGGCAGAAGCTTGTATGGAACACACCAACACCATATGCCAGCACCCTGGTGATAAAGGACTGGACAGATATCAAGGTACCAACTGTGGACAGACTGGCCTGCCATCTCTGGCAGTTCGAAGAGAATCTCTCTTCCTCCCTAAACCTGTGAGCTTGTGGCTACCTTGTCCAGCCTCTCAGAGGATCCTTCTGTTGTGGGGTGTGTGCTGAAGAACAGCAGGTGTTGACTGCTACCATGAAGGTGCATGGTCGACAATATCGCACCAACTGAGAATTCCTGGTTCACATACATGAGCTGATTGATTGATGAGACAAGGAGCGATCATCAAGACTCGCTCTCCCTGTAATAGTCCCATATGGTCAGCACGAAAGTCTGATGGTGGGTAGAGGCTAACAGTGGACTACCGCAGCCTGAACAGTCATGCCACCATTGTGCACTGCTGTACCGGCCATGCTAGAACTCCAATATGAACTGGAGTCAAAGGCAGTCATCAAGTGGTATGCTACAACTGACACTACCTATGTCTGTCTTGATCCCTTTGGCAGCAGACTGCAGGCCACAGTTTCCTTTCACGTGGAGGGCTGTCCAATACACTTGGAATTGACTGCCCCAGGGATGGAAGCACAGCACTACCATTTCCATGGATAGATACAGATTGCACAGGAAAAGGGTGAAGCCCCCAGACACCCACAGTACATTGACATCATCATCGTATGGGGCAATACAGTGAAAGAAGTGTTTGAGAAAGGGAAAAGAATAATCCAAATCCTTCTGAAAGCAGGTTTTGCCATAAAACAAAGCAAGGTCAAAGGACCTGCACAAGAGATCCAGTTTTGAGGAATAAAATGGCAAGCTGCACATCATATCCCAATGGATGTGATCAAAAATATAACAGCCATATTCCCACCAGTTAACAAATAAGAAACACAAGCTTTCCTAGGCATTGTGGTTTTCTGGAGAACGCGTATTCCGGGTTACAGTCAGATTGTGAGTCCTCTGTATCAAGTGACATGAAAGAAGAACTATTTCAACCGGGGTCCTGAGCACTGACGAGCCTTTGAACAGATCAAACAGGAGATAGGATGTGCTGTAGCCCTCGGGCCAGTTGAGCCTTTGGCCTCAACTGGAGCCTATGGTAGAAAGCACTCAGAGAGACTCAAGGTCAATCTCTAGGGTTTTGGAGCCAAGGGTACAGAGGATCCAGAGTATCGGGTATATCTCTGCCTTCCTCTATTGTAGTATTTCTATAGTTGAATTCTCAGTGGAGGAGCCACCTCCACAAATCATATCAGAAACACCTGCAACAAATATATAGTATAAATACTTGGACCAACAGAGGCCCAGCTGGGAGAGGCAGAAAGGAAGGGTCTGACAGGATTTCACCCCTGTTATTCTTCTGAGAGATGCAATTAGAGTACTAGTTAATACAATCAGGGTACACAAAGGTCTTTACTATTTTTATATCTAATTCCCCATGCCGCCCAAAAAACCCCCACCCAACCCATCCATCCATCCATCCATCCAGGGCTTTCTAAAGTAGTTATGTAATACCAGCTTAACCATAAGAGAAAGGCACCAACATTTTTTCGCACAAGTGGAGGATGTCAGGTTTCCTTCCTGGAAGGATTTGCCTGTCCCAAGGCAAAGTGACAGCAGCTTACTGTGAGAAAACCAGCATTACACCAATATGTCACTGCACTGGATGTTGGTGGCCAGGTTCTGGTAGCGGGGGCTGCAGGGGTGGCCTCTGTGAGGAGAGGTTGGGGCTGCTCTGTGCTGGACTCATCCGCTTCCAGCTGGTTCCAGCCAGCTCTGCAACAACCCACAGCAGGGCACAGCTGAGCCCAGCAGCCAAGCTGGTGGCACCTCTCTAAAAACAGTCCTACTTCACAGGAAATTAGAAGGTTGATTTTAAAAGGAAGAGGAGAAAGAAGGAGCTGATATTACAGTAATTTACAAGTTTTGGGTTATTCATTATTTTATTTTGTTGTATAGTCATTTATTGATGACCAATACTGTAGCTACTGTACAGTGTTAGGAAACAGATCATGTTTTGCCTCAAGCGAAATGTGACACAATGTCCGGCATGGGACTTTTTCTTGCCAAATCCATGGCTAACAAAAATACATCTGCCCTACTGCATTTTCTACCTACTTTTTTGTTCCTGAAAAAGTGAAACCCATCCTTCTAGGCAATGTTCTCTACAAATATCAAATAAAAATTAAAGCAGGCACTTCAAGAGTAGTTGGTGCTAGACAAGCTATTAAGACAGCTGGCATTCAAAACACAGTTATGCTAAAGGTATCTCTGTACTTCTACCCTGCCCGTGCTGCTGCAGAAATAGTGCAAAGCAAAGAAAACAGGACGAAGGTAAGTGATACACAACGTAAGAAAAACCATATGTTCTACTTTCATGCTTGTTATTCATCATTAGTCAAAGTTTACCTTTGAACATGAATTAGATTTTTCCTGTTAATTCCTCCTCACATGCTCAGTTGCAACTTTACCATGTGCCATGAGTAAGGACTAGCATGGAGATTTCCTACTGGTAGCAGATGATATTGGTTGGCTCTTGCTTGTACCACAGCTACAGAGAAATAAACTGTGAAAGAAATTGGAAACCGGTTGATTTCACTGTTCCCCAAATGAAACACAGTCCTTTCCTACTCCATGTGCAACTACCTGGTTATATTTAACCTTAAAAATGGAATGCCTTTGCTTTCTTAGAAATTGCCTCTTTCTGCAAGTGCATGTCCCAGGTAGAATACAAACATCATTTACCTGCTGCTCCAGGAGGGTGGGGTCCTTCTCAGCCTCATCCATGAGGACTGCCTGCAAAACCCAACTTACTCCAACAAATTGAAAGTGTGTGGGATATCGTTACACAATTACATGTTTTTCAGTATCGAAGCAGATTACGCTGTTGCTAACCCTACCCACTTCACAGTCTTCCAGCCCCTACACTGTACCATCATATGTTTTATACCACTTCTACATTTATGCTTTTATACTAGTTATACAACTGTATCATTTTGTTGGGGTGCATTAGGATAGCAGGGGAGGTGATCCTTTTCCCTCTATTCAGCCCTGGTGAGACTCATCTGGAGCGTTATGTCCATTTCTGGATCTCCAACACAGGAAAGACATGGACATACTGGAGCAAGTCCAGTGAAGGACCACAAACTGCACATCTGTATCATCACTGGACAAGGGAAACGCTTCCAAAATGTAACATAATGAAGAGGTAGTAACAGAAGGAAAGCTGGAAATACTGAGGCGGCTAGTTAAAAAGGAACGCAGACACTTCAGGAAGAGAACTACCTTAGTGGATTATGGCCAAATTTGGCATCTAAGCTTTGTAGCAACTGAATCTGTTTCAATGCAAATGCAGGACAAAAATGCTACTTTTATTTTAAAAAAATAAATACTCATACATAGATCCAATGTACTAAACAGCGCTAACATCCATACAAAAAGATCACAAGAAACTGAATACAATTAATCTCTTTAGTGTCTAGGAGAAAGAATGAAATAAATCTCAACCAGCAGGATGGAAACATACAGATCAAGCTAAGAGAACATGCCGCATGAGGTGAACGATACAAAGCATTAGCGAATTTCAGGTAACAATCAAAAGCAGTATAATGACTGCTAATTTAAAATGCACCAGCTGTGCACTCAAGTACAGTCACTATGTGCGGGGGCTAGACTGCTCATAAATTTGGAAAACTGAAGTGCGTATCAGTCCGAAGAAGTCAACTCGTGAGTTGTCTCAGTATTGGCATTATTTCAGTATTTTCAACAGTGGTATTGAAAAGATACCCTTTTAAGAGCAGAAGACCAATCTCTTTCTGCATTTATGACATCACCCATCACCTCAGAATTGCCTCTTGATTACATGATCATCAGAACTCATACAGTAACCATGTCAACAGACACATTTCATTCTTAACTCCTCCCAGCAAAGGTTATGTAAGCTGCCTATGAAGATCTTTTCTACAAAAGAGGTTCTTTCTGGTAATGCAGAAAGTTCTCTGCCTATATACAGAAAACTGGTAATATATGTGCATTGACAGCTGATGCAAACACAGCTCACATGCCACAGAGCCAGAGATAAGGCTAGCCGTTGTTTTACTGAAAAACAATAATTTAAAATTAAATACTATCCAGGTTTCATTATATAATGATAAATAGCTGTACAGGTAGAAAACACCTGCCTTGTGTTGGGTGCCAAGGAACCACATCCAATCCAGACCTTCCAAATCCATGACAGTGTGAGGAAAACGTTTTCTAGTCGAACGCTCCCTCTATACCTGTGCACTATACTATATAATTCTCTAGGCTCTGGGTCCTGCACCTGTGCTTAGAACACCTGCACAAAAATATCCATGCTATTTAATTCTTCCTGTTACTCATCAGACCTAAATTAACAGCACAACATAGACTAATAGTGTTTATCCAGACAGATGTGTCTGAAAAGATGGGAGAATCAATGATGAAACATTGATGAACGTTAAAAATGAAAGAAAACAGAACAAACCCACCATTGATTACCTGAAGTAACACTGGTTCACTGTGTTGGATTACTTAAAAACGAAATAAGATCTACAGGACTATGCTGACTGGAGCTGGACTCCTGCACAGTTTCCATGCAAACTCCAAATTTCAACAGTACTGAATCAAGCACATCCAATGCTGTAAGAGGCAACTAAAATATCTGCTACACATGCAACTGAGGAGCAACCTGCTGTGGAAACCCATTCCTCATATACTGGTAAGGCCTCACAAAGTCCCTGAAACATTATAAACTCAATGTGGTGCTACCAAACCCACAAATATTAACAGCTCTAGTAAAAAAAACAACCAAACAAAAAACCTCCCAAAAAAACCCAAAGAAACCTCCCCCCCCTCGAAAAAACCCTCTCCAAAACTCAAATACTAAGTTTCCTACTATAGCAGTATTTTACTGTTAGTACTAACTACTCACCATGTACTATTTTCTGTTAGTACTAACTACTCACCATGTACTAACTATTTTTCTTTTTTTCATGCAGCAAACATCACCTCTCTACCCCATTTTGTAGTCATAATTATCGCAGGTGGCAGGTGGTCTGGCTGTTACTTGTACTACCTCACCCTGAAGAAAAACCTTTACAAAAAGCCTGAACTATGCATGCTCTACACTCTGAAAGCAAGAAGCAGAGTTGGTAGGATCCTCCCTGTATACATTTGAACTAGCACTATTTTTTTCCCCAGAAGGAGTTGTTTTCTCAGCTCTCTAGAATTTAGAGGAGGAAAAAAACCCAACAAACAAAAACCCAACAAAAAAAGTCTTTAAAAAAATATTTTTGCCAGAAAACTACTATTAGCTGTGAAAACCCACCCAGATGGAATAGTAAAAACTACTAACCAAGAAAAGAAAATAAATGGTAAAGAAGGAGGTAGTGACTCAGAAGCCAGATGTCTACCAGACTTACTGTTCTCACCAGATGAACATAGTCTCTCCTCACCTACAAAACCACCACCTTTGCTCCGGATGGTTAGTCAAACCATTAACACAACTTACACTGCAAATATACACACTTGGAGAACACCTAACACCATCATCCATACTATACCCGTCAATAAGCATCACCCCTCTTGCGGTTAACAGTATAGACACACATATATACTTGCAGTTTGACTTTCAAATGTGTCACACATGATACACAAATGGCACTTTGAACTCAATGGAAATGGAAACATCTTGACCCTCAAAATACAATGAAGACCTTGGTTTTCACTCACTTTCCAGCCAAATTTCTTCTCTAAATAATTTCTTACTTATACAATGCAAGTACAAGAGGCAGTGAAAGGGATAATTTGTTGTATATTGTAAGAAAAAGCATTTTAAAAGTATTTAAAGAAGAGATACTGATTGCTTCTAAATGTTAAGATGGGTTAATAGGACTTGAAATCAATTAAATACAATCTCAGTTATATTGAGTTATAAAGCTAATGCTTTGTATCGTTCACCTCATGCCCAGGGAAGTGGTGGAGTCCCCATCCCTGGAGGTATTTAAAAGACGTGTAGATGAGGCGCTTAGGGACATGGTTTAGTGGGCATGGTGGTGTTGGGTTGACGGTTGGACTCGATGATCTTAGAGGTCTTTCCAACCTCAATGATTCTATGATTCTATGATTTGATCTTTTCTACTCCTTTAAGTAGCTCTCTCTTAAAATTGAGCCATACTTGGAAGTAATCATTCTTCATCTGAATCTAAATTTGACTTCTTTAACATCAAATCGCTTCATCCAGTTAAACGATATGAAGATATTTTTTCCAAATAGGCAGAAAGAGATGCATAGGGCTAACTAATGAAGCAAAAGCAAGTATGTTAAAACAAATCCCATGCCTCCAGAATACAAATAGCTGACAAAACAGAAGTGATGAACAGAAAGAAAAACAGAAAGAAAAAAAAGAAAACAGTGCATAAACAGTGCACAGTGGACAAACCCTGAGGAAGACATAATGATTAAACTGCAACTTAGATCTTTCATAATTTTCACAGAAAGGATGAAATAAGCACCATCAGTAATATGCCCAGTCTCAGTGCTCTAGGAAGCCAGTGGAAAGACACTCACCGACTGGATTAAACCCGTTCCCCCCCCCACTTTTTTTAATTTCCCTGCAGTGTGACAAGGCTAAATGCCTATTAACATTACTGATTCCTCTCAGCTGGTTTGGCAATACACAGGCTAAGTGCAGTCCGCTCTTGTGTTGAATGTTCATGATGCTTGCATTTTGGTTGTGAAGGCAGAAAGACCCTGTTTGTGCACAGCTCCAGACTTTGAAAGTAATTATTTCTGTCATGCCATATTTGATGGAGAATGTTATAATTCTAGAATCTTGACAGTATCATGAAATTGAACCAATGCACCAAATAAGACCACTTCTTCTTAGTGAAACATTTAAATTTTTTGAGCTCAGGCTGTGCAAGTTCTCATTCTTTTCTGCATGCAAAATGTATTTACCTACAGTTTTACAGACTTTAATTTTTTAGTACGCCAGAGATTTTTTTATTGGTTATTACATTTCTAAAGCTGCTCCACTCTTCATTAGATAACACTTTGCCAAATGTTCATATACAAGATAAAAACTATTAAGGGAAAAACTGTAATTAAACGATCAAGTCCATTACAGAAGATTTGTTTAGGAGGGGAGCATCAGCTTTAAGGGAACTGGTAGCTAACGTAGGCACTCAGCTTTTCAGATTGCCTAGTAGGAATACCATGTATATGCGAGAGTAGTTAATTGTTCAGAGCATTTGTTGCCCAGGTAAAAGGTGATTAAACATTAAGATACAGGACCAGTCTGAAATATAGAAAGCTAATGCTCTGCCAAGAGTAGCTGAAAGGAATGACATTGAATTTCTAATGTTTTTGCACCAATGAAAAATCAAAGACAAAATCTTGTGAATACTGTGGTTTCCCTACAGGAAGACTACCTTATTCCCAAAATGAAACTTCTCCCTACCCTTTATTTGGGTTAACTTCAACATTTTTTAACACACTATGACCTCAATTCAGTAAACTTTTTGTATTCAGAGTAACGCTTCAATCATGCTTTGTTTCAGTGTTCCCCCGAATAGCTGGGGACTTTTCTCTCTCTGTTTAGATACATATATTTTTATTTCTGTACAGATATAATCAGGTCTGCGTCCAAGATACAGTTGGAAAAATCAGAAACAATTACTCATACAAACATGTTTCTGTTTTCCAGTCTTCAAAGTGGAACTAGAAGGAAAAAACAAGAGACAGATGTTGGCAAAGCCTCTTCTGGAATACTGGGAGCAAGTTCAATAGCTTATGTTTCAGAGGGATCTCCTCAGACTGGAACAGGTGAAATGAAAGGGTACAGATCATCATAAGTTAAGTGTTTTATCTTAGGACAATTCACTAGAAGAGCCTGGATTGCAGAGCCAATGAAACAAGGTTGAGAACTGGATTAAGACTGCTCTTCATAAATACACCAAGCCACAAGTAAATATAGTCTGGAAATAAAGACAGGGGTCCCAGTGACAGAAGTACTGGGAACAATCTTTCCTTAGAAGCTGGGGAGAAAATACTGAATTATTTTAAAAAATAGAGCTACCTAACTATATGTAAAGTACAATACAACAACCTGCAGTGATAGGAAATCAGACTTTAAAAACCAGGCAGTTTTCTTGCAATCCTGTGGTCTGTTTTTTAACAGTACCAAATAAGCTGAGTTTCTAGGAAATCCTTTCAGGGCTTAATCTCTCTGGGCAATGGAATAAGATGGTCCTCATTGCAACATTAAAACAATTTCTATATGACAAAAATCTGTATTGAACCTTTTCCCTTCCCCTCTATAATTTCCAAGTGGAAATTTATATAAGCAGTTTACACACGCGTAGGAATTTGCTTACTTCTGTAATAGGACATACACATATGGATGGGGTTTAGATACAGATGCAAAGAAAACATCAGAAGTTTAAAAGTGAGATTATTCCTGAAAATGAGTTTATACAGTAATTTACATTGGTGAAAAACAACACCTTAAATTCACAGCAGTATTTTATAACCCCTTTTCAAAGGTCATAGTGATTATACATGAAGAATTTGCATAAGAACAAATTGTCTCTTTAGAAAAAAGTCTTCTCCCTAGTTTCTGGTTCCCTAATAAACAAACGTGTAGCATATATTAAAATATAGACTATATTGTAAATGTTTATCTTTGTATGTAAACAATGAGGATATAATACAGCGTATCGATAAAAGAGATACATGATTGCCTAAACAACATACTAAGCTTATTTGACAGGGTTTTTTCCTCCGTACAATTTGTCCCATTTTTTCAAAACTTACACTCTGTTGGTAAAACATGTAAGCACTAGCTATAGGAATTCACACATCTTTACTAAGCTGATAATTATACATCTGATAAGTGGTTGTATTAAAAAAAAACAACAAAACCCCCCACAACCAGTAGTATATGATTTTTTCGTGTCGCTAAAAATGTAACCACATTTAGGTTTTTTGGTGTGGAGCAAGCATGGCAAACGCATACACATTAAAGTATTAACAGCTCACATAAAGGTAGTGTTATTCTCTACATCTACAATTCTCTACCCTTCAAAGGAACTTAATGGTAAACCAACGTTATTTTCCAGAACATATGTCTTGTTTTGTTCCCTGTCTACTAGACTGCTATTCATTTTTGGCAGGAAAGGAAAAATTAATACTTTTTACAGGGATAAGAATAACCATTAAAATATTAGACTCCAAATTCTAACAGAAATACTGGTTCAAGATACTAAACACTGGAGAAAAATGGAAGAATTCTGAAACAGCTAAGCGAAGTATGTGGAATAAGAAAATTTCATTGACATTTTATAAAATTAGAACAGTATGGTGGAAGCTGTAAGTTTATATTGAGTCACATTCACCTAAAGCATCTCTATATACCTCATTGTAGTAGCAATTCAAAAACCCACAGAACCATGTGCTTAGTTTTAAGCACATGCTGAAATCCTACCCAAACCAGAGATAAGAAGACTGTGCTGCTTAGGTGCCCCAGGCAGTGTGACAGACCAACTGCTACTGATTTGAATCACCTGCCTTAGCATGTCTCCAAGAATTGTCCAAGTCCCCAGTATCCTGTCAGAGGACTGAAGAGTTTTTTCTTTTGTCTTTATTTCCCCCTAGTAATGAAATTAGACCCGCTCTGCCACAGCCTGCATCACTGCCATTCAGTCCAAATTTCTACCTGGAATCTACAGCTGGGAGCCAGCGAAACTGCTGTTTGCAACTCAGGCTCTAACACCAACTATTCAAAGACAGTTGTAGTCTTTTACTTGTAGGAGCAATACAGCTTTTGACATGACGACATGATCATTTTTCCTTTGTTTCCCTTAGTACTTAGCACTCTCCTTGGTCTTTAGATCCTTTTCCGCAGTTTTGATTTACCCAAAAAAAAAAAAAAAAAAATCAAAAGCTCTCTAACATGACAGGGGACAGCTTAGGGAACAAGTGTTCTGCTGACAGACCACAGCATGGTCATTTAAGAAAGTAGAGACTGGGTATTTTTTGCTAACTGTAAAAATTTGCTCACTGGTCTGAAATGTGCTTTTTCTCCTGGATTCATAAGGAATAGCCTAAATCAATTCTTCTTTTTCCTCTTAGACTATGCTCAGAGAATGGCAGTTGAAGGTAAAAGGTTATTTTAGTTTGACTAGTAAGGTGGCAGAAGGCAAGTCTACTAGGAATATCAATGCCCCATACATAAATGCAATTATGAAAAAAAAATCCCACATCAAAAACCCCCCAAAAATCAGTTCACAGTCTTAAATTAACACCTCAATAAACTGCATAGGCACATTCCAACACACTACTATCTGGCTTGTCATTTATCCTTATTTTGCACCAGGGTGAAATCTTGCTGGTACCATCCAGCACAGTTGAATTTTTTTGTATGGATGACCGGAGCTGTTCTGCCACCTTATCTTCTTTGAAGCATTAGAACATATTTAGGCTTGAGAAACTTGCAAAATGATGTACACATACAAATCCTGGCCTTCCATGTTTCACTTGTAACTGCTGATCCCAATCAGCCAGAAAATGCCACTTGGGATCACGCACTGGTGAAGGAGATGCAGAAGTATGGAAGATAACAGTGTCTTAACACTTTGAAGTTGTCTGCGGCAGGTACCTTTAAACTTTTTAATCCAGCATGTTTCAGCAAGGCTGACTATTCTCCCGCTACATCATCAAGATGGTCCTCTATCACTGACAGTACAGGTTTGGTTTTACATACCTGCCTAGCTGCTAATGCCAGTAGCTATCTCAATGTGTATTTAGTCATGGACATCTCAGAGTGAACCTCTGCTTGTAACAGAACAGAAGTCAACCCTTTTTTAGGTTGGGCCTTTTTTTTTGTTTTGTTTGTTTGTTTATTTGTTTGGGGGTTGTGTGTGTGTGAAAATTATACAGCTAGTAAGTTTAAGTCATAAATGGACTAAAATACTGCTTCTTAATACAGTTTGTTGGTTTACAGAACTAAAGGGCATTACAGATTACAAAGCAGGCAATCTCCCTACATTGGCACAATGCAGATGCAGTTATGAACTATATTCTTGTCCTGTTTGTTTTGAATGTATAAACTTCTCCTCCAAAAGTTACAGGTAACTCCTTGCCCAAAGTTTGCATAATTATGCAAACAACTACTAACAGACAGTTAAGAATAATTGTAAAAGTGTACTTCAAATTTTCAGCAAATGAAAAGGAAATAATTCTATTCCGGACACTGCTATGAGTTAAACAGAAACTACCTGAATGATCTCTTTACTGAAATGCTCACTCTAATTTATTTGAAAACCTCCAAATGTTTCTGAAAATGTTAATTATTTTGAATTAGTCTCACATTTGACAATTGTTTCATTGTTTGCTTGTTTCTGTAATCCTGAAGGTTTAAACTTTGGCAGTTTAACGTCTATATTTGTTTAAATGCCAATGAATGAAAACCTGTGTATGGCCCTTCATAAATTCACATCGCTTAGTTCTTATCTTCTTTACTGCTTGCAGCAAGAATAGCTTATTTTCTTATTTTTCTTGGTCCTTTGAATTTAAAAGGCCCAGCAATTTGACAACTACATTTAATAGAGATTTGCTGTTATTCAAAGGGGTTTTTTTGTGTTAATAAGAATCCACTATTTAGACTGCCACAAGCCATGTGTCATTTGCAGATGAGTATATTACCCAACCAATGCACTACTAGAATGACTACACTAAATCAATAATGCTTATTTATGTATTACTTCTATAAAACATATCCTTGGACAAATCTACCATAGTGATTATGTTAAGTCAAAACTGAAACACGCTAACTTTGAATTCTGAAAGGGAAATTTTCAGCAATAACTACCTTTCCGGGGGGGGGAGGGGGTGATTTTTCTTAAAAGGTGTATATTTTTGCATTCAATTTTATTCTGGGTTTTTTTGTTTGTTTGTTGGTTGATTGGGTTTTAACAAGTATTAGTATAACTGTAGTATTACATCCTGGAAGCATGATTTTATTTTTTTTTTAGATCAACTAAAAAATAACCAGGAGGAAGAACTCAATTTCAGAGAAATTCCAAAGCAGAAGCTACAAAATGTGAAGTCTTAAAATTCCAACCTGACCGATGACAGTTGTGTATGACATTGTGCAACTCTCAAAATTTAAGAGGAGAAATTATCTGGCAAATTACTCAACAGCATCTCTAGCTGTATAAAGAAAGGTGTACAGATTTGTAATTCAGGTTTTTTTATTTATTTATTTACCATGATCCAGTAATTGGAAGGAGGAAAACAAACACATGGGATTCAGAGAAAAGTTATGTCAAAAAGGAGAAAGCAGAGGTAAAACATGACTGCACAGTCTAATAAACCACATAGAAATCAATTCAGGCACATAAAGGTATGTAGCTAGTGCTACTCTAGATACCACGTAGTACCTTCTGGGTTTCAGCCGCTGCTCCAGAAGTGTATGGGTCTGCATCATATTTGCTAGTCCCATGTGGCTATCACAGATAATACAGAGCTTTCAAAATGGCAACACATCTATGTGTAAGTAAGGTACCTGAATCACCTGTTTCTACCTATAATACTTATCAGGTGCGTATTCAGGCACCTGAATCACACCTGAAATACTGAAAGATCCAGGACTTGGGGATTATTTTATTTATTTATTTATTTATTTAAATGTTCACCTTATTTTGTCAAGACTGCACAAGACCATAAATAAATACAAACAACTGGACAGAAATTCTGACATCAAGTTTTCCCAGAAAATTCTTAAGTTCTCAAGACAGTTTTTTCCTAGACACGATGACTTTAGTTGGAAAGACGCATGGTGTCTCAATAAACACATTCAAATAGAAGCTCGCTCTGTTTCCTAACAAAAGTAGCTCTCAGGTGATTGAGTGGCAAACAACAAAACTGGTTGCAAAGAAATATTCCACACCTTTTGTTCACTCAGGACAGCCTAGCTCCCTCTGCAGTGATTTCACTGTTCCCAGAGATTCCAGGCCTTCAACTTCTAGAAAATCTCTCCAGTATTGCCCTAACTTGCATGGCACTGATGCTGCCTACCAGCAGGATACTCCAGCCACCAGAAATTCAAATTTGACCGTAAATCACTGGACACAAGGCAGCTTTTTCACACAATGCATAAAGCTGCTTAAGCCAAACACTCTTAGAACAGATCTCACAGATCATAGAGGACTTAATTGAAGTCAAGAGTAGATATTTTTGCTCAGACTCCTATAACACAGAATTTTAAAGGCCAATAAAAAAAGAGCATATCTCTTACGTATTTTACTTTTACACTTTGTATTCATTCCATTCAAATTAGATGAGAGATTACTTCACCAGCCTCGTACCTGTTTTGTTTTAAACAGACTTTTATCTTCAAATAGCTTCCAGTTTTAGCTGCCAAGAACATAGAGATAAAAGCCAGTTTTTAACCTCACAGTCAGAAGAACATCTCCCATAGAACTAAATGTATATTACACACTTTGATCACAGATGAAGTGGACCTAAATTTTGCAATCTGTTTTGTACGACTAAGCCCATGCTGCTCACAGAACTCCAATGAAAGAAAGAAAATATTATTCAGGAAGCATATCTGCACAAACTGTACTGCTTAAGTTATTGTACACTTCACCAAAATACTCTTTAAAGCCTCTGTACTGAGCTAGGAAGACCAGCTCCTAAGTCCTACAAGCACCTTTAAGCTGACTCCATCCAGATTAGCTGCACTTGACTGAGTTCTACCACCAGAATGGCAAATCACTCCATTAAGAGGCATTGCATAATTACATTACAGAAGGGACCTGCGGTCACAACTTATTTGCAATAATAATCACCCAGTTCTGCAAAATCCATAAAAAATGCTTTAAAAACTTGCTGAATGGGTAAGGTCTTGACAGCAGATGTAGTTACAGTGATGAATTAAAAAGCACTAGTTAAAGCAGCCAAAATGATAACTGTCTAACAAAAGGTAACATGCACTAGACCTGATGGCAAAGTGGGGCATTTATATGTTAATTATAAAACGTGGACTCTCAAAACATGTAAGATAACAAGACAACATTTAGTGACTAGTACAATTATGGGCCATCTACCTTCTCAAGTATAAAATATGAGAGTTATAGGAACAAAAGGTGAAGAACCAGAAGGAAGAAAAATAAAAGCTCCAATCAGGCATTATTACTAAGGTTTTGTCTACACAATGGAACTCAGGAAAATTAACCCAAATTAATTTAACTGGATTTGTCCATGTCCATTAAATTCCTTTGCAAACACTTTCATCTGGGAATAAAATGTGGCCTTGGTTTGGCTTATCTTGCCTTCAAAGTGAATTAAACTAAATTCACTGGAGGCCACTTTAATTATGAATGGGAGAGTGCATACAGAGACTTGGTAGGATTTAAGCTGCCCTCTTTAAATCCCTACATTTAGTTGACTTGCATCAATTTTCCTCGGTATCTTGTGTAGACAAGCCCTGAACTGATACATTAAACACAGAAGTGAAAAAATAGAGAATTAGGGAAGCTATGCTGAAGAATCCTCAGTCAAGACACTAAACCCCTGTGGGAACCATCAAAAAAGAGCTATTATCCAAGAGAAGAGAATTGTTCAACTATTTTAAGTTCAGTTCTATGAAGAATACCGCCAAAGTTCAGAGACTAACTGCGAAGTATTTTAAAAACGCAGCTACATTTCAGTTTTCAGAAATGCTATTTATTTAAAACATCTCCTATTTGCTTATTTATTTGAATTATTTGAATCTAGAACTATTGATAAAGGACACCACTAAATCATCTTTCGAGGCGATTTATTTAAGAATTAGAGGTTATAACCTATTATTGGAGGCTAAGATAAAAGAAAGTAGAAAAGAAAAATTTAAAGATCACGCTGCGTTTAAGAGCTATGGCACACTCCCACTGAAGAAACATTATGGAAAGCTAGAGACGCTCAATACCTTAAAATACCTGAGGCCCCATAAAATGTTCTGAAACACCTACAGTCACTGATAACACTGATAACAACTGAGAGATTCTTTACTTGCACTCCACCACTGATGGCAGCCTACCAAAAAGCACAGCACCAGTCCTATGTCAGATGCACAGGCAGGAGGATTAATTCATCTGCTCAGATGTTCTGCTGGAACATTTTTACAACTGTATTTTCATGGAGCTTCAGAGGGTTTTCATAACACTATTGTTCTTACTCAAGAACGATTACATTCTCAGAGGGAAAAAATGTCATGGATAAACAACAAGTCCGCAGAAATACGGGTCCAGAACTGCAATAAACAGACAAGCAGGAGACAGAGCCTTTCCAGGTAAGGATCCTCTACATCCCCCTATCAGTATTTTTCCAGGATAAAACACCACCATTGCTATAACGTTTTTGCTTTCATATAGGACAACAGATAAAGAGAATGAACGTGAGGCAATTACAGTGTTTCCCTTATTTTATTCACAAGGGCCCTCATAGTATGTTACTTGTATTCTGGCAGAAAGCAGCAGTGCAAGAGATAAATGTAATGCCACTGATAAAATTGGAATTTCCCTAAAACAAAGACCTTCATTTTAAATCACATTCAAGTATCAAGTATTATTTTATCTGGGAGAGTGATAAAGAAGTAGGCAGTATTACACTCTACTGTACTTGAAATATTAACAATTAGGGTTTTAAATGTTAATCTGAGGCCTCTTACTAAATGCACAGTTTCATTAAGTAACGTGCATCTCTTCCGCTAGAATATATCTCTGCAGAAGCAATATGAACAAACTAGATTTTTTCCTCATTCAGATTTTTTCCTTATTTTTTTTTACTCATTTTCCTCATTTATAAATTTTTCCTGACTCTGCAAGAAGATATTGTTTCCAAATATTGAACATATTCCTCCAAATGTCATCCTTCTTTCAAATAAAGAAGGTATGCTGGCCAAAACTCTAATCTTAACACAGTTTTCTCTCACAAAAACATATAACGTACTCTGCAAATACTCCACATGCATAAAATTTACTTCAGTATGTAAAAAGCAAGATGGCTGAATAACCATTATTGGATATATATAATATGGAGTTTCATTAATTTTTTCAAGTTTGCGTTGCATTAAAAATGAAGCACTTGGGCCTACAGGCACCACAAAATGCATGCAGCTCAACAACCAACACAATGAAGACCAGCTTAACCACTTGCTGTTTCTTACATTTTGAGTTATTTAGCCCCCTATTTCTACATTGCAAATTCTAAAATTAATTGTCATAGCAACAGGAGCTTAAGTCTTCATTTACAATGCAGACAATCTTTTCGATCATGTTATTCATGCATAACCCCATAGCTTCTGATTTGCAATGTATCGCAGTCAACTTTTAACGGGGGGTGTGGGGAGCGGAAGAGAACACAGGTATGAGACATTGGCATGCAGTGGTCAGGAAGCAGCTCAACCTCAAACTCTGCTTTACAGCAAGTTACTTCCTCCTATGCTTCCATTTAAGAACAGACAGCTGCTGCTGAAAAGCCAGACTGCTAAGATTAGTTCTCCTGTTAAGGCTGCTTATTCTTGAGCTGTAAACAGATACACAGCTGATTAAAGCTACCTTTAAGCAAGTTTTTAATTTGACTTACTTACAACAGACTTTAAATAAGAGTTCCTTGAGGCATGTGTCAGTTGAGTGTTATGCTGCTGGTTTTTGGTGAGGAAAATAATCCATTTTTGCCACAGTAGAAGGTATGAATAAGCAAAATTTTGTCCCCTGAGAAATCTGAAAAAAAAAGTAGTATATTAATCATTGTACTTATTCTATGCTATTTGAATAATAATGATAACTGGCAAAAGTCAACTTCACCTTTGACCTTAGGAGCCTAACGGATGTACTACTCTCAATGCAGATAAATTACCATATACAATAATTTGCATTAAGAAGATTACTTGAGCAAAACCCAGACAATTTAAAAAAAAAAAAAAAAAAAAGAATTATGAATGTACAAAAATATCCTTATGGCTATCCTATGGGAAAATGGTAATTCACACTTAAAAATTCCTCTAATAGTTCTCTTTCTTAAGATTCATCAAATACACCTTTGGGAGTTTTTCTTCTCATAAGCTATCAAAATCTAAGGCAATGAACTAGTGAACAGTTATCCAGGAAAAGACTCAATTAGGATAGCCATTTTCTTTCATGGAAAAAAGGGACAAATGTGAAGAAAGAAGGAACACTACTTTATTCGTGGGATTTATTTATTTTTAAAAGAAACAGCATTTCCCTTCGCATATAATCTACTCATATCTCTTAAGTATAAATCCTGCTGCTTGCAAATACATAAGCTAACTACTATAAGCTTCACTTTATTATTTTAAAAGGCACTTACAATCAGTTTTACTGTTTCTGTTTTTTTAATCCATTCACAAAACTCATACGCTTGTCACTGAGCTCAGCCTTATCAAAATCAGGATTTAACAGATATCTGCCCAAACCCTTTCATCATGGAAAACACTCCTTCCAATAATGCTTTTAAAACAGGTAGAAATATAACAAGGTCCACATTTTTTATGAATTTGTGAGAATCACGAACAGAGAAAACAGAACATTACATTATTTCTCATTATTTCCTAGAATACACATGGAAATAACCAAATCTCAGTAGATAATAGTCCGTATGCAAAAAATCCCAGTTGTCTTTGTAACAACTCAACTGTAACATGAAGTGTTTGTGCGCTAATATATAGTACTTAAGATTCCTAGCTTTATTTTTTTTTCCTTCACCGTGATATATTTTCATGCAAGAATCATACATCTGACCAAAGAATCATCTTCAATTCTTTGTTGGAACTTACTTATGAATGTACCACACCACAGATATCCTCATACAGAAGTAGCTTATTTTAAAGTTCATAATAACATAAAAAGAATCATTTCATACATTGCAAAGGAAATATAAGCAGCAGTCAAAACGCATTTGCCTATGACCCTCATCTTTATCACCCTCAGAGAACTTAAAAAAAACCGAAAACAACTGAAAAACCTTCATCGACTTACAGAAGTAACTTTTAATAGCTCTAACACTTTCAAAGATACTTCAACTGCAAGCGATGGCAATAACCATTGAGTGTGAACATGCCTCAACATTTCCATGTATACCATGTTAACAAACTGAAATATCTACCCTATGAAACTCCTATTAGCTACGGGGAAATAACTAAAAACTCTGTTATGCAGCCTTCAAAATCAAATGATGATGTTTCTGCTAAGGAGATGTAACTTTTATCACTGCCCTGGAAACAATGAAGCAGTCAACCTATATTCCTTTTTTCAGCTACATATTAACAAACAACGATTGAAACATTTTTATAGTTTTGTTCAATGCATCAGCTGCACAGAAAAATAAACCCTTTCTGTCCAACACTCGACCTACTTCTTCAGTTGAAAGAGGATTTAATGTATGTGCTTGCAGTACATACTTTTTTTTTAGCAAATCATAGAATCATTTAGGTTGGAAAAGACCTTTAAGATCATCAAGTCCAACTGTTAACCTAGCACTGCCAAGTCCACCACTAAACCATGTCCCTAAGCACCACATCTACACGTCTTTTAAATACCTCCAGGGATGGTGACTCAACCACTTCCCTGGCAGCCTGTTCCAATGCTTGACAACCCTTTCAGTGTACCATTTAAACTACACTAAAAATTATACCATTTAGTTTGCTGTCGTAAGTAAGTGATCTAAAAGATTACTATGGATACTATGATTATTAGGGCACAAGGAAATGCATGTAGCTCAGCCCTTTTTGGCATTTCTCACATGCACACACTGTAGCTTCAATAACAGCCGCTCCTCATAAGACTTGTGCTCCAGACCCTTCACCAGCCTCGTTGCCCTTCTCTGGACACGCTCCAGCACCTCAGTTTTCGGGGGGGGGCGTTTATTTTCCATCTGTTTCACTGAACACTAACTTGATAGTACAGTGTGCAAAAACTCAAGCTTATACATAACTTGCAGGGAGACTTATAGCAGTTATTGCTATCCCTGCAAATAATTTCTTCAGTTATTCTGTGAAGTATAAGTTCTTCCCTGCTCTTCCTTACAAATGGCTGTTCACCTGACTAGCGTATGGGAGATCATAATCATAATCTGTGTAGGAATCAAACATTAAGGCTAACCAGATTTTAAGAACTTTATTTTGTTATTATGAATAGTCCTTCTGAAGGAGCCTTCTCCCTTCTCTGTACCCACTGAGTACAGAGCAAGCACAGGCTAAGGTTAGCTGCTGTGAATACCCAGTTTAAGATCAACCTTAAATACTGCTTACTCTGTCTGTTGTATTCCCCTGTATAGTGGGCCAATAAACTGAAGAATGCTCCCCATATGACCACAACTTGGTCCATGACAAATTATACAGAGATATAAATATACAGAATAAAATTATCATTAGCTATCAAAAGGTTCAGGGTGTAATCTCAGCTGCAATTCCTTTATCATTCTGGGGACAAATTTTGAATTTATCTTTTTACATTTGCATGGTCCCTGCAATAACTGCTGTGTGAAGCTAGCAAAGAAAATGAGGAAACAGATTAAAGATGCTACATATATAGTTAGAAACAAAGAACTTGATTTCAAATAGGTCTTTTGAGGGTAAGAAGGAGTCTTAGCAAAATCAACGGAGGCCAGATGGCAGAGTTGTTCTTCATTAAGAATGAATATTCACAGTAACTTTCTCAGGTTTTCCCTATTTTTTCTGACATTTCAAAGTAATCACTGGCAAGGAGCTGAAGAAGCTTCCTCCACTCAGTTTTTACAAGTACCTCAATTCTCTTCGGAGACTCTCATGCAATCCTTGTCCTAAACTCAAAAGGGATCCCATTTTCCACTTCTTCTTCTGACACAGGACTGAAATACTTCCTACAGTCTTCTCAGCAGCTTAGGACCAGCCGCACAGTGCTGAAAACTTTCTTTGCTTATACTCTGTTGAACCTGGATCAGCATCTCCCCACAAAGTCTGAAGTGTGTGCTCACTTCCATTATTTTTGTTTCATGCCTGCAATCTGAAGTAGTTTTAGGACAAGACAAAACCATTATCTTTTATAACATCAGCTTTGTGCTTAGTTTCTATTAAGACTAGGCTTCTTCAGTGCAAGTTCTACATTCAGAACAAGGCCTTACCTACAGTTACATTGCTCAGTAGTTCTTTGCAAAGATTTCATTTAGCCCAAGCAACGTATGAAGGAAAAACATCTCTAATAATAAGGAAGCAGTAATATTTAAGAAGTGATAACAAGATCACCTGAAGGAAGAGGTTTTTATGTTAAAGATGGCCACTATCAGTACGTAGGTCCTCTTAAAGAGAAATAACAAGCATCGAAGAAGTTGTTATTCTAGTTACAGAAAGTGGCTCTGCCATGTCCTGCAGATGTCTGTGTTGAAAACTGTGGGGGAAGGGTACAAAATTTGACACACAGCATCTGTCCATAGCTCATCTACAAAAGACCTATGACTGGCTAATGTTTCATGTTCTTGCAGACACCTTTGACAGTTATGTTATTCCCCAGAGCAAAGCAGCACTTTGATGATCTAACTTTTTAATGACCAGTTCTTGAGCACAGTCTGAAGTGCTAGCACAAACAGATTTTCTTTTTGTACTGAACCTTCATCACTTGAAATCTCTTTGTAACCACCGCATGAGAAACAATCTATCACTTCATCTATTTCCTAAGTCCCTATAGTCTGTCACAAGTTACTGATGAAGGAAAAGATTTCTTCTCTAGCTAGAAAAATTCTAACGGAACACAGTTCTCCCCTCCTTGGCTTATACTAGTTTGACTCAGAAGATGTGTGCAGTGGATTGAGCTGACAGGGATATGAAGGCAGAAGCTTAAAGCACATCAAAAGTGTTAGCATTATGAGCTTTGTATAAATCATCTTATTGATACAATTCTCCAAGCATCCTTTATCTTCTTGTACACAGAGATTAGAGAAAGGTTCAAATGCTTAATTATATGTCAAGTGCACAGTCAACACATTAAGAGTTCAGTATAGTCTTTTAAAAAGGAGTCTTCAGCATATTCATGCCTTGAGGTAGACAATTCAGCTGCTATTTTAAACCAAGGCTTGACTGTCACTCTTCACTTTGCATTGTTCCTCACATCAAGGCAAAACACATAATGGTGATTTTTCCATGTTCCCCTTGAAAACACTGATCCCACCAATTGGTTCATCCCACAGCTTCAGTGACAGACTGATGGGAAAGTTCCCTCTCTTACAAGTACCCTAAAAATAATAGCAGAATTGAACTTCTGAGATTCAGATTACATACAAAAAGCAAGTCCTTGTACGTCCTTAGGTGCATATAATGTAGAAAGAATAGCAAGTTACTAGCTTGCCAGGCATTCATACAATGTGCTGGAATTCAACAGTAAGTATACCAGCCCAGTGTATACAGCAGCTACATAAGCTACAGCAGGAAAGAGCTCACACAGACACATTATGCAGCAAAACAGAATTGGTAATTTCCCCCAACCCTGTAACTCCCATCCTCATTTCTGTGAAACATGAAGTTCCTCAGTTATTGCATTTAGTTTGGAAAACTAAACGAAGAAGAACAGAAGGCTTAATTCTTTTTCCTACTAAAAACTATGCTTTAATGTCATCTCCAAGATTTTTAGAACTAGAGATACAAAGGAGAAAATAAAGATATGAGACATGGAATCTGGAGTGATTCATTTCAGAACATTTTGAAGATGCATAATTTCAGTATAGCAACTGCGTGTTTCACTTAAACTACATAAGTAATTGACAGTCTGTGAAGAACCCATTAGGAAAACTGAAAACCATGCATCAGACAAATCTAGAGAGAAAGCACTCCTCCTCCCATTTGAATAGTACAGAACAATATATCACAGATGCAGTATCAGAGGCTATTAAACAACTCAATAGCTATGCTGGTGACAGAGCAGTCACAGCTTGTCATGTAGCTGATCACAACCGGAATCTTGAACTCTTCCTCAGCTCAGGGTGTCAAGCTGTAGGAAAGTCATGCAGTGAAGGTCAGGCATCGCAGTTTATACTGAGAATTGAAATATGACTATCATCAATTATAATGGATACTAACCTGTTTTAAGTACTCTGAAGACACTCATTCCTACAGTCACTATAGCAGGATTAAAGCGCAGTTCTTATAGATCACGTTCAGCTGTTGGAATCTTTGCTTATGTTAAAAATCTGCAAGTTAGTATCAGGGTTAGGGAAGAACACTGTGGGGTTTTTTCAGTTATGGGTTATTTCTAAAACTTTCTACCAGGGTAGGGGAGGACAGGAAGGTGTAAGCATGTTATTTTCAATGCCAACTCAACAGATCACTTTTCATGGTGGAAAGGGAAAAATGTGGCAAGTTTTGTTCAACTATCTAAGCAGAAAAGTACCAACTCTGAATTAAGTCCTGAAGAAATTGCTGAGACACATCCTCCTGCAGTTGAAAAGATCTCTCTTTTGAGTCCTAGGGAAAGAAATAATAGATATCTGTACCAAGTGAAAAGCAATGTCAAAGGAACACCTTGCAATAGGCTGAATGCCTCTGGTTTGGCCTACATGAAAGATTTCTATTGATATATAAAATGTTTCTTAAAGAGGAGGGGGGATTTCTCTGTGACTAACAATCACATGCAGCTACAGTTGCACGGGATAAAAAGTGTGCCTGATGGTATAAATTAATTTGTTTGAGGACTGCTGTAATTGACAAAATCGAATCAGGGTTGACTTACAAATCAGTACCTACAGAAGGTGGATTTGCAATGCTATCTCTGACAGCAAACTTCTAGCCTCTGAGGATGTTAGCAGTGTTAGTCCAGTTCATATGAGGAGCATATACTAATTTATATGCTGCTGTGAAATATCAGTATAGAAACAATTAGAGAAGACAAGACATATGCTAAATATATTTTTCAGAACTTGTCAGAGACCTCTCACACTCCAGTTAGAGATATTCTGGGGGACAATAAGAAGAGGTGAAAACAATTTTCTTCCGTGAAATAACAAACAGTGAGCTTGGTCATTTATGCGTTTGTCCTGCCTTATTATTAAAGACTACTTTTTTTTTTTTTTCAGTCAACTGACAACACAAAACATGCAGCTCTTTCTTAAAAATAGGCAAAAGCGCTAAGCAGAAAAGTACCAACTCTGAATTAAGTCCTGAAGAAATTGCTGAGACACATCCTCCTGCAGTTGAAAAGATCTCTCTTTTGAGTCCTAGGGAAAGAAATAATAGATATCTGTACCAAGTGAAAAGCAATGTCAAAGGAACACCTTGCAATAGGCTGAATGCCTCTGGTTTGGCCTACATGAAAGATTTCTATTGATATATAAAATGTTTCTTAAAGAGGAGGGGGGATTTCTCTGTGACTAACAATCACATGCAGCTACAGTTGCACGGGATAAAAAGTGTGCCTGATGGTATAAATTAATTTGTTTGAGGACTGCTGTAATTGACAAAATCGAATCAGGGTTGACTTACAAATCAGTACCTACAGAAGGTGGATTTGCAATGCTATCTCTGACAGCAAACTTCTAGCCTCTGAGGATGTTAGCAGTGTTAGTCCAGTTCATATGAGGAGCATATACTAATTTATATGCTGCTGTGAAATATCAGTATAGAAACAATTAGAGAAGACAAGACATATGCTAAATATATTTTTCAGAACTTGTCAGAGACCTCTCACACTCCAGTTAGAGATATTCTGGGGGACAATAAGAAGAGGTGAAAACAATTTTCTTCCGTGAAATAACAAACAGTGAGCTTGGTCATTTATGCGTTTGTCCTGCCTTATTATTAAAGACTACTTTTTTTTTTTTTTCAGTCAACGGACAACACAAAACATGCAGCTCTTTCTTAAAAATAAAGGCAAAAGCGGTACTGTACTATTATAATTCTCTGCAGTTTTCTTGGAATCTGTTTCTTTTTTGTGTTGCAACTTCTTTTCAGACTGATGCTTATACATATTAGCAAACTATAAATTTCACTTCATTTTCAAGCAAAATGTGTAGTGACATGTCTAGTGTGAAATTATAGTATTAAGAATGACTGATCATTGAAACTTAGGGAAAATATAAGATGCCCTAAGCAGCAAGAAAATCCCTCTTTCATTTAGTCAAATCAATTTGGTAACATCCTCTCACCACAAATAAGCTATAGCTACCTCTACAGTCGTAAAAACTGATAATCTCTTTGCATTTATAATTTGTCCTGTAACTCAGGCAATATTAAAAAAAAGTAACAACAATTAACAGGAAATACTCAGGCTCAATGATGAGAACTGGAAGCTGATGAATCAAGGAAAGTGTTATAAGGAAACATGCAGAAGAATTGTACACACAAAAAAAGCATTAGCAACTAACAGATATTCAAAGTTTGATGTTAAAATAGTGCAGCCTGATTTTTGAGAGCTTTTGAACATTTCTGACCAACTTCAACAGGATTAATGGATATTCAACATCTTTAAGAAGTAGACCATTAGTTCTAATTGTCACTGTTGTCATCATCTATTATTTTGTTCTATGAAAAGGACACAATTGGAGCTAAATATCAGTGCGCGAAACAGGAAATTTAGAAAGCCAGAAAAAAAATAGAAATTGCTATTGATTGCAAAATAAGCCTGGGGGTGGGGGAATAAAACCCTCCACCACACTGAATATTAATGTCTACAAGTAACAGCTAAAGAAAATATTAACAGTGCCTGTTTTTTTTTAAATTATGTACCAAATTCACATATGAAAACAGTGCCTGTAAACTAAATGAATATCTCTTCTGAAACAAACTGCTCTTCATAGACTACTAGACAGAAAAAAGAAGGGAAAATACAACAGAATTCGTATTCTCCTTGAGCCTTAGTCGACAAACATGATGACAACATCACTCTAAGGAATTAGAATATGTTTTGTAGAGCTTACTCCAAGCTTCAGCACATAAATATCTTCCAGTTCAATCTACTGCAGAAGGATTTATTTATATATATTTTTAAAACATCTCAAACACATGGATTTCAGAAATACCTGTATTTTTGTCTGCTTTTCATAATAAAAAAGCCTTGGAAAGTAGACAGATTCATAAAACAAAAATTCCTTGAAGCTACCAAAAACTGACATGCTCTTTCACACATTAATTTTTTTTTCCTTTATTTTAAAGACACATTGATCAAACTCCTCTGCTTTGCTGCTGATCTGAAGCTAAATGCATAGCAAAGCTGATTGGGAGTTGTTGCTGATTATTTTTAGAAACAATGTATCATCACTTTGGACAATATACACTGTCAATTTATTAGAAATTTTTCAAAGCAGCATCGCAGAAAATTGCTCTTCCTGACTAGCAGGTCTGCTTACTAGCCAGAAAAGCAAGGAAGAAAGAAGGAATCCTGTTACTCTTGATTCAAATTAAGAGATGTGGAGGTGGAGCACGAATGATTTCAATGATGATCTATAATTTCAGCTAGGTGTTATATGAAATACAAACTGCTGGGGGGGGAGGGGAGGGAAAGAGAAGGGAAATCTATTATTTGTTGGTCCCACAACAACAGATCAGTAGTGTTTGGTAAGACAGATGCTCAACAAACAAGGAAGACTATAAACCACATAAAAGGGAAAAAAAAAAAAAGAAAAAAAAAAGATTTTGCTTGAAACCATGTTCTTCCATCACCTGCAAAAAAGCAGCTAAATGAGCTGATAAAAATGGTGGCTTAAGGAGTGACCAACCACAGTGCAAGAAGCAGAGAAACAGGGTTACTCTCATTTCCCTGTTTAGTTTTGCAGAAAGCTATTTGAAAAATTATGGGTTTATTGTTTATGTCATTTACTTTCCACCAAATCAGTCAGTTTGCCAGACAGTGAATACGTGCAATACTGGCTTATCTGAGACAGCTTTTCTCTTATTTACAAATGTTTTGGAAAAACCTCTTGCTTTTCAGTTTGCTCAACCAGTCAATTAACCAGCTGTATTCTCCATTTCATGACAGACAGAATGAGCTAATTTCTTGGAGCCGCAGTCAGTAGACACTGAAAAGCAAACCATCTATGGGGAGTTCATAATACTTTAAAATGTAAAAAGGTACAAGCTGAACTTTACCTAGTGAACAATAATTTGTTTTTTCAAGCACTAGCATCAAAGTGGCAGTGTCAGGAAAAGAAGAAGGTTACTACCATCAACTAGTCAAATATTTAAAATTGGATGTGAACTAAGCTCATGCCACCAGTATTTGTGTTTTAATTAATATAGAAATGGATCTGGTTATGTGCAACGTAATATATGCAACTCAAACTACACAGCAGCTATTATTTTCTTATGTATAACATCAATGTTTTCCATGATGATGATCTCTAAAGACTAGAGGCTTTAATTAAAAGGAAGAAAAGAGACCACTTTCACAAATAGATTTCATCCAAGAGAGATTTAGGTGCAAAGAACTTCTCGGGCAACTTCAAACAGTCCTGAATCTGACCTGTGACTTTTCACACAGCTTATGTGACTGAATATCTAGTCCACATATACAAATCCACATCTGCTTGATTAGACTGCCAGTCTCCTAAAGTAAAGCCATAGCCAAAAGGCCTAAAATTATGTAAACAACCTCCAACAGGAGGTTGAAAATCTGGCTCTGTATTTTCTCTATAATTCACGATAGAATTAAAAGCTCTGAGTAGCATGCCCTCAAACAGAAAGACATTCAGAGAATTTATATTATAATTGCCATTGCTACTTACAGATAAGCAGTAAATTTTCCCGTAATACTTTACCTCTTGAAAGTCAGACACTTTATAGAATGTCACCCCAGCCGGTGTCACCACTGAAAGCTGACTTTGGAAGACTTCCTGAACCTATCAGTCCTTTTCCAAACCACTACAAGAATTTACTAAGTGACAGATTTCCTCACATTGTTCTCTGTTCTTTCCATGAACTCATCTATCCATTAAACACTACTGAGATGAAGACACATGCATCTGTGGAAGCAAAGACTTCAGCGAGGGCCTTTTTTTCCATATGGAGACAAAAAGTTAAGGACTAGCATAGCTGAAGGGTATTACGTTTCTTACTGGAGGAACCTGGCTGAGGAAAGGACCTGAACTACTAGAATTATATCACTTTGCCTTCCTAACATGGAAAAGAAATAATGAAGTTCATAGTGAAAGGATTGCAGATAGGTCAATAGACTCACCTTGCCTTGGCTGAACGCAGGAAAAATGCAGAGTATATATTACTCTAAAGAGTGCTAATGGGGGTAAGGAAGAGCAGGGAGGAACTGCAGTTGCTTTTCTTCTCCCGCATCTATACTTCAAACAGTTTGAAAAAATACTGAAAATCTTTTGCAGCTATCTTGCTCACGGTATGTAGAGGCGTAATGATGAAATCTGGGGTTTAGTTTTTATAGCGCTTTTGATCTCACTTCTAGGCTTGGCAACTTTCTCCTGGACATGACTAAGTTGACTATAATATCAAACAGGACAACATATACTATTTACTCTGAAGAGAAATAGTGAAGAGTGAAGAGAAATACTTAAGTTTTATACATCATTTGCAATTTGCTGCATTGCTTCAGTGAAGAAAAAATATCCGGTATTCTTGCACAAGGACACTAAGCCTTACAAAAAGAAAAACAGCATTTTGATTGTGAAAGCTAGGAATAAAGTTCATTATAAGAGCACACCAGAAGCTGCACTAACAAGCATAAGCATGATAAGCAACATACAGTCCTGTGACCTTCTGGATTTACAAATAGCTCCAACGCTTTTCAGAAGCAGGAGGCAGCTCTCAACACTGCAGGTGCCGACCTCTTCAGTTTTGTCTGGACCCATCTGTCTACCTTTAGTTAGTAACAACAGACAAATACCAGCATGCTTTGAGGCACAGTTAACATCTATGAATTCACAGAATCAATAAATCCGTTCCACATGTAGAAAAGTTATTTGGAAAATCCTATCAGCTTTGCAGGAAATTGTTCTGTGAGCAGCAGAAAGAAGGAAGCCTCATTTTCTTTTGATTTCTGTCCTTTAATACCCTAAATTTCTGCAGCCACCAGCACATCCCAGAGTTAGTCCAGAACCATGTATGCACTAGACTGTCCAGACAACTGCTGTCAAACAGTGTAGAAAACAATACGGTTCTAATTTCAGTCTTTCTTCTCCACCAGCCACAGACTTTCACAAATTTTGTAAGAATTTTATTAACTTTGACAATTTTAACTATTTTTCAAATTGTACAATGGTTTCAGGGGAACTGAGAAGAATGATACACAAATGGATGGGCATAAGTCTCATTAGAGAGACTGTCAGAAAAGCAGGCTAAAAATGCACTCCCCTTTCATGACACTTGATATCAGTTCAAGACTGAATGCCTGTGAGTTTGCTAGCATGACATTATCCAGTGATATCTAATTTCAAAACTTCATTTCCAGCTCAGTATAACCCTGATTTGTAGATCCCAACAGCAGAGTTGAAGGTTTACCCATTTAATCCGCCTTTCTTCTTACCAAGAGATGGAAAAAAAAACACAGTGCAAGAATTTCAGAACCCCTAGCCAAACAAGTCAATCTGCAAATGGAGATCTGAAGTTCTCCCTGGACAGTTAACAGATGTAGACAGGCTCTACTAAGGTGCTCTAGCTGCGCTTTGGAGTCTCCATTAACTATTTTGGGAGTCTAGGTTCTTAATTCCAGGAAGATGGTTAAAGTCACATAATCTAAATACTCTGTTACATATATTGCTTAAAAATTGCAATCTATTTTTCCACATGTTGGATGAATTCAGACATTACAAGAAATGGTGGTGTAGTATTTAAATATCCATACCAACAATTAAATACTAAATATACAAATATTAGTGTTTCCTTATACTGAACAGTATCTTTTTTCTTCCCGTGCAGCAGAAGTTATTTTATCACTTTTCTTTCTTTGAAGAAGCTGGCTGTTATTTATCAGTAACTGCAAGAGAAATTGGAGATTTTGTCTCACTGGTCCAAGAACATGGCCTAGAAATTAACAGGCACAGTGCATCTCAGTTTTCACTATAACACTGTTTACCAAACTGATTTAATCACTTATAATCCCTTTTTTTAATTGCTGGGCTTTTAGAAACTGAACTTTTAGGAAGAAGCAGCTCTGCTTAGCTCCAGCTTTCAAATAAAAGTCATCTGCATAAATACTAGAATGTGTTATGCCCTTTTCTTATTTCTTTCTAATGAATAAGACATATTTTTGTATTATTTTTAGAGGCACACTGGGAATTCCCCCAGTGCTTGTCCTTCCTATACAGCAAAAGATTTGATACAACAGATAAAGTAACTGGACAGTCATCTACTTTATTTTTACTGCTCTCACGAGTGCTTTCAACCTCAGCAACTTACAGAATATCCCTGTTTCACAAGAAGAATTGTAGATAAGTCAGATGGCATTCAAGAACACACAAGCATCCCTTAGTATTTTTAAGGTCCTGTCATTTCCTACTACAAAAGCTGTTCTTGATAACCAGGTGTAGTGACTAGTATGGCTCCACCAAGTAAGAGATACAGAGAAGAGACAACTGGCTTCCTCTGTGGGTGGCATCTCCCCTTGATGATGCTTTAATTGTCACAAGAATCAGAAGTGTATTTAACAGATTGTCTCGTTCCATCATAGTATCGAGCAATTCAGCAGATGCTTTCAGAACCAACAAAAAAAAGTTATTGAAATTATTTCTTTGTATGTATTAAAATCTCTCTTAACAACAATCACTGAAAAGAGTGCAAATCTTTCTTAATTTCTGCATAAAGGGAAAGATCATTCCCTCACAAAATAAAATACCTCACTTCTGCAACTTTTCAATCAAGATATAAGACATCCTTTTAATCCCTGCCTGTTTAATAAGACAAATAAGACATTTGTCAGCTTATTACACCACCAGTGCACAATTCATAATGATACAGCAACAATAAATAACTTAACACAAATGAAACAGCCAAATCTCATAGCCTCCAGTGAAACAATATATGGAACATAATTACATGCAGTACACATTTTGCAAAGGATGTTGACTCAGTTCCAAGTTTAGCAAAATGTGACCAGGACATAAGTGTCTGGAACTTAACTACAGTGTGTTTGACCCTTTTCGTTCTTGAAACCTATTTGAAATGTCATTTCAGCTTCTAAGAGTGTTAAAGATACTCTAGTCTTCTGTAAAAAACTAACTGCTCCATGAAGAGATTTTTTAGACTCTTACTGGTCAAATTTACACTGAAACTTACTTTAGGTACTCAAAAGGATTTTACTCTCTCTGGATAAAGTTTCCAAAGATTTTTAACATCCATGTGAAACCAACAGCATCAGCTTTTCATGCCTGAAATATATGGAGGTAATTCAAGAAGAAATGTGAGAGGAGATGATTTACTTGGAAAGGAGTTACTCCCTGTCTTCTCTATTAACATATCAACTGGCTCCTTTTTTTAGCTATACAAACAGTACCAACTTCTCCATCCATATGCTCTCTGCCCTTACACACATTAATAAAACTGAGAGATCAGGTATGGATAGTTTTTGTCTCATTTTAATGAAATTCTTTCTGTCTTTGCAAGAGGAGTAATTCAAAACTACATTAATTTACTTATAAGTATGTGAATCTGAATGAACTTAGGTTGGGCTATAGTTTGGTTCTGCAATGCTAAAAATTTATTACAGAGTATATATATACACACAGAGTATACATTTAATTCTTTTCATCCAGGTCTAGAACTACCTACCTTGGAAAAAACACAGCTTTACTGCAAAAAAGGAATCTTCAAGACAAATAAAAATTTCCTGGAATTCCATGAGAACCTACCTTGGACAGAATGGACTAAGACATGGATTTTTGTTTGGATGCACTGGCCTGAAAAGCTGTGTGAAGCTATTGCCTTACAGAAGTGGCTTCTTTCAGTGGTGAAAAATGTGATTTATACAGTTTGTACAAAAGAGGATGAATCTAATTTCTCACTATGGAAAAGGGCTTAGAAGTATTTTACTCTGCTTCTGGTAATTAGCAAAAGTATTTTGATTTCATGAGGACTAAGTAAATTAGTCTAGTTCACACTGATAAAATAAGTAATGAAACCTGTAAAGGTTTCTTTACCAGAGGTAAAGAGCATGAACTAGAATGTTTGTTTTCTACATTTGAAAAAGCAAAGCTACATGTTTGCGCTCACTGACAATATGTACCTCATAAAACAACAATATTGTCGTTATTATGTAACAGAATTGTCTCATAATAGACAGTTATTAAAATAACCAATCCAACTAGCAATTAAATCTCAAAATGATGGAGCATTGCCTGTAATTAAAACACACTTCTATTTCCACCCACGTTACGCAGAGCACCCCAAGTACCCTAATACAGCAGTTAGTCTTTATTAATTGTATCTTAATGAGGATTCCTGAGACAAATTCAATATTGAAATTCAAATAGACTGCAATCAAATGGTCCATAGTCTTAAATTAGTCTAAAATTAACAGTAACTGCCAAATGATGAATTAAAGAGTAAGCTGCCTGTAGTGACAGGTAATGTGTCCCAGTTATCTGCAAACCCAAATGCCACTGCTCTACAATAAGCCAACATACTTCTGTAAAAATACTACCACAGCAATAGCCAAGATGACACATAATAAAATAAAATGGAGTAACATCTGTCATATCCCTCTGACTACAAGTTATATTAACTGCTTCAGAAAATTAAAAGTGAGATTTGTTTTCCATTAATAACCACCTCCTCATTACTGCAAAGTTCTGAGACATTGCTTACATCCCAAAGGCAGCAGTTTCCTAAAAACTTGTAAGCGGTAGTTTGTTATGTTTTGGGTGATACCATCACCAGCCCTGTGGGAGACAACAGACGTCTGATGAAGATGTGAAGAAGTTATCAGAATTCTTTGCAGAAGATGAGCCCAGAGCAGGCATTGGGGGGGAGGGTGAGAGACACTTGGGCTTATTTACAACTCAGAAAACCCCCCTGGTCAAAGTAGACATTGAGCTTAGCAGGAACTGAAGGGCTTACACAGCACAAGCTACAGTTTCAAGACAGCAACACAGCAGCATCTATGACTTTAAGCTTTAGCCATATAAGCCAGGGTTTTCTTTTCCAAGTCGTGCATCAGGGAACACAGAGAAATAAGTCCTGTAAAGTTGATAAAAGGAATATCCAAGAAGGATCTGTTTTTGCAACAAATGACTAAATGCTTAGAAGTTAATTTTGCTGTCAAAAGATTTTTAGAATGGCAATGTAAAGTGGAAGAAGATAATTTAATTTAATCCTTTTTCTTCAGATCTGCAGGTTCCCTAGTCTACTCTAATTTCCTACTCTTCTAGTCCTTGAAAAGCAAAATCTAACAGAAGTATACTATAGAATTAGATACTGCAGGTGCATAGATGAGACACATCAGGTAGATTTGGTTTAGATTAGATACATAACAGCTTATAGCATATAAAGTGCTAAGCAGTATTACCCGAAATCAAGGTTGGAGAAGGTAAACCACATGAGCCATGCAATGTTAAGACTCCTGAGAACCAAGTTTAGAATTTTTTTCAGTTAAGTTAGACACAAAATGTTGAAAGATTAGATTCTAACTTGTCTTATGCAGGCACTGCTTATTTCTGACCACTATCACTAGCAAGAGACTGGAATTGGCTGGAGTCACTGCCCCAAATAAAATAATGACTTTTAAAAGATTAAAGAAGCCATTAACATGGATTGACTTTGCCCCAGCAGAACAGAGCAATGTAATCTGTTCAGTGCTGGTGATCTGGCAAGGACAAACAAAATTAGTCTGACACCCGAGTAGAATGACAGGGACTTGAGGATGCTGAGTGCAGTGTCCAGACTCACAAGGACTTCTGAAGTGACAATGGTTCCAGACAAAACATTCTATATGCAACACTTGGATACAGCTTTTTCTCCATGATCAAACTGGATACTTACAAAATTCTCAGCAAGAATCCCAAAGGTTTTACTAATCTCATTCTTAATCCTCAACAAGTTAAAAAACCACTTCCCACAGAGGAGGGTGGAGTTCTGAAAAAATTTGTGCATCAGCTATAGAGAGAACTGATGAGCTCAGCAATAGCTCAGGAGCCTTAAGATAGTTTGGTACATCAAGTCCCACTTCTGAAAGGGAGAGACAGACAAAGAATCTGTTTATATTCAAGGAGAGACCTTTGGTAGTCAGAGACAAAAAAAAGACCAGGATCTGGACACAATTCAGGCTTAAAAGTAGGAAAGAAAGATTTGTGAATTCTAACTTTGCTTCTTTGCTTGACTTCATCCACACACAATCCAGTCTGTTTACATGTATTCGGTGTGAAGGTTTGCTTGTAAGGAAATATTTTTGTCATCTCTCTTTTTCTAGACTGTATGAAAATCTTATTACTCAGAATCTGTGTGGACAGAAAGAACACTCTTTAGTTTGGAACTGTCACCCACGTCTATAGAGAATCACTGACTAGTTTGGGTTGGAAGGGACCTCTAAAGGTCATCTAGTCCAACTCACCACCCTCAGCGTCAAAAATGTCTTCCTTATATCTAGTCTGAATCTACCCCCCTTTAGTTTAAAGCCATTCCCCCTTGTCCTGTCGCAACAGGCCCTGCTAAAAAGTCTGCTGCCATCTTCTATTTATCTTCTTATATCATCTTATATTTATCTTCTTGCTCCATCCCCTGAAAGTACTGAAGAAAATTTTCTCTTGAAACTGTATCAGATAATATTCGGATAATTACAACTCAACAAGGAAAGAAAACAGAAGAACTGAAAAAATAATTTCAGGTCCCCAGATCAATACTGTATGTTCAACAGACTTCACAACTGTCAGATGTAGAAATCCAGCTCTTCCTGAATGACTGCCTGTTGACTTCATAAAACAGTGGAACAGAAAAACAAGACCATATATGCTAAAGCACAAGAGAGCACAACACTAACAGCAGAATGCACCAACAGTCCGTCCAGCTGTTATACTTAAGACAGAAAAAGGAAAGCAGTATTGGTCAAGGATACCTTTTTCACCTCTTTGAGACATTTTACAGTTGAGATCACTTCAAGCATTTGCATTGGCTGTTGTTATTGGATAAACAGGTTAGCTCAAAAGTACTCCTTTTTTTCTTGTAATATGTGCATTTTCTTGCTACCACCTAGCTCGCTCTTATTTCAGAACTCCATGCTATAAGACAATGTTCTTTTGTGCCATTGCTCTTCTGTCATCAAAACAGAGCCCCCCGACCTTTATTTTTTTTTAAACACAAATGTATTTATCATTGCTTTGCAATGAATTTGAAAAAATCAATGTTTCTCTCATTTCAAATGAGTTACAAAAGGACTTATAAGGAAACAAAAAGAAAGTACGTCTTTCCAGCACTCTGTTCTACAAAAGAGAAGCATACCTGCAAGTAGTATAGTTTGTTATTTGATTACTTAAATGTTTTTCCTTTACCCCAGACTTGTTGCTGGACTAATTTCATAATTGAGATATTGTAAATATTTCAAAATAACAAAATACTGAGGAATCTCCATCCTTTGTTCAAAAATATTTAATCCAATTGAAACGTTGATTCAAATTCCTGCTATTCCTCTCCAAAGTTTGATGACAGTTAAGATGACCAAAATGTAAGCAAGTCAAGAAGAAATAAAATGTTTTCTTTAATAACTTTACTCATGGTTTACTGAGTTCTGTAAGAGTTTCCCTTGAAATTGCAATAGCGTAACTTGATAAATACATTAGCAAAGAACTGTGCAGGCTTTACTTTTTAATGTCTGGAATTGAGAGACTTTGGTTTTTTTTTTTTAACCCAAACAAAATCCATGTTTTCCATTTTGTTTTCTGATTTTTTCCAAGCTTCACACTATGTGCAAGTTAATGACATTTTTCCAATCATCTCATTTTCAAAATCTGTTTTAAGGTTTGTCAGTACAATGTTTATCAAAGCTCAGAACTCTGCTACTGACAATTGTTCTGTTGAAGACTAATGCCAGTAGTGGAAAAAGGTTATGGCTCAGGTTTTAAAAGCACACTCTCCAATTTAAACAGAAAAGTTTAGCAGAAAAATACACCATTTCAAAGGCAGCTAAAACGAGCATCTGCAAGAAGACAGTACAATTTGCCACCCAACAGTCTGCCCTAAACTATGATCAATGATGACTATTCATCACCTTTGCTATACAAATTTCTTATATTTAGAACAGATTGGGAAATATCAAAAGTATTAAAAATAATTCTTTTGAGGCAAGAGAAGATGAAATTAGAGTTAGCTAGCTTAGAGGTTTCTTCTGTTTGAATTTCACTTTTTTTTTTTTCTGATTCCTTTCTACTTGAAATACCATGAGCCTGCCACTATGTTCCCTAAGTTTTGCTAGAAGCGCTGTCTTGATATTTTTGAGCTCTGCCTCCCCCCGACTCATCCATTCCTCATGGTCAACTTATGTCATGATATATGCTCATGTAATCCTGAATAATAAAAAAATAAAAATAGAAATAATCCGGAAGAAAGATTTATTTTTTCATAGCCTGCAAGTGGCTAGGTTCATATCTCTTTATTATCCAATAATGAAAAGGCCCTTCCGTAAAGCAAACTGGAAAACAGATGCTATGAATTTAACCATGAGAAACATTGCTGAATTCCCTGACATCTATAGGGCTGAAGTTTCAATACTGACTGATATAGAATAAATAGTTATTAAAAACTCTCAGTAAGGTACAGCGTGAATCAAGACACCTAAAAGAAATTTAAGTACGTCTACTTTAAAGCTAAGAGTCCTAATTAGAAAGAGCTTTAAGTTCTGCCTGATCTTCCAAATCCTATTCCTGACACTGGAGCGAGCTAAAACCCTCCTCTCCTGATACTTTCTATATCTATATCTAACATCACAAATAAAGTATTCATGCAACAATCTGCATAGCACTTACTAAAGCCATTCTGAAGGGCATTAACACCCAGCCACACCTTGATCACAGTCAGACAGACCATCACAAATCCATGCAATTCTTGAAGGAGGTTCTGCAGACTGGCCTTATAACCAGCTGGTCATCAGAGATACCGGGGTAACAAGCATTATTCCTCTGAGTGGCTTCCTAACACTTGCCTCCTACAAAAATTGAACTGCACACCTTTTCGTAGATTTGGCACTCCCCCTCTTCTGCTCAGCAATGCGTTTCCTTGTTTTCAGAACAGCATCACGTTTCCATAATATTCCCAGCAGCTTTCTAGATGCTCATCACAACTAACCAGTTTATGAATGAAAACATTTAGATACGTTTAAAATTTATTTCTCTTTCTAACACTCCAGGCCCAATTCTAACCACTTCTAAACCACCTCATGTATTTCATAACTTTCATCTGATTTAGGTGCTTACACTAGAGCAGGAAGAATGCTTGAGTCCACTTAATATTAAATAAGGCTTTCCTCATTGCTCCAGCTCAAGGAATACATGGTTAAAAATATAGTCAAATCATTGTTTATACGAACACCTTCTGTGAAGCTGATATAGCTCGCAAATACTGGATAGGTTTGGTTTCGCAATGGATCCAATACAATTAGTAGGTCATAAGTACTGAATCATCTTACAAGGTGCTATAGACTACTATAGAGAAAGTTGACATGTTTCATGGAAGTTGGTCATGACAAAGTTATCAAATTTCACACTGATAAAGGTCAAGAAGAATTTCTCTTACAGTTCCAGGAATCATTTCTAGAATTTACAACAGTAATAAAAGGAAGATATCGTATTTGCTTTTGTTTAAATTAATTGTGAATTAACTCAAAACTGTCATATTTGTAGATGCACAAATGCTCAGGCCTATCTCTGTGGGCAATATGTGGGAAGCCTCTGCCCAGAAGCTTGATCTGGTACATCCTTACAAGGCACTGAGAGGACACGTGTGAGAACTGGGATAACAAAGAAGTGGGAGTCTAGGAAAACCTGAAGAAATGAAGGCAACAAAGACAGGAAGCCATGAGAGAGTGAGAGAATTATTGCCATGAGGAGTGGGGACAAAAGCAATGCACCTATAGCAAACCATAGGCTTCATTAGTCCCCGCTGCTGTTGAAAATGATGTTTACAGTGAATTTCAAACCCAAGGTTAAGCTTCAAAATCAGAAACAAATTAAATCCATTAAATGAAGACACCAAGGCAGATACATTTTCCACGCTGCAGTGCTATGGACTGTTAGAAGTTCTGTTAGGACTCCTTTACAATCACAATGAACAACGACAGGAAACACACATTTGCAGTAATGGAAAAATCAATCTCTACTAGGTATTTTGTTATCCTGACATCCTTAAGCACTACTTTCATTTTTTATTAGGTATTTTGTTATCCTGACATACTTAAGAACTGAACTTTCATTTTATGATCAAAAAATTATTAGGATTCATAGCAGTGAAAAAAACAAGACCCAGCCTCCAACACCTTGGGGGGGGGAGGGGGGGAGAATCTCGCAATAGCATTACTGCTGCTCTTTATGAAAATGTTATAGCACACTTCATGCATGTCAAATATAATAACAACAGATCACAAAAAAAAAAGTTAAGAGCTTCCACAGTCACAAATATGCACAGAAGTCTTCTGTATCTATACAAGGCTATTATAACACCTTGTTCATTCTAGCAAAAAAAGTAGACAGATTTAAAATTTGAACACTGCATGGCCTCAAGGCCATGGTTCCCCCAGTGGTACGCACAGGCAAAGGTGCTAGAATATTCTGGCCATAGCTCCCTGTGGGTCAAATTTAGTAAATGCAAGAATGCAGAATTTTCATTCAGTTCTCTTGTGCGTAAGCATTATAACACAATCTTTAATTATATTCTCAATCTGTTTTTTTCATTCAAGATCCTTGCTTTTAAACATTTTGCAGAATCGACAGGGCTCACTTAATCAGCAGTTTTTCAAATGTTCAGTTGAACACGGCCATGCAAGTGTGGCCCCAGGAATTTGATTTACTGTAACCTTTGGAACCTCTTGAAGAGGGAGGTTCAGGTTTTTTTTTCTTTCCTTCCGTGCTCATCTGTTCAGTACACACGTCTCACAAAACATTAATCAGCTTAGTTAAGAATGTGCCTGTAAGGTGTGCAATCACTATACTATTTTAAAAGTGGAGCCAAGGAAGACAGATTAGTTTAAAAAGCATTATTAATTTTGAGTCCCTGCACTCTATTACAATTTTAGTGGGTATATAGCAACTCAAAATTAAAAATCTAGTTCCCATGTACTTAATTTTCAGCATAATGTTCAAGACAGACCCTGTGGTGTCAAATCAAGAATACAGATCACAGTTTCTCATACTTTTCTCGTGTACATGGTAGAAATTAATTATTTTCAGCTCCATTTAGTTTGTTGCTTTAATTTATTGAAGGTCCCCTTAAGCAGTTCTGTGGACTCAATGTGGCAGGGGAGGAAAAAGCAGTAGGGAAGAACTTCTCAGTCCAGCACTGCTGCCAAGGAAGTGTTACACGTAACATACTTCCAGAGAAGGAGAAACACTTGTGTGAAAAGTTTGGTTTAAGCAATGTATTTAGCATCACTGAGAAATTCTGTAGCAGAAGCAGGGACAAAATCCAACTCACCATGGTAGGTTCTACTTGCAAAAATCTCCCTTCTATTCTGCATGCCCTATCTCATTTTGGTGAAGTAAATGAGGCAGGCATCCACACCAGTAAACCCACTTTCTCCCTAGAAAAAGGACAGAGAAGTCAGCAAGTAAACGGCAATTTACAGCAGCAGAGAATCAGCTAAACACCACTTATTTAGCAAAGGTATTGTTCAGTTCACTGTCCTTACCAAGGTTATTACTATGGGGATCTTCCATTTAAGTCTCGCAATGGTTTGCACCATGTTATTACAGAATGAACTGTTAAGAAATACAAAAGCAAAGAACTAAGCCCAAAACAGAGCTTCTGCAGTGACAGATCAACTGCTGCAGCAGTTTAACATGGCGATGATATGGATGGGTTTAGGAACTTACTTAGCATCCAAGCTTTAGGAAGCACAGATAAAGATTCGTTTAATGAATAACACTGCATCATCCATCAGCTCTACGTTGCCACAGGCAATAGGCGTGCTGTTAGCTTGTTAATAATTTTAGTTGGTTTCTTTGGTTGGCTACACTTAATTGTTGTCAACGAGAAAACAAATTAAATTCTTGTTTTCTTTGCAAGGCCCTTATGGCTCAGCATTTCAAAACAACTAAATGATAGATGCTAATTTGGGGGGTGGAGGGGATGTTTATAGCTACTTACAGGAATGAGATAAGTAGGCCCCTGTTTCTAATATATTTACCTATTTAGGAAGGCAGGAGGCAACTGTCCAGCTGATTTTACTTCTGATTTTAAAGCTCTGCAGTATCATGTGCCTGTGAGAATGGAGAGAAGACCAGAACATGTTTTACTCAAAAGTGACACTGTAAAGTACTGTTCTGCATGCATTTATCATTCCCACTACACACCCTGACCCTGGAATCTTAATCTGCAGCACTATTATGGAAAACAAATTTCTTCCTTTCTTTCAGCTTTGACCATTCCCAAGATTGTTATAAGCACTTCAGTATCTCACTGTTGAGATCACAATAGCTTTTCCATCAAGAACTTCAGTCAGAGACTAATTCAAATCAGATTAAACAAAAGAAACATTCATTACCAAACAGAGAAACAGAAAGGAAGCTTTCTGGAGGGAAACATTGTCTGACCATTGGCACACATTAACCTAGACATAAGGATTCTAAAAGGTAACTTGATAAACCCAAACGGTATGCCTTAAGATTGAGATTGCTTTGCCATTGCAGAGGTATGTACATCAGATGACAGCTTCTTAGGAATGCAGCCCCCTTACTGTTTGGTTCAGAGAAACAAAGGCAATATACCTCAAAATCCAGTTTAGAGGGCTGGTTTTCCACCAGTTTGACTGTACATTCCATGTCAATGACAGAACTGAGTAAATTATTCCAGCTGATCCAGTATATTTAGTCCCTTGCTACTCATGAAACATTCATCTGCAGATTGAAGTTTACTGATTTTGTTAAAAAAAATTCATATGATTTAAAAAAACAAACAAAAACCCCCAAACACAACAACAACAACAAAGCATTGCAGGTTGATCTAAAGGAATACTCAATATTAATTAAATTAACCATGAAGCATAGACCTGAGTGGTTTAAAGAGCTATATGATAATGTTTTGCTTCCTGACTGGATATGTGAGCATGTTGTAGTTTATCTAGCTTTTTACCTGGTTTATCTGTTAAGAGAGCAAAAACGATCAGCACATACTCTTCTTTTAAAGCCTGTTCAGTGATACTCTGCCCAAATATCACTCTTTCTGACCCTGACTAAAGTCTGCTTCTCTATTAGTCTAAGTACCATTAATCAAAGTCTTAAAACATTATTGTAATATTTTTACTGCTATTATTTTTATACTTGCTTTCTCCCAATTCTTTGAATTTTTTGTTCCTCCTAGTTAAAATATATTTATATTTACTTGTATATTTATGTAAGCAAATCCACATATTTCTTAAATATATTTGTTTTATAAAAAGACAGACTAACAAGCTCTTTTTTCTGTTTTCCTTTTCTACTCTCTCAGCTATATTTTTCCTAGTATATATTGTCGCACAAATTTATTTCAATATAACACACCTTCACTGGTCATTTTTAAAGCTGTAAGACACTGCCTGCTTTTCAGGTTCAGTTTAATTTTCACCTGGTTAGCTCGTGTCAGCCACCTAGAACACTAAGTTCACTTTTCTGTGAAATTCCACTGAAATGGGAAAACAGCTATGGTAACCTGACCGGAAGGAACTAAATATCCTCCGTATTAATACACAGAGTATTTGGAAGTGGTGGTGGTCACAAAAATAACATATTTAAGGTGTGGAAAATGAACATGCAACTCCATGCAGTCGGGAGCTTACATGCACTTTTTTACAAATGTCTACTGAAGTCCATAGGCAAAACTGTACTTACATTTTTGACTAAAGATATCACACCTTTGATTCCCAGCATTATAAGAAACAATCCAAAATGCCAAATTAAGATAGGTTTTTAAGAGATTGCCCAGATACTTTTTTTCACTCTTGCTGAGGTCTTTATTTCAGACTTCTAGATTGAAACATTACCCAACTTCACTTCAATTTCACTGTAGTGTTTCTATTGTTATGTGCAGATTGTACAAGTACACATAATTACGCTAAAATTCTCGTAGCTGAAGAATGGTGCTCAAGATCTTTGAGTTCGTCTGATTCCTTTCCACCAGCAACATTTCTTTCACAACACACATTACAGTCACACACACAAATCATTGAGAACAAGTGGTGCATCAGTAATGCTGTTGGTGGAAACAAAGAGAGTCCAAGCCTGTTGCGCTGTTCTGATGCCCTCACATCCTGCTGAACCGCTTGACACTCACAAAACTCAATTAACACTTCTAGAAACAGCACACATGGAAGAACTACTCACAGTATCACTGTCCATCAAAGTGCCCATTTGTTTCTCTGAAGTGCCATTAAAAACAGCTGGTTTAATTGCAGAAGTTCAAAAATAGCCAGAACAAAGCTCTCTCTGGATAGCAAAAATGTGAAGTAAAAAAAGGAATACATAAGAGACTGCAGAAAAGAGTATCTCCTGGTTTCTTTGCCTCCTGCTAAAACCATCCCTGGACACTTGCATGCGTCCACTGGATAATAAAACAGACGTTAGGAGAATGAGAGGAAGTATACCGGTCTCATCTTAATTGGGTGAAATTCACGCAACAGCACAAGCGATGGTCAAGGAGACACAAAACTTGTCTTTCAATGCAGAGGCCATAGTAAAAGCCATAGCTACCTATGACTCTGAACTTCAGATTTAAATGAAATTCTAATTGCCAATACAAGCAATTAATTTGCCCTCAGTATTCAATTCTATATACAGTTATTTGATGAGTCTGTCAAAATGATTCATACATAATGCAAGAAAAACAAATGACACTAGATTCAAACTGAAACAATCACAAGAAAGTTTTTATGGAAAGAACACCAAACATTTCCAGTAAGTTCCTACAACGGTAATTAATGCTTTCAAAATTCAATCTGTGTCTTGTTTATGGCATAACCAAAATGTGACAATCTCTCACTAATGATTCATGAAGGTTTTGGTGCAGTAAAACCTTGATATGATTACACTCTAATAAGTACTGTATGTTCTCACATTTGATTATGTGATACATATTATCAATATATTGATTATATTACTGTTTAAGCTCAGATTTATAATTCTATCTCTGAAAAAAATACAGAATACATATTATCAATATATTGATTATATGACTGTTTAAGCTCAGATTTATAATTCTATCTCTGAAAATAAAATACAGACACTTCCAGTCATGCAGATGATAGTTACATGTGTTTTTTCCTTAGCCCAAAGAAACATACATACTGAAGATTTCCAACTTCAAAATGCAAACAAGGACCTTTGTGAACAATTTTATTCTGATCAGTTCCATCATGAAAGGCTGTAACGGGTCAGTACAGGTATACTGGAAGTGCCCATGTTTGAGGTTTATGGCAGACCTCAGGTTTTGTCACGATTAGGTACTAAAGTAGTTTTTGCAAAAGCTATTGTATTCGAACACTGACAGAAAAACTATCACCAAGATCTTGGAAAGTTTTCTGCACGTTCCCTTTAGCTCTCAGTAGCGTGTGTCACTTTGGGGCAGCAGTCTTTTTGTCCAGAGCTCTAATTTAAGACATGAAAAACCTCTTGGTTATGTTTATTGCTGCTGACTTTTAGCATCTGTAGTAACAGCATGAAGTCACAGAAAATACAGTAATTGTTTGACTGGTCAAAAGCGAAAGACACCTTTTTACAATGGAAAATTCTCTTTTTAATTAAAGACCTTAGATACAGCACATACTTCTTTATCACATAAAGCACAGACGCTTTTCCAGGCCCATGCTAGAAAGCTACCAAGTCTAAACTCTCAAGTTTATCAGTTATCTACATCCATCTTCTGAAATAAAATAGCTAAAATCTGAACTGAACAAACAATGGATCTTATCCCCAATCTCCACAGATCTGCTTTACACTATTTTCCCAGCAAAACCAGTCTGTACTGACTCAAAGATGATGCCAAAAGCTAGTAGCTTTAAAAGGTAGATTCCTCTTCCTTCTCTGAGGTACTGGTTTGGGCCACTTGGTGCCATTTGCTCCTTTTCATTTGCTCTGATACTCGTCTAAGTGGTCTGTGGGCCGCTTCGACTCACTCAGCCAACAAAAAAAACCCTGCTTCTTTTTACGTCTGGAAGAATTTTGTGCTGGATTGAATCTGCTCACAGAAGGGTCTGCAAAAACACCATAGCCAGTACAAAGTAGGCAACGTGAAGCAAGTGGGGTAAAGAATCTCTTTTCTTCAGTGCCAGTGACCTTTCAGATTAGCTCTCCTCTTTTGTAGATCCACAGCTTCAGTGTACTGCAATTCAGCGAGTTACAGGTCGGCCCGCTGCAATTGTGCTGAGGGAAGGGCTGAAGTCTGCTCCACAGTGCTGGCGCCCTGCTGGCCCTGGGGAGCAGACAGGTACCTTCTGATGTGGTGACAGCTGGAAAATCAGTTTTAAACCAGACTTCAACAGTATAAAAGTAAGCTGGGTTGGAGCTTAGGTCTGAGGGCTTTTGCTGCACGTTGTACACAGCTTGTGTTTCAAAGAAATTTCCAAATACATGTCTGCACATTTCTTAGCAATCTCACAAATAAAAATATGTGGAAATAACACCAATCCTACCTGTCCTAGAAAACTGGGGCAACAAAAGTGGATTGGAACATCTTCTTTTTCTTCAATAGCCAAGGAACATTTTACCAAGAGTAAGAAAGACTAAAATTATTTGACTGTCTAGATACACACCATTAAATTAATCTGACTCTTCTGTGCTGTCAGAAATGCAGCCAGCTACTCTTCTTAAGTCTCTGTAAACAGGACTGAGAAATACAAGATCATAAAACTTGTTTTTATCTCCCCAATACTGTGAACACCTACACTTTATTGTAGGTATTCATTTTTTTAAAATGCCATCAAATAAGTAGCTCTTTTTTTCCTAGCCATTGAAAGCTCAAAACTCTCAGTTAAATGGGTTCTAAGGGGTTTTTTGCAAGTTAAAAATGGTACGGATCTAAATTGAACTCCAGAAGTAGATCTTGACTACATAACTATCTATACACTTGCACTAAAACATCTTAAGAAATAGGAACCAGAGGAACTCCAATACTGGGAAAATACCTTGGAAAAAAGGGTTACATTTTATACTTAAAAGTGCTTAGCCTGATAAACTCATACCACTTCTGTTTAACTTTATGAAGAAAATGTTTTTGATTTTGGTTTTAAAATACAAAGTTGTCTGATTTCACCTATTAGCTCAATACAAGCTCATTCTGGAGCCTTACTTTCATTAAAGGAATACGTTTCAGGGAATAAAAATGATGTCACATTTCCACACATACAAGAATCCTGAGACATGTAATTCAAATCTTAATTATTCTTCCCTATGTAAACCAGTTATAGGACTTCCACATTACTTTCTGAAAAATGCTTTTTTCCCCTTATACAGTCAGAAAATTGAAACAAAACCACATACAATGATCAAATAAAGATTATCTGTAAACTAAAATATGAATCTTGTAAAGAATATTTAGTATGGTGTGTCCTGGCTTTTTGTTAGCATGTGAATTCACTTTTTTCTTACGAACTCTCAAGAATTGTACTGTACCCTAAATCACAAACATTAAATTCCAATTCTAAGGTTTTTTTTCTCTCTCACATCACCATCAGTACTAACATAAAATATTAAAGTACAATTTTCTTTGTGAATAATACAAAGTCAGCAAGTGCATCGAGGTAGGTTTCAAAATAATTATTATTTGGCTTAACATATGAGAAGGTTACTTTTAAAATAACGTTTTCATTTATTTTGTTCTGAATTTAGAAGAGTTTAAACCCATACAAATCTACTTCCACGATTAGTTTTACTGATATCATTAGACTTTTCACACAAAAGCAAACAACTAGTCACCAACATGACAGTGTGTTTCTGAGATCTTTTGGAACACACAGGAAGAAATATTAACTTCAGTGAGGTCAGAGAAAGTTTTCCATGAGCTTCACCTACAAACATCCTTTAAATACTGTGAACTCTGTTACTAAGCAAACAAACAAAAATCTCAGGGGAAGATCAATCAATACATATCATCTTTAAACAATGCTAACAGTAACTGCCATTTACCTGTGGATTCTCCTTTTTTGTGGTTTGAAAACTTTCATATTAGAATGTGTTTCAGTTTAAAACATATATATATATAAAAAAAATATTTCTATATATGTGTGTGTATGCATATATATATATATATATATATAAAAAATCTGCCTTGCTTGTTCATTATCATTTCCCATGAGCCTCTCACTTTGGTACAAGAAAACAGATCTTGAACTAGTGCCTAATCACTAGTTATTTTCACTAATCAAAGTCACTAATCAAAGTTTCTAATCACAACTCTTCTATCATACTCCACTACGGACATACAAAGTTATACCCTTTACTAATCTAAAAGTATGTCCTTCATTCATTCCTAGGTGGTAGAAAATGAATGGCTTTTATTTGAAATGTATCTTCTTAATTTCTGATGATTTCTAATTAACTTATCTGCAATAGATTTCTGAGAAAAAGCTATTTCTAAATTTTATACACATGCAAAAAAACCACAACAGTAACTGAACAAAGCTACATTATGAACTTTCTCTGAAAGCTACCAGGAAAGTAATTTACAAGCATACAGACACTTCAGTGGTGGACTACATTAGGAAAACCTGTTGCTAGAGAGCTGTACAAACTTTAGGAAATAAATGGAGTGCATCGTAATTGCAATCTGAGCTACCCTCTTCTAAAAGAATATAAAATGCAAGCAATTCAAGTCACTCTTCTGCACTCTACACCAACCACCCAGTTTCCTGATTTTGCAGGAAAAACACAGCCATAGTTTTACCCTTCAAGACTTCTTTACAACAATTCAACACCTTCATAGGGACAGCTTCACCTTTACAAATAATAAATGCAATTTCACTTTTAAAAGAATCATACTTTATTAACTATAAAACACACCTCTAGATACAAAACCTGACAAGCTCCAAAGCCCACTAATGAAGAGTAGTACTATACCATATTTCAAAGTATCTGATCAGGTGTGATAGGACCTTTTTGGTCACTACTGGATGAGAAAATACAATGCAAAACTACAGCACGGAGTACGTACTGATGCCTAAAGACTCACAGCACAAAGCAGTCTCCTACTGATTTTAGCTTCATCTTGTGAGACCTATTTACCTTTAAATCCTACTTCACCAAATAAAGCCATTTTTCAGTTGCCACTCTCCCGATAATGCAAAAAAAAGATTGACTTGGAGGTTAGTGAGAGCTTCCTGTGAAAACTGGGAACCTGCTACTGCTTTATATAATCACGGAAGCATTGTTTCTCCTCAATCAGCTTCTTAGAACTGAGGATTGAGAGAGAAGAAAGGCGGACTATGGCCTGCCTCATCAACACTGTATAGCTGAGCCATGGTAATTTCAACGGACTGCATTCAGAGAGCTACTTGGTTTGCCGCCCATCTGTGCTTCTTACCGGCGGGTTCTCAAGGGTGAGGGGTGGGCGGGAAAAAGAATGGAGCGCGTCAAAGACACTGAAACACGCAAAAGTCTGTGCTTTGCTAAGTGATTACTTCTGCATCGTGAAATGCCAGCAGAGCAAATCTGACCTCTGTACAAGAGAAGATGAATAAGGAGAAAGAAAAATGACTAAGGGAAATTCTCCATATGATTTAATGAGGTGGGGGAGGGAGAATATATTTTGAACCATATACAATAACTCTTCTATCACTCAAAATATATCTCTATAGCCCAGATGACAATGAAGGTTTTCCAAAAAATAATTACTCAAAATCTCTTGTTAGAGGAAGACAAAAAAGAATTAAACCATCTTTCTTGTTTTTCAGAGATGCTCTAAGTGGAAAACATGATGATTATATGATGAGCTGTCGCTCAGCTACAACCCACTCAGTTCTATTACTGCTCACTACAGCTGCTTTAACATTCAGTCAGCTCAGTTACCTTTTATATTCATTACACGCAGAAATTCTCAAATGTCCCTTATCACACAGGGCAATCCTTGCCCTCGGAGTCCAAACGGATTTGATCTCTTTTTGTTTTATTGGAATTTAGGACTGAATTGTGAAAGAGAGTAGGAACCCTGTTTCCATATCATTTGAATTCCTGCACCACACTCATTCTTCTCTACCCTTCCTTTTGCTCTCTAGAAGACTGAGGTTATATGGTACAGTGCACCATTTGCATATCAAAAGCAACAGCACTTTACACAAAAATGAAAAGCAGCCACTTTTCTGGTTTCAGTGACTAACAGCTAAAGACATGAAAAGAATTTCCTTCCTCTGAATCTGTAACTCCAAATTCAGGTGTAACTCAGTTCATCAAGACTGGTTCAGATAAATAATCTTAAAAATGAAGAAGCTCCCCCACTGCCACTGTTACCTGATACTTAATTGCCAAATACAGAATTCATTTTCTTTCCAGACCCTTTCCTTCTGGAGCAGTTAAAGACTTCACTGTCTTACCTGAAAGAACATAATTAAGAAAAACATGCAAACAAGTTCAAAGGTCATAAAGAAACAATTCTTATTTATCTCAAGTTATATGCAACTTATCTGAATGGCACTACCCCACTCACTGGGGTATTTCAATGTCTTTTTTCAGCTGGCCACCATGGCCTCAGATGTGTCAGGTTTTGATATTACAATAAGCAGGATGACTCTCTGCTCTACCTTATACAATCTAACAAAAGAACATATATACAGAACACTATTCCAGGTTACTGTAACTTCCTGCTAAGGTAGCAACCTTGCCCTAAGTTTCTACATGGAGGTGCCTTTTCTGAAGCAAAATGTCCAACACTGGTGTTAAGAACATACACACAAGCTATTAGTGCGGAAGAGCTAGCACACCATGAACTCTAAGCTAACTTGTGACCTTCATCAAGCTCCAAGAGACACAGCCTGGATACTATATTATTGCACCTCGTTTTTCTCAACAGGAGGCAGAAGTGATTCAAGCACACGCTGTATTACCTGCTAAAGTTCAACATGCCCCTAACTGTATCACACCTAACCTTTACACCCTCAATGCATCAGATCAACCTCCATTAACCTAAAACCAGCATCCACCCTCCAGAAAGCAGACAGGCAAATAAATACATAAATACAAAGACATTCACAGTTCTGTTTCTGGGAAAGACCCTTCCTGCGCCTTAATACGGGCCTGTCGCCTCGTGCTTGGCATACTGACAGACAGGTGAGACTAAGGATACAAGCTATCGTATCCTTGTGAGGCATAACAACTGGCCATCTATATGTTGTTCCCCTACCCTTTTTACTGATGGTTACATACATCAGGTAGACGAGTGCATAAAGGTTTTAAAAGGGATAAGAAAGGGATGCAACCACGTCCCCTCTCCCCCATAATATGATTGTCATTTGTGACATCAATTTTAATGATTTCCCTGCCTAGAAACATACCTGGCCACCCACACACCCTAGACAGAGTGATGAGGTGGGAGCAGCAGAATGAATGACTCAGAGAAATACCAGCTGTTTACCGCAGTGTCTCACTACTCCCAACACCAACAGTAGTGGGTGGTGTTTGAGCTGTCCTTGACCCTGCCAAATCCCTCTTCAACTACTTCCCACTATTAGAAATGTTGATGTGTTTCCAAGTGCTACCATGAATGCATTACCGATTTCATGAGGAAGATTTGCTGCTTCAGACGGTTTAAGAGAAAAATAGCTAGCAGACAATTCTTATGCTCAAGAGAACCATGCTATACTATGAGTACACTGGATTACACATTCATTTGACTTGTACCAGCCAATCAAGCTAGTTTATCATTCATGAGTCACCTAAAAGCCTTCTTAAATCCTCAGAGATATCTGATCTATTTCCCTATATGTCTTCAGTTAGAGTCAGATCATTTAAAGAAATTGCACTGGATCAGAAACAAGAACCAGGATTTAAAATCAGTCAGTCTCAGCAAACTTCCTTCCATTTTTCATCTATTTCTTACTTAATAAAGCACACAGTGCAATAGCATGCTCATTTAACATAAGAAAAAAGTGTTTATGAGTACATTGCTATTTGCATAGGAATCAATGTTAATCCATTTTCATTTTAAAATAAATTTTATCAAATTCTCAAACACATTTCTATACTAATGCTCTGTGCCTCACATGAAGCCAACAGTCATGCCACGACCATGTTTTTACAGAGAAGTAACAGGATAGTGGATCCATACAAGACTGAGATCTCAAATGCAGAGTAATACTATTGCCACCATTCTCTGTAACCCTTTATAGGATTACAACTCACCTGGAACGCTATATCCCTTTATTGCACTTCAGGTGATAAAACACCTCCTAAAGTGTTAGTTGGACTTAGCTGCTGAAGTCATACCTCTTATGGTGAATAAATAGTTCTCTCTTTAATGGTTGCCAAAGCAGACACTGAATTTCTTATTAATTATTTGGAGAAAACTACACCCATCTTTCTAGAAGGACTTGCTTTTGTGGGTTCTACATCTGTGCTGATTCTTTCAAGACACTGAAAAGCCTACACACTTGGCGGGGGGGGAAGTCAGGTGTTCGAGAACCTGGCTTCCCCATAGTCTGACTGGACTTGTTTGGTTGGAAACAAGTGTGAGAAAAGTAGCCATGATGTAGTCCTACTCTCTGGCAGTCTACACCAAACACAAATGAAGGAACAGGATCGTTCTATAAAAACTCATAAACTGGTAAGAGATAAAAGGCGCACAGAACATAAATAGGTATTGACACCTGGCGAAGACCAATGTGATCTAAGGTAGCTTAACTAACCACTGACAGGTTCACAAGAACAGTCAAATTCAAACCGAGGCTGACTGGGTATGCATGCGTTAGAAGTGAGCATTTTTCACAGCTCTATTTCTCATGAAGCATGGAGAAGAAACTTAATATTCCCAATTCAAACAGCATATACAAACCTCTTCAAAAAGATCACAAGTCAGCTGTCAAAACTATCTTTTATGTCCTGCACCATCTTCAGTCCAATCCTGCCTTTCCATCTGCCTGCCTGATGTATTCAGAGGTTGTTGCTGGAATCACTTCCTCTTGTCCATCCTATTTAACTAATGTAATTCAACAGAATAAAATAAACTATTTCTGCAATAGCAGGAAGGCACATAGTGAACTGTGGAATACCAAATATACCAATTCATTTTATTCAGTGGATACAAATTTTACCCAGAATACCTCACTGTAACTGACTGACACCAAAACAGAACAAATAATTCAGTAATCACACCTGCACCCGGAACAGTCTGTCTTGTTCAGGACTGAGGTCATCCAGAGTGAGGAGTTTGCAGTGCAGCTGCTGTACTTTACATAAACACAGAGCTTCCACGGAAATTTGAATGCTTGCTTCTTCCCCCTCCCCCCCCCCCTTTTTTTTTTTTTAAATATACTTTTCCTATATACTTTGGAAAGCTATAAATTTCTATCCCCCACTGCCTTTTGTGAGCAGCTGGTTTTTTTCTAATTTGAGAATGAGCTACACCACAAAATTATTTCCTATTGTAAACGACAGAACTGTCTGATGATTTTGGTATGATATTAGCAGAAGGTTCTTAACTGTTTTTATAGCATAAGAAACAAAATTTTAAACCGCCTAACGCTACTTTTTCAAAAGCAGGCAAGACAGAGTTTTAAAGGAGAAACGTCCAACAATTCAGATAAGTGTGACAAACTGATGTTTTATGCTTACGTGGTTATAGCCTTTTGGCGGCAAAATGACCCAGCGTGCACTCACTTCTTCACAATGTTAAGTTCCTCTCCAAGACTGCCCCTCCTCCTCCACACTTGTCATGTGCTAAATGTATATTCTCTTCACAACATCCTTAATGGTTCACTTATTACAAGCATTACTCAGTACACACCTCCTCAGTACTTGCCAAAAACACATTCTAAACATTTCCCAACCTATGCTGGTAAAGTTTGACATTCAGATTTAATGTACAGGATAACCAATCTTATGTTGATAGCTACCCAACAGAGACAGTCTAAAAATTTTGCAACACAACTAAGTGTTTAGTAAACCCCAAGATAACTTAATTATATATATTCATGTAGCATTAACCTACATCAAAACAGATTCAAGCTCTCATTTTGTAAATAGCTCTGCAAGAATGCACCTTTTTTTACCCATGTTCCTGAAACAAGTTGCAAAAGATAAATAGCGGATGTTTCAGTATCGGCCAGTCTAGGTGTCCTAACTGAGCCAAAGCCCCTCACTGAAGCAAGCTGGGAATCCTGCTTCAATAAGCATTCTTAATGGGACCCATTCAAATTCGCATATACACTGGCAGAATAAGCAGGAAGTTCAACAACAAAAAAAAGGAAATATATTTGCACATTTCAATGCATTAAAATAATGCAGGACCTTCCATTCTTCTCTATTCAAGTTCCTGTGTATATGTAAAAGACCATTTCAACTATGGATTGTGCTAGAAGCAGCATCAAAAAATGGAAATGTGTCTCTGCCAGTCCAGCTGAATGTCATCTAGTCAACTGTTATTAAAGGTACTTACTGAAATGAGTGGCAAAATCACCATTGCCTTCAATAACAAAGAATCCTCTCTGAAGCTAAAAAAATACGTGGTTGTTTTGCACTTTTACTAAGTGTGCTTGCATTACATCAGCTTTTGCATCAAAGCTGGTAGTGCAAAGAGGAAAGCAAAGCCAATTTTATGAACTGATGTAATCAAGCCTAGCATCTCTGCGGGGTTTTTTTGTTTCTATGGTCACAATGACATCAGACTACCCTGCCTATTTAGTAGCGGAGGGCAATGACAGTGCTTCACCTCTGCTCACACACTTCTCTATTCTTTCCTCCTGCTTGTACATCCTGACACATTAGGAGTCAGCTTGCATTTCAGTGGGACACGAACAACACTTGCCTCAAATCTCTCCCTCTCACTCTCCCCCCTCCTTTCTCTCAGTATTTCCAGCCATCACAGGCAAAGTCAAAACTTTACTTCAGAAAGTGGAAAGGGTGGGAAGGAGAAATCTCAGGAATATAACAAAGCATATCTAAACACTGTAAAGCGGGTCATGAATTTACACACTGGAACACACACTGTTCAAATAATAGCTGTATTTTAAGTTTAGCAGATATTTATCCATACACAGAGCTGACCTGGAAAGATTATGAAGCTGTTTGTCTGCCTGACAGCACAGGGAGACGCCTAATTGGTACTCCAGCCCCACAGACACCCACACCGCAGTTAAATTAATAGGCTTGGTACGCTTAGCTTTCTAGTTTGCATGGGTCCATATATGCGTTTCAAAAGGCTCCTACAAACTTATGTAAGTAACTTCACTTTTCTTATCAGTTTCTACACCTGTAAAATGGGAATAATTATATTAATCGTAAAAAGAACTTAACATATCAACTGAAGAGAAGTTGATTCACTTTCTGTTCACATACTCCAGCCCTGGAATTCCCCATCTAATGAATTCTCTCATCTGAGACACAATATCTAGGCCAGATACATCCACACTCTGCTCTGAAATTAGCTATAGCTATCTTAGAATCCAAAACACACAAACATACTGTAAAACCTCTAAAAAGTATATTTTGCAGTTCTCATTTGTACTGTAGAGCATTTGTGAGCCACTTTCACATTCTACCATTAGCGGAAAAACATTTTTTCCACAAAGTGAGTTCTTACACAGCCTTATCATCTAGAAACAAACTTCAACAGAATATATTAAAGAAAATATATTTACACATGTAACATTCTGTAAAACTTACTGACAAATGGAAACTGTTACTGAAACCTACCAGTATACAAACAGTATATTTTCTAAGTTTTCCTAAGAGATTTCTTGAATCTGCCCTGCTGAATAGCACACAAACATATATCTGTGCAGTAGTTGGTATCAAAACTCATCTAAAAAAAAAAAAATCCACCATCAAACCAACCAACCTATTAACCAAACAACCCACACACACACACACCTCTTCCTCCATGTCTTAAACCATTGGGAAAAATTAATAAAGAGAAAATAGCAGTATGTTAGATACTCCGATTTCTAGATTTTTTTTTTTTGTCTTCACTGAATTAGAGCTTTTGCAAGGTTTAAGGAAGGCAACATTATGAAGCACCTAAACTACAATAAAAGTAACCTTGCCACAGACTGAAAAAAATTAAACGTCATGCTAGATAGTTATGTACCTAAGATTATCACTATTTCTTTTGTATCAATCTCATATATTCTTCAGCCGAAGTCAGATAAATATTTTCCATAGATACAGGTTTTTTATAAAATGTAGACAATAAGAAAAATATGATTCTCTATAGCTGAATTGCCTACTTCAGTCCCTAAAACCGATGATTTTTATTTGCCAGCTGTCCTTCCCATTAAAGAAAAAGAGCACAATCCCCCCACATCTGCTATTATTTTTGAGCAGCTTACCAAGTAACATGCGAAGAAATGAGCAAACATTTTAATAACTAGAAGTCAAATGCATTAGAACAGAGGTATTACAAATATAAAAAATACAAGTATATGTTTTTACGGACAGAAAGAAAATGTGATGTATATGTTAAAATGTATATAGTTTT
>NW_008795370.1:2298-12651 GCF_000699145.1 Aptenodytes forsteri | reverse complement strand
CAGGCTCAACTTCATTCCTTCATTCCCAAATCTTCTATGTCCTCCCCCTTGGAGTAGTGCAGGAGGATGAGGAATGGGGGGTTGTGGCCACTTCATAACAGTTTGCCTCTGCTGCTCCTTCCTCCTCACGCTTTTCCCCTGCTCCAGCGTGCGTCCTCTCTGGGGGCTGCAGACCTTCAGGATAAACCTGCTCTAGCGTGGGCTTTCCATGAGCTGCTGTTCCCCACTACCAAAACCCCGCCACGTACACCCAATACACCAGGAATTTTATAATTGACCTTTTATATTTGTAGTAGAGTGCCTTTTTCTTTTTCATGGTCTTTTTAATCTTTTTAAGTGTGACCTTTAACATTTAAAGGGTAAAAATATCCTGCCACATTGAGTTACTTTGGCAGATGTCCTTCTGCAGCATGTGCATAAAGAAACTACAAGTAATACACATCTTTGCCTCTCTGCATCATGGAGTTAAGTTGTCTGCCAACCTGACCTACCTTCCTAAGATCTAAATGCTGTAGTGACCTCTTTCTTATCTCAGAGGCATAACCCATAGTAAAGCCTGGATGTATATTCTCTCCACTGACTATAACGGCAGACTCAGATTTAGATTCCTACCTTTAGGATGATGTGTTTAGGACTAACAGGACCCCATAGCTGGGTTCCCTTACCAATAGGCACCAATCTCTTTCTTACCTGTCTGGAGCAGCACACTTCAGCCTAATATGAATGTCTAAGATGCTTTAGATGAAATTGCCCATGAAGGCACATCTTTCTGTCGACTGCAGATGAAGCCTTCTTACACAACCAGCTAAAGAGAATAGCTTAATCTCAGACTTTACCTGTGCTGCGTTATAAAGCTGTAACTTTCATTACTTAGTGAATTACAGTAGTGAAAGAGTGTCGCTATAGAAAAAAGAGAATCACCCCAGCAGCAACAGCTTCAGACTCTATAGCCCGAGGCCAGGAACTACCTAAGACAGCATGAACAGTTCATCAGAGGGAGGGACTTCACCTCTTTAAACAGGATCAGCAGAGCAAGTGTTGCAAGGAGTCCACCCCATTGCTTTTCTCTCAGGCAATTTTCTTGTTTGAAGCTTCAGTAACACACTGGCCCTTCACAGCTAACCTAAGAAGCTGATGCTGTTTGGAGCCTGTAGGAAGGGACAACAGCCTTGTACTAGAAGTGACCAGCAACTGATGAGTGAGTTTTAATTTTTGGCATTGTTACCCTTTAACTATTGTTATCTGTTTCTTACTGAGCTACTATAATCATTCCACCTTTGGAAGTGGAGGTATTCATGTGTTCAGATTAAAATGCTTAACAAGTAGCCATTTATATTTTAATTAATTGTTGACTCTTTGTAGTCATTAAAGAGAGAAACAGGAATTCCAAAGGAATGATTTATCTTATCCATGAGATAAATGCCAAGAAAACATCTATTTCTCTCCACTTGTTGCAGATTAATCCTTCCTAGGTAAGAGGTGGATTTCTGCATTCTAGATTTTCAAAGTCAGACATGATGTGGTTGTTTTAATATTAAACTAGACAGGTTGCATTATTTATCTCTGCCTGAATGCCTCCTTCTTGGAGGCCTGAGATTTTTTTTTTTTTTAATGAGTAGCAAAATCACTAAGAAAGTATGGAGTTGTAAAGAGGGAGATAAATATATTAGCATAAATAAATTAGCAAAATATGAGCAAATGAGGCAACTATTTGCTTGTTTCCTTCTCCCTAAATGATGTTAGAAAAACTAAGTATTTTATCCTAGCTTTTTTTCCAGATAAATATTTAGGTCATTCATTGGTACTAAACTAGGAGGAGCTGTGGACTCCCTCAAGGATAGAGAGGCCTTACAGAGAGATCTGGACAGACTAGAGAGCTGGGCAATCACCAACCATATGAAATTTAACAAGAGCAAGTTCAGGATTCTCCACCTGGGACGAGCTAATCCTGGTTATACATACAACCTGGGGGAAGAGAGGCTGGAGAGCAGCGCTGCGGAAAGAGGTCTGAGGGTTGTGTTGATTCAAGTTGAGTACGAGTCAACAGTGTGCCCTGGCAGCCAAAAGGGCCAACTGTGTCCTGGGGTGCATCAAGCACAGCATAGCTAACTGGTCAAGGGAGGTGATTGTCCCATTCTACACAGCACTGGTGTGGCCCCACCTTGAGCACTGTGTGCAGATTTGGGCACCTCAATAGAAGAAGGACATCAGACTGTTAGAGTGTGTCCAGAGGAGGGCAACCAAGATGATGAAAGGCCTCGAGGGCAAGACTTACGAGGAGCAGCTTGAGTTCACTTGGTTTGCTCAGCCTGGAGAAGAGAAGGCTGAGGGGTGACCTCATCGCAGTCTACAACTTCCTCATGGGGGGGCAACAGAGGGAGAGGTGCTGATCTCTCTCTGGTGAGCAGCGACAGGACACAAGGAAATGGGATGAAGCTGCATCAGGGGAAGTTCAGATTGGACATTAGGAAAAGGTTCTTCACTGAGAGGGTGGTCAGTCACTGGAACAGGCTCCCCAGGGAAGTGGTCATGGCACCAAGCCTGTCAGAGATCACGGAGCATCTGGATGATGCCCTTAGTCATATGGTTTAGTTTTAGGTAGTCCTGCGAGGAGCAGGGAGTTGGACTTGATGATCCTTATGGCTCACTTCTGACTTGAGATATTCTATGATTTTATGATTAATTTTCAAAATGAACCTACCTCTGCTTCTTGACAGGCTTTTTTTTATTATTTTGAAAATTACTTTCCTTAAAGGGAAAAAATACACAGAAAATATTCTAATAATGCTAAAAATACAAAAATAAAATGAAAACATTAATGCTGAGTTCAAAAACTGTTTTGATTTTACCAAATATCCTTTCTCCACTGTTTTGTTTTTATTCTACTGGTTGTTTAAATCTGTTCTAGCTGGATCAGAACTTCCCACTACTCCTTGCTGGGGCTTTTTAATTCACCAGGCAAAAAACCCAACCCTAGTCATCTGCTCATAGACAGTTAAAAGTATATTTCTCTGCAAACCTCACAATATCTATTTAGGGGCAATCACAGATGGCTTTTTAAAAATAATAAATAAAAAGACGTAAATCATGAGCAAGTACGTTGGTGTCAGCAAGGGTAGCCTGGTTCGCAACTGGAATAAAGAAGAAGAGGAACAGACTGCTTGGCTGAGTTAAGGTATTATTCATGGATCTTCAGCAGCATAAATGGCCACACAGCTGTCATTCACAGAGAAGGAGCAACATGTGGGAGGTGATGCATCCTAAGTCCTCCTTGCTGTGTTATGCTTGTGTTATTTTTCAATCTACAAGTGATTCCGTTTGCCCCTTTTGCATTATCTAGGAATGATAAGTACAAATTGTGTGAATGACTACAGGAAGTATATGTGGAGCTGGGGAGACAATCCTAACGTTTGTGACGTTAGGGGAGATGAAACTGAATATTATAAAATTACCTTCCCATCAGGCTAGCAGACAAGAGACTGAGAGCAGAGATTTGCTAGACTGAGAGACTGAGAGCAGAGATTGTCTAGACTGAGATCACTATTTAACCAGCACTCCTCCTCTGGCAGGCTCTGAATTACCTTTCTCAAGCACGCATGACCAGACACTACACACAGTCATCCCAGCGACTTCTAACCAGTGACCTGTACAGTGGTACCTCTACAGTCCTCACCCTACAGGAAATTCCTTGCCTGGTATATGACTGTGGTACACCTGCCTGCTTTCCTAAAGTTTTATCTTTTGATTTCACAAATTTACAATATTTTTTTTTTTTCAGTCTCCCGGCTGCTTACAAAATGTTAATGCAAAATCAAACTGTGGTGACTGAGTTTCTTCTATTGGGACTTTCCAATGATCCCAACTTCCAGATTTCACCATTCCTGGTGGCCTTATTTATTTATCTAATGACACTGACTGGGAATGCACTTATTGTGCTGGTAATAAAAGTGGATCCTCACATTCAGTCCTCCATGTATTTCTGGGTCATCTAGCTTTTGCTGATGTTTGTTACTCCACAGTGACGGTCCCAAAGATGCTGAAGAACTTCCAGGAAAAGGAGAAAAACATTTATCTCAATGATACTGTACTTTTTTTTTTCTCTGTCAGCTTGTGCAGAAGTTTTTATGCTCTCAGCAATGCATTATGACCAATATGCATATGACCATATGACCAATATGCATATGACCTATATGCTTATGACAATATGAAACCCTTTTCATTACACAAGGCTGTATCCAACTAGTATCTGGGGCGTGGGTGATGGGATTTTTATATGCTTTTGTAAACAGTATTCCTCTTTTCAGATTAAGCTTCTGTGAACGCAATACAATCAGTCATTTCAGCTGCAAACATCCACTGTTACTGGACTTGAACTGCACTAGGACTTTCATCAACTTTGATAGGCTTTGATAGACCAATGTCAATCCAATACAACATCTTAACACACATGTTAAGCCCCCTTATTTATACTCTGAAAAACAAGACTGTGAAAGAGAGTTTGTTGAAAATTACAAAGAAACTCCTGGTTTTCAAATAGCATAAAACTTGACTTAATTTAGTTCAAGTATGGAACTATCAGTACAGAAAGTTCTTGTAACACAAATCAGTTCATAAATTTGGCATCCCATGTACCATAATTAACTTTAAACCAATGCCTGTGATGGTCACACATCCCAGAAGAGTCAAAGAATAAAAAACACATCAGATCTATATATCATTAAAGCCAATGGTTTTTTTCATATTTAGTTGTACTGGCTTGAGCTGGGATAGAGTTAAGTTTCTTCATAGTAGCCCATATGGTCCTATGTTTTGGATTTGTGATGAAAACAGTGTTGATAACACACCGATATTTTAGTTATTGTTGCTGAACAGTGCTTACATGGCATCTGCTTCTCACGCTGCCCCACCAGCAAGTAGGGTGGGGGTGTGCAAAGCTGGGAGGAACAGTGCTTACATGGCATCTGCTTCTCACGCTGCCCCACCAGCAAGTAGGGTGGGGGTGTGCAAGAAGCTGGGAGGGGACACAGCCGGGACAGCTGACCCCAACTGACCAAAGGGATATTCCACACCATATGACGTCATGCTCAGCAACGAAAACTGGAGAAGGAAGTTTGCTGGGGGCTGCCTTTGCTCAGGGACTGGCTGGGCATCGGTTGGCTGATAGTCAACAATTGGGGATTTTTTGCATCACTTGTTTTTCTTGGTTTTGTTTTTCTTTGGGTTTTTTTTTCCCCTTTTTTTCCTTACTAAACTGTCTTTATCTCAGTGCAAAAATTTTTGCATTTTTACCCTTCCAATTCTCTCCCCCATCCCACTAGGAGGGATCATTTTACTGAACTCAGAGTTTTGTAAAAGGATTCATGAAAATCTGTTACGGCATGGCAGTATGATGTTTTGTGTTAGGATATCTGGCTAACAGTTACTCAGACAGACAGTGATGAGAGGAACGATGACGAGATGGGGAATACAACCAACCTCATTCATCTGACTCAGCCACCCAAAAATCCATCAAAGGTGATTCAACATGTGAAACTACCTCCCAAGTGCTATACAAACTAAGGAGAATTATTGCATAAAGGGGTATAAAACTTACTATGGGTGCGTGCACATGGGGAGAAATTTGGAGAATGAACAAGAAAATTTGGAATTTGTACAGGGTTATTTAGGGAAAGGGCCACAGGTGGAGTAAAGGGAGGGATCAAGGTGGATCAGGGAGGAAAAACATGGGAAAAGGAAGAGAGGGAAGACAGACCACGTATAAGTGGGCTACTGGAGAGACTGAGGATCATCAGGGAGCCAGCAGCTGAAGGGACCAAGAGCCTAGGGGACAGCTACTAGATAGACCAAGGGTATGAGAACCAGAGAGTAGATAGACTCATGGAAGGGTAGAGGAATATAGGCATGGGATGATAACAGATGAAGTACAGGCTTGACACGTGAGACCTGGCAGAAATAAACTACTCATCAATGGTCAGATAAAAAAATGCAGACTTAGAACTGGACAAAACTGGTTTCAGGGGTAACGAGGAGAACAAAGAACAAGTATCTAAGATACATAGAACACATACAGAAAATCTAGATGTAACATGGAGTTGCAGATGAGTGAAGAAGCAGCAAAGCTTAAAAGCATGTTAGCTTTTAAGCATACAAAAATGATTCCAGGTGAATCTTACAGGGAGGAAGAAACTAACAATATCAACATCAATCCTTCGGGAGAAGGATTCCAGATGCTGCCGACCTGCTGTAACACCCTCACCAACAACACCAGACTGAAACCACTGACCTGAGGACCCAGTGGAGCAGTGTGAAGGTGAGCATAGCATCCAAAAAAGGATCAAAAACAAAGAAGTGCGGATATATTTCAACTGTTCTATTGCTATTATTGAAAATTTTTCTGTATAGATTATTTCCTTTTCTGGAATAATAATGATTCTTATGTTAGACTGTTAAGATTTTTTATATAAAGTGTGCTCTGCCCATAAAAACAGAGACCAGTTTTCCAAGCCCACTTGCCAGAGCCTCAGAGGGAGACTACAGTACCAAACACCACTGAGGGTGGCGAGAGCCCTAGGGAGCAACACAGGTAAAGGCACAAGTGCCCCCTGCAAGCCTACATGGATGTCCCCATGTCTGCCAACATCAGCAATTGGTAGAACTGGGGTAATCCTGTTCCTGTCAAAAGAGAGAAAATCAGGGTTGAGAGGATGAAGGTCGACGGGTTATATACATGAGATAGGTACACAGGCCATTTGTGAACAGTGGGCTAGGTCTTTATGGTCCTTTGACACTTAGAATCCCAATATCAGTGGGATCCAGAGGGGCTGCATGCCACTGAAAATAGCTGAGACTGACAGGCAGGCCTTACAGATAAGACAATGCTGTGACTTGAACTTCACTGGTTAGATCTGAAAGGATAGCTTGCTAAAAGAGGAGAGGAGAGGAGAGGAGGGGAGGGGAGGGGAGGGGAGAGGAGGGGAAAGGAGGGGAAAGGAGGAGAAAGGAGGGGAAAGGAGAGGAAGTAATGAACTTGAGAAATTCAAGATTTCCAGAATATTTTATCCCAGTTCTTTTACAAATAGTATAGGATGCAGCTGTTATGAAAGATGGTATCAACATAGTTAATTTTGCATGTGGTTAGGCATAAAAGGTAAAGGTTTAAATCCTCAGAAACAGGATGCACAGATTGTAACTGGATACTATACCTGTTTAGCAAAAAGTAGTGCTATGATTGCAGGGGTGAGGGGAAAGAGCTCTCTGTATTATGCCAGTCTTTTAGAAGGGTGATATTCCAGTTAGAATATATAATTCATCCCAAAACCATGGTACAGTTGGAGTATGTACAAGGTAGAACACATGCATCACATACCACTTTGCGGAAAAAAAAAAAAAAGGTGCAAAAAAAGATGAGGAAACGAAATGACAGGATCATGATAAATGGATAGAAGAACTGAATTAAATTATTCATACCATGCTAAACTAAACCATAGTGAAGCAGTCAGGAACACAGGTGCTGAACTTCTCTTATATGTGAAACTTGATCCATATATGTAGATACCTTTGCTGCCAATTGAAAAGTCCCAATTTATGACCTGTTACCATGCATGAACACTAAAAAGAAAACAGAGGATGTCCAGTGTATCTTTCTGCTTAGCGAAAGCATTTAAGTTTAGATTCAGCTCCACACTGAGACCTCCAAACTTACGTGTCTTCAGCATAGGGATTGGATTCAATTGCCCAAACATAGATCTATAGTGCAATTCTTGACAACATAAGGTATCCTAGTTTTAACGCAGGATGGTGGATGTGACCTAGAACTTAAGACAATCCCTTATCCTTCTGGAATGCTATTTAGAGCCCAGCTGGGACACTCTATAGGGCCTAAAATGTTTCTCTACGCCTATGTATACATAACTGAATACCAGTCCTAGACTGCCTCTATAAAAGAAGGAAAAACATAGGCACTTCCTACTGCCATCCTAGTTGTCTCGATAACTACTTCATACAGGATGATTGCTATCTGGAGGTGCTTGTAAAATGATTTTCTTAGGACATTTAAAGTGATGTCAGGTTCTTTGCAAGTTATGTCAGAGTTTGCATGACATTCAGGAATCAGTATGTTAGGCTGGGATTTGTTTGGAGCTGTGCATTGCTAATGCTTTCTTTCCATCTTTTTCTCTCGAGTCTTCTTTCTTGAAGAAATGTGGTTCTTAATGGGTCAGATATGACTTCTCGTCCAAGTGTGCCGCCAGGTATAAGTAACTCACATGCTTGTGCTTTGAAGCTGTGCAGAAACAACACTTTGCCATGTACAGGCTGCCTTCTCTGCCAACACCAAGCTAAAGGATGTCAGCATGGAGTCTCCCTCTGGCTAGAGCGTCCTTGATTTCTATTCGCTGATGAATCAGTTGAAGAACAACTTGGAGTGGATCTCTAACTTTCAGATGTCTAAGCTTTGGTGATAGGTCCTCAATCTTGAAAGACGTATTGAAAAACAAGCAGTGGAACAGAATCTGTTTTTCAGGTAATCTATTAATCTGTCTAACAATTCACAGTCTTCATCCCCCCATCCTAGGTGCAGGACTTTTCACATCCCCTTGTTGAACTTCATGAGGTTCCAGTCGGCCCATTTCTCTAGTCTGTTGAGGTCCCTCTGGATGACATCATGACTTTCTGGTGTATCAGCCACTCCTCCCAGTTTTGTGTTAGCAGCAAATTTGCTGAGGCCCCATCATACAGATAATTAATGAAGTGTTGAGCAGGATTGGAGCCAGTACTGACCCCTGGGGTACACCACTAGTTATAGGCCTCCAACTAGACTGTGCCATGGATCACCACTCTCTGGGTCTGTCTGTTCAGCCAGTTTTCAATCCACTTCACTGTCTGCTCATCCAGCCCATACTTCATCAGCTTCTCTATGAGGATCCTACGGAAGACAGCATCAAAAGCCATTCTGAAATCAAGGTAGGCAATACTAGAGAATCACAGAATGGTTGAGGTTGGAAGGGACCTCCGGAGGCCATCCGGTCCAACCCTCCCCTGCTCAAGCAAGACCACCTAAAGCCAGTTGCCCAGGAGCATGTCCAGACTGCTTTTGAATATCTCTAAGGAGGGAGAATCCATAAGTTCCCTGGACAACCTGTGCCAGTGCTCAGTCACCCTCACAGTAAAAAAACATTTCCTGATGTTCAGAGAGAACCTCCTGTGTCTCAGTTTGTGCCCATGACCTCTGGTCAGTGGGCACCACTGGAAAGAGCCTGACTCCATCTTCTTTACTCCCCTGTGGTTTAACCTCAGGCGGCAACTGAGCACCACACAGCTGCTTGCTCACTCTCCCCTCCCCCTGGTGAGATGGGGGAAGAGAATCGGAAGAGTAAAAGTGAGAAAACTCATGCGTTGAGGTAAGAACAGTTTAATAATTGAAATATAATAATAATAATACCCGGCCAGCTTTCCCCAGTTTATGTACTGAGCATGACGTCACATGGTATGGAATATCCCTTTGGCCAGTTTGGGTCAGCTGTCCTGGCTGTGCCCCCTCCCAGCTTCTTGTGCACCTCCAGCCTTCCCAGTCGGTAGAGCATGGGAAGCTGAGAAGTCCTTGACTAGTGTAAGCACTGCTCAGCAACAACTAAAATCTCGGTGTGTTATCAACATTATTTTCATACTAAATCCAAAACACAGCACTGTACCAGCTACGGAAGAAAACTAACTCTATCCCAGCCGAAACCAGGACATCCCCCCATCAGGTGTTAATACACATTGATAAGATCACCCTGAGCCTTCTCTTCTCCAGGCTGAACAGTCCCAGCTCTCCCAGCCTTTCCTCATACGTGAGGTGCTCCAGTACCTTCACCATCTTGGTGGCTATTTGCTGTACTGTCTCCAGTATGTCCATGTCTCTCGTACTGAGGAGCCCAGAACTGGACACAGCTCTCCAGATGCAGCCTCACCAGTGCTGAGTAGAGGGAAAGGATCATATCCCTTGACCTGCTGGCAACAGTTCTCCTAATGCAGCCCAGGATACCATTCACCTTCCTTGGAGGAAGGGCAAAGAAGGGCATATCTAACTGCTCTCCCTCCATCTACAAAACCAGTCATAGAATCATAGAATCATAGAATCATTAAGGTTGGAAAAGACCCTAAAAGGTCATCGAGTCCAACCATTGACCCAACACCACCATGCCCACTAAACCATGTCCCTAAGCGCCTCATCTACACGTCTTTTAAATACCTCCAGGGATGGGGACTCAACCACTTCCCTGGGCAGCCTGTTCCAATGTTTCACCACTCTTTCAGGAAAGACATTTTTCCTCACGTCCAATCTAAACCTCCCCTGGCACAACTTGAGGCCAT
>NW_008795370.1:0-1956 GCF_000699145.1 Aptenodytes forsteri | reverse complement strand
GGCAGCTTTCCAGCCGCTCTTCCCCAAGCCTGTAGCGCTGCATGGGGTTGTTGTGGCCGAAGTGCAGGACCCGGCACTTGTCCTTGTTGAACCTCATACAGTTGGCCTCGGCCCATCGATCCAGCCTGTCCAGGTCCCTCTGCAGAGCCTTCCTACCCTCCAGCAGATCAACACTCCCGCCCAACTTGGTGTTGTCTGCAAACTTACTGAGGGTGCACTCAATCCTCTCATCCAGATCATCGATAAAGATATTAAACAAGACCGGCCCCAAAACTGAGCCCTGGGGAACACCACTCGTGACTGGCTGCCAACTGGATTGAACTCCATTCACCACAACTCTCTGGGCCCGGCCGCCCAGCCCGTTTTTGCCCCAGCGCAGAGTACACCTGTCTAAGCCATGAGCCGCCAAAGACTTCATCACAGAAGTTTATTAGGTTGGTGAAGCATGATTTCTCCTTGGTGAAGCTATGCTGACTACTCCTGATGATCACATTCATGTTCTTCATGTGCCTGGAAATGGTTCACAGGATTAATTGCTCCATCACCTTCCTGGGGACCAGGGTGAGGCTGACCAGCCTGTAGTTCTCTGGGTCCTCCTTCTTGCCCTTTTCAAAGACAGGAGTGACATTTGCTTTCCTTCAGTCCTCAGGCGTCTCTTCCAATCACCATGATCATTCAAAGATTATTGAGAGTGGCCTCACAATGACATCAGCCAGCTCCCTCAGCACTCATGGGAGCATCCCATCAGGATTCATGGACTTATGTATGACTGGTATTCCCTGACCTGATCTTCTTTCACCAAGGATACGCCATCCTTGCTCCAGACTCTCCCCCTGGTCTTTAGGGTCTGGGATTCCTGAAGCCTGGTCTTGCTAGTAAAGACCAAGGTAAAGGCGGCATTCAGTACATCAACATTTTCCATGTCCTGTGTCACCAGGTCCCCCAACTCATTCAGCAATGAGCCCACATTTTCCCTAGTCTGCCTTTTGTCACCTATGTACTTACAGAAGCCCTTCTTGCTGTCTTTGACATCCCTGGCCAGATTCAATTCCATTTCAGCTTTGGCTTTCATAACTGCATCTCGGCATGCTCAGACAGAGCATGAATATTTGAAAAATAATAATTCTTAATTATCTCATGCACTTTCATCATGCAAACTGCCAGCCAGATGCTTTAGGGAATATACCTGTGTGGCCGATCAAAAACTCCCCACCTACACACACGCATGCACGTACACGCACCACACACTGGAGGAATGCTCTGAAGAGGCAAGCAGAGGCTAGGAGCCCTTCATGCTCAGGGGAGGATGATGGAGCAACTGTTCACAGCTGTTGCAAAAGAAACCAAAATCTTCTCAATATGAAAGGAAACTGGAGGGTTGGTTTTGGGTTTTTTTATTGACAAACAAGCAAAAACTATAACAACCAGTTGTACTTAAAGAAATGCAGACCTAGAGCAGGGCAAAACTCATTTTAGGGTTATGCTTATTGTTAAAATAACATAGTTTGTGTGTTTATTAGGGTGGAAGCAAGCCTTGCCAGGCCCAGCAGCATCACAAGCGAGAGCTAGACAAGATGAACACATGTATGTCCAGCTACACGGCTGCAGACCCTGACCTGTCAGGGACAATTCTGCCTGACCTCAGTCCCCAAAGTGGACTGTTCCCTGAAAGAACTATGGCATGGGGACAGCCCACACTGGAGCAGGTTTAACCTGAAGGACTGCAGCCCCCAGAGAGGACCCACACTGGAGCAGGAGAAAAGTGTGAGGAGGAAGGAGCAGCAAAGGCAAACCGTAACGAACTGACCACAACCCCCCACCGCTCAGAGCGGGAGGAGGTAGAAGATTTAGGAATGAATCATAGAATCATAGAATCATTGAGGTTGGAAAGGACCTTTAAGATCATCAACTCCAACCGTTAACCTAGCACTGCCAGCTCCACCACTAAACCATGTC
>NW_008795369.1:0-655 GCF_000699145.1 Aptenodytes forsteri | reverse complement strand
TCCTCTCCACAGGATCCCCCTCTATTTGCGGTCAATGCTATGTGTCGTTCACTTCTTTCTGTCTCACTTTCCTCCTTTATACTCATAGAGTCACAGAAACGTTGAGGTTGGAAGGGACCTCTGGACTTTCCCTTTCCCTTTGGGAACCCATCTTAAATTAAAGTCCTGTGGAACTAACTTGATAGCCTTCTATGATAACGTCCCCTGCCTAGTGGATGAAGGGAAGGTGGTGGATGTAGTTCTTCTGGATTTTAGTAAGGCTTTTCATGTTGTCCCTCACAGCATCCTCTGGACAAGTTGTCCAGCTGTGGGATGAGCGGGTTCCCGGTGCGTTGGGTGAAGAACTGGCTGGAGGGCAGAGCTCAAAGGGTTGTAGTGAGTGGGGCTACATCTGGCTGGCGACCGGTCACCAGCGGTGTTCCTCAGGGCTCAGTCCTAGGGCCAGCTCTGTTGAATATATTTGTCAATGATCTGGACGCAGGAGTTGAACGCACCATTAGCACGTTTCCTACTGATACCAAACTGGGAGGTGCTGTTGACCGTCTTGAGGGACAAGAGGCCTTGCAGAGGGGTCTAGATAGACTGGAGCATTGGACCCCCGTCACAGTACAAACTTGATCCCCTCTCAGTACAGACTGGGCCCCCTCCCAGTACA
>NW_008795368.1:2123445-2126350 GCF_000699145.1 Aptenodytes forsteri | reverse complement strand
ACATTTTCCAGTACATTTTCACTAATCACAGTGGCAGACGAGGGGCGAGTCCTTCTTCCCTGACAGCCCTTGGAGGAGCCCAGTCAGGGCGCTCCATTGGCACTGAGGAGGTCACTGGGGTTCCCTGCCTGCATTAGTGGGCTGCCTATTGCCGGGCCCTGTGCTCAGAGGCACTAGCCTCTCAGCATGGGACCTGAGAAATCTGAGTTTAACACCTCCCTTGCCCCCCTGCCCAAGGCCACAGGAAGTTCTAGTGGCCTTCTACAATTTAAGTAGACTAAGTGCATTAATGGACCACAGAAGAGCTACTGATGTCATCTACCTGGACTTCTGTAAGGCCTTTGCTACCATCCCCCACAACATTCTTGTCTCTAAATTGGAGAGATACTGATTTGATGGATGGACTGTTAGATGGATAAGGAATTGGCTGGATGTCCGCATCCAAGGAGTTGCAGTCAATGGCTCAATGTCCAAGTGGAAACCAGTAACGAGTGGTGTCCCTCAGGGATCTGTACTGGGACCTATACTATTTAATATCTTGACATTGACAGTGGTGTTGAGTGCATCCTCAGCAAGTTTGCAGATGACACCAAGCTGCGTGGTGCAGCTGATACGCTAAAGGGAAGGGATACCATCCAGAAGGACCTAGAAAGGCTTAGGGATTGGGTCCATGGGAATGTTATGAAGTTCAGGAAGGCGAAGTCTAAGGTCGTGCACCGAGGTCAGGGCAATCCCCAATATCAGTATGTACTGGGTGGTGAATGGACTGAGAGGAGCTCTGCAGAGAAGGACTCAGAGGATACTGGTAGATAAAGAATTGGATATGAGCTAATCGTATCCTGGGCTGCAGAAGAAGCATGGCCAGAAGGTCTAGGGAAGTGATTCTGCCCCTCTACTCTGCTGTCGTGAGACCCCACCTGGAGCGCTGCATCCAGCTCTGGGGTCCACAGTACAAGAAAGACATGGACCTGTTAGAGGTGGTCCAGAGGGGGGCCAGGAAAATGATCAGAAGGCTGGAACACTCATCCCAGTCTCTCACTTTTGAGCCTTCCCCCAGAAACCCCAGCATGAGCCTCACACATTTCCACAAGCCCCAGAAATTCATCCCAACTTTTGAGCGTGCCCAAGAACATCTCCCCTAAGAGGAAAGTCTGAGAGAGTTGGGACTTCTTCCTGAGCCCCTTTTTCTGGATCACAGAATCACACAATCACAGAACGTTTGAGGTTGGAAGGGGCCTCTGGAGGTCATCTTGTCTAACCCTCATGTTCCGGATATCAGTGTGTATAAATACCTGATGGGAGAGATTAAAGAAGACAGAGACAGCCTTTTCTCAGTGGTATTCAGTGACTAGACTAGAGGCAATGGACACAAATTGAAATACAGGAAATTCTATTTAAAGATAGGAAGAAACTTTTTCATGGTGAAGGTGGTCGATTCAGCAATTTCTGAAAATGTCTGGCAGCTGCTTATGCCTGTCCCTATTCAAAGTTTGTACACAAGAGATGAAGTTCAAATTTGTGCAAAATATTTCAATCTTTGGTCATAATTATTCAATTTTCAATTATGTTGAAGATGCTAGCCTTCCTTTTAAGCTGAAATAGAAGGAAAAGGAGGGGGCATTAGTGTGCATTAAGTATCTTTTTGCCCTCTCTGCCTGCTGACTGATCCTACTTTCCCCTTCCATTTCTACTGTACTGTGTAGATCACCAGGAGAAAGGAAGGATCATGCTTAAAAGGTAATCTACAGACCAAAACATAGGAAGATGCGAAAAAGGACACTTTTATTTTACCTTATATTACTTTCTTAATCAAACCTTAAAAGTGTCAGGAATTGATTAGCAAGGTCCTGGAAGGAAGAAATGGTCTAGCCATGTCTTCCAATCTTTTGCTGTAGGGGGAGGGTCATTACCCTTTATCATTTTCTGTCTCTGCCCTGGTACTGGGGAGAGGAGCCACCAATACTTTTTCTGTGGAATAATCCTGCAGATACTTTTTCCTCAACTGCATTTTTTCATTGAACTTGGAATATATGAATCTATTTGCTAATGTGCCCCTGAAAAAATATATTAAACAAAGATCTTGGCAACACCTATTACACGACCATATAAGCTGCTGCCACACATCCTTCTCATGCATGAGATTTCTTTAGCGTCCCCCACAATGCAGGTTCTGAGAAGCTGTATTTCGTGTACTGGCAGCACCGAGCCTTGGTGCCTGTCACGAGGAGGACATGCTAAGCACAGCTCATTTGGTGATTTGACTCCTACCATGGGAGAAAAGCTGCAGCACTGCATAGCAATGGGGCAACGTGTGCAGTATAGCAAGGTCTTACATTTCCCTGATTGCAGTTGTGTCCTTCCCCCTGTGATGTACCTGACACTAGGATTGCATGCAGCGGGTAAGGAAAAGGTTGATGTTTATAACTTAGTTACCTAAACGTTATAGATTAAGTAGAGTTTTGTCCACTTGCCTAGATAAAGCTAAGAGGTAAGTTAGTGTAAGGGATGTATCATATGAGTATCACTGATGGTATGAATTATAACACAAAATCCATAGTTCTAAGCAAGCAAAATGCCCTTCAGGAAGTATAGGGAGATAGATAGACAGACAGACAACTTCTGTTCATGGAATTGTGTTTAGAAGGCTTCCAGTACAACGTAAGGTCATTGGGTTTTTTTCTCACTGAGCAAAGTTTACCTGTATTTCCCTCACTATCCCCTTGCTTACTGCCCATGAATCATAGAATCATAGAATCATTAAGGTTGGAAAAGACCTCTAAGACCATCAACTGTCAACCCAACACCACCATGCCCACTAAACCATGTCCCTAAGTGCCGCATCTACATGTCTTTTAAATACTTCCAGGGATGGTGACTCAACCACTTCCCTGGGCAGCCTGTTCCA
>NW_008795368.1:2121731-2122814 GCF_000699145.1 Aptenodytes forsteri | reverse complement strand
GTCTGCAAACTTACTGAGGGTGCACTCAATCCCCTCATCCAGACCATCGATAAAGATATTAAACAGAACTGGCCCCAAAACTGAGCCCTGGGGAACACCACTCATGAGTTTTGGATTTTTGAAGAACCATAGTGGTAAAAAGGTATTAAACCAGTTCTTCTTGAAAGGACACATCATGCTTTTCCTTCCTCATTTGAACATTGTTTTATACTCATAACTAATTTCACACTCAAGATGTAACATTACCCTAAATACATGTAGCTGGAACATAACTACTGCAGCCTTCAGGATATGTTTCTTTTCCTGCTGAATAGGTGTAATTCTTTAAGATCTTAACTGCTGCCATGACACCATTCTGGTACAGAGGGTAAGCAAATAAATAAAGAATAAATAATAAATTTAGTATTAGCCTACAAGAAATGGAGAGGCGAGCTAGCTATAAAATGAGGACATATCAAAGAAACAACTCAAATGCCAAAACAATAGCAAAATATTATTTGCTTTCTTTTTAAACAACTAAGACGACATGCATTAAGACTCTGAACTTTATTGCTTGTGGAGGATTGAATCAGTTTGGATTTATTAAAAAATACAGCTTATTTCCTACTCAAACGACAGAATTTTTTGATAATTGAGTTTTCTGATGTGTCCAGATAAAACCTCTAGAATGTAAGAGAGAAAAGGAATTTTTAAGGAGGCCCTTTAGGAAATGCTTGTTTCCTTTTTTGTAAAAAAAAGCGCATGCCTCTTTCGCGCAGCCACCTGCGGCTGAGGACAGGGTGCGTTGCTCTCCCTTGTAAGAGGACTGACACAGCTCCATAATGAACTCTTGCAAAACTGCCTTTCCCAGCGCTCACGAAGATGTTGCTGCTCTGAGTGCGAGTACAGCTGTGGACAGAGAGCATCTTAGAGGACTGACACAGCTCCATAATGAACTCTTGCAAAACTGCCTTTCCCAGCGCTCACGAAGATGTTGCTGCTCTGAGTGCGAGTACAGCTGTGGACAGAGAGCATCTTGCTGCATCCTGATGGCCAGGGTGGCTGCCCCTCCGAGCCCGCTGCCAGCCGCCTCACCAGGGGGGC
>NW_008795368.1:2111911-2119769 GCF_000699145.1 Aptenodytes forsteri | reverse complement strand
TTCTATTCTATTCTGTTCTGTTCTGTTCTGTTCTGTTCTAACTGCGGGACACTGTGCAGTCTCTGAGCAGCAACGCCCTGTCCTGTCCTGCCAGGAGGCCCTGGCCAAAGGAGGGGGAGGTTGGACGGGACAGCACTGAAGGCTGCATCAGCTGCCCTACCCAGCCCATGAGCTATGAGTCTGACTAACAGAAGACAAGGCAGAGTCGCTGAAAGGGCAGGATGAGGTATTTGGCCCCATCAGGAGGAGAGGGGAAATGGATTTTCCTTTGGGCTGTTTGAAATCAATGTGAGGGTGGCAGTGTCCTGGCTGCTGGCGGAGCGAGGCAGCGGGCACTGGCACAGGGCTATTACAGAGCTTATGGTCATTAGATGAGCAGGATCAAGAGTGTAAAAGTACACTGAAAAGACAAAGGGAATCATAAAAGACAGAAGAAAATGGGAAGAGAGATGGAGGAGGAAGGTAACATCCCAGTCTGATTTCTCTATTTCACTGATTTGTGGGATGGAAAACCTCAACCCCTTTACATAAATCTTAGTCATAGAAAGAACTATGCCAAACTACGCCAATAGAGTCCAAATGTAAAGGCAAGTATTCAGGGTTAGGAAATGACAGGAATGAGGTTGCTTGTGTAATTTTAATTCAGCTGCTTTGTGTGTATGCATTATGCTCACTTCATACCTCCTTCAGTCTGCTGAAACAGAAATCCTGTTAACAATCCTAATGGCTAGTATTCCCAAAATCTCGAGTCTCCCAGAAGATGGAGAGCACTCATGCCAACTTTAGAGTCGTCCCTCGGCTAGAATTACACAAGTATTGTAGCAAGGAGGAGTTAGGTTCCCCTGAACAGAATTCCGCTACTATAACTATGAAATCATCCTCTCTTTCCTTTCATTTCTCTTCCTCTTCCACTTAAAACCTACTTCTGTGGCTCTTCTTAGAGCCTTTATAGTACAAGCCTTTTGTTCTAGGCAGGTAGGGACTAAGTTTCCACTACGAAATGCGTACATTCCAAGTAATGCAATGCACAGGGCTTCTTAGAGGGAGGTTTTCCTTCACTGCAGATCGTCTTCCAAGCAGATCCATCCTATTCATTGAATGAGGTAGGAATTCTGTGCAAAACATATGTACGGTCATGCAGTTACTTTATTATAATGTATATATACACAAGGAAATTACAAAGTTTGCCTGTGCATCCTCAGTTGTGGAATTTCTAAGCCTCGAGAGTCTAATGATACAAACTTTCAGTGCAATCTCTGAATGTCCTTGAAAAATCTGAACTGTAAAAGGCAGATCCCACCCTGTGGCATCATATGGTCCCACGCAGGCCACCAGCAGGATGGAGTCACTCGACTATTCAGAATAACTAGTACGATTTATGGTTTACTACTGTTATACGGACAGCACTGGACAGGGGTGAAATGCAGATGGAGCCTGTGGGTTTCACTGCTGTTTTCTGACAGCAGAGGAATGACATGCTGGATCCTTTACCCGCATCTGGAGGAAACGCCTGCCCTGCTGAGCACACTACCCATCCAGTTTCACCCGTCAGATTTGAACAGTTCTGTCCCCTCTATAACACCCCCTTACACTCTCTCCTCTTTCTACCTCTCAGGTCTGTATTATTTTTGACTTGCCAGTTCCAGCTTCTAAGCATCAGACTTCTCTATTCACTGCCCTACCTCTCTGAAGCCTCCCTTCTACCCTCCAGTTTAGATTTTCCTCATCCTAGTTATTCATTCAATCAGTTTCTCTGCCTGTTAATCTTTGTCAAGCTTCTCTCACTGGATTTTAGCCCTGGATCTTTATCTGATCTCTGTTTCATTCTTGATTCACTGGTTCCCACTCCTTTGCCTGCCATTTCTCTCTCTGGTCCTCTAGTCATGGTTTCTACTTGGACTTCTGAGTGTTTTCCCATAACGTGAAAAGCTGGTCTGACTTTTTATCAAGATGGTCCCAGTCTCAAAGTCATCCTCTCCGTTAAGCCTGAGCTGCAGAATGGCACTTTAGAAATTTGTAGGTAAATTCCCAAGTGTGTGTGAAAAGTAATTTTTTTTCGAAGTTTAGCCTGTTGTAATTTGGACCAACCTGCAAAGGAATGGAAGAAGACTAAAAGTGAAAAAAATTATATTCAGAGTGTTTATGGCCAAATTTCATTTTTCTGTTTCACAGTATGAAGATGTTAGTGCTTCTCGAAGCTTGGTCAAAATTTTCTCACATGGAGGAAAAAATGTTGTATATGCTAGGACTTCATTCTCAGCAGCAGCTGAAGCCCAGGTGCGTGGAAACTCTGTGGAAGTAGTTGGAAATTCTGGATGTTCTTCATGGAAAGATTTACAGAAATACAAGATAATTTTCTTCAAATGTGACCTTTTCAAAGTCTCAGAAGAAGTAACCTCTAAGAAGGAAAACTCAGGCAGAAAATTAAGCAGTTTCTTCAAATATTCACAGATGCTATTGTTAGAACATCTACAAGAACGTTTAAAAAACAAGTAGGAAAGAAGAACTGCTAAAAACAGGAGCTAATTATTCTAAGGCAATCTCATATTCACTAGTGAATGAGTACTTCATACACTACAAGCTTTCAGACCCTGAGAAATAAAAATATTAACCTATTACTTCAAAGATAGGAAGAATGGATACAGAAATCATGGGTGATGTTTGGAATTTGTTAGTTCTACTAGAAATCAACTTGGTCTGGTTTGGCAGGAGTGACCAAAAAGAAAAATGCCATATGATTGCTATGACTTCCTCTTTCTGAAAACACAGACCACATTGTCTATAGTGTAAATATGACTGAAAAAACTTTATCGGTATGTGGTTTCTCAGATGTAATCCACGGAGTACACACTATAAAAGACGACTCATTGTGTGCAAGTACAGTTTTGCCACAAAAGGAGTGCTGTTGGAGAGGTTTCATATCCATAATGCCATTACTGCTACATTTCAAAACTCATAAGTAAAAAATACACTGTTTTTTTGCAATATTTTCAGCATCTTCAGCTGAAACTGCAAAAATATCTGCAAGGATTTTGGGAAGCAAAGCTGAGTGATGTATCTAGATAAACTTGGAGTAATTAGACAGAAATGACAAGCTGACATAATCAGTCTGCTGGCATAAACTGTGTTTTCTGTATGGTCAAAAAAACCACTGGAGGAAATAACAGCTACTGATAAACCTGACTAAGAAATGAAAGTGTTACTCGGGGCTCAGTATCTTTAAAAAATTCCTGTAGGGGTGTAGTGCCGCAGAGCTGTGTAGGAGATGTGCAATCTATTTCTGGTGGTAAGACAATGAAATGTTGGAAGTGGGTGCCGGAAAACTGGCACTCACTGGCAACAGGACAGCGTTAGAAATATTGGACCATAAGGCATCTCAGGGAATTATGTCATACAGTTGCTTTCAAAAACAAATCTAGTCTTACTTTGAGAGTACCGCATTTACTTGACTATAAGGCAACACTTAGGTTTCTTCATCTATTCTAGGAGAAAAAATGGTGAATGTAAATTCTTCCAGAATCCCTCCAGGCCCACCTGATACGACAGTGAAGATTTTTCTAGACTGATGAAAATGCAGACAGAAACCTTGGGCTTGAGGAAGAGGATGCCATTTACTCTCTTCCCCTCTTTTCTCTACTTCGTTTATAAATTAAACACAGATCCTGCAAGGGAAAATGATGGAGAAGTGATCCCACTCACTGAAAGAAGCATGTGTGTGGGGAGGGAGATTTGTGATTAGACAGGAGAAAGGAGGGCAAGGAAAAGGCATAAAGGAGTAGGAGGAAGGAAGAGACACAAAATAGCAGCAACGCATGAGAAGTGAGGGAAGTGTGAGGTGCTGGCTCCCTCATCTTCAAAGGGAATAAACATCCTCGGTTTCCTTAGGGATTTAGGAATTTACACTCATTTGGTATTAAACCAAACGACAGCTGATGCAAGGGAGCAACAGAAGCACCCCAGCCCAGAGCCCTGGAGGGAGTAGTGTCTGCTGGCTGCGAGCTGCTGGATGAAGGATGTCTCTGTCCTTCCAGCTACCTTCACCTCCTCCCACGGGGAGGCAGTGATGGCAGCCATCTGTGATTACTTTTCAGTCATTGTTTCTTTTGCACCCAGTCCTTATTTTGGAAGGCTGCTCTTGAAGCTACCAGCTCCTTGAAGATCAACAACCTTTGGAGTGCCAGGAAAAAATATTTATAGCGAGTTTATGCTCATTTATTCTTTCACCCTTTAATAGCTCTTTTTGCTCCCTTGCTTGTGTTAACCTCACCCAAAATATTTGGAGAGCATAATAGTATGTCATACTGGATTTTAGTTTGATAAGCCAAACAAGCCAATTTTTATTTTACTACTCTCAGATAATGGCTCTGAGGTTCCCTAAACATCCTTAGAGTTTCTCTCTGGTTTTGGTGCAGCTAGAATTCCTTTTTTTTTAATGTGCTGACTAGAGCTGAACAAGGAATTGCAGTTCAAATATTTTCAGTGCTTTATCCAATGAAATGGGATCTCCCTGTCTCTTACAAGCACGTTTGTCTTCTCCGTGGGAATGGTAGCTCCTAACCAACATGCGATCAACCAGTACAGTTCTGGTTTTGCATGGAGAAAACAGAGGTAGTGTGGAAGGTTAGACAAAATGCAGAGCCTTGTGGTGCTTCTTGCTTTTCCAGCTCTGTTCTGCGGCTCTTCCAGGACTTTGGCCAGGCCAGTGGCCCTGTCGATACTCGGCAGGCTTGAGATTCAGACAGCACAGCCATCTGTTTTTTTCCCATCTAGAAGTATCCCACTGGAAGATTCAACCCAACACTCCTTTCAGAAGTATTGATAACTGCTGCCAAGTTTACAGGTGTTGTCCCAGCTTGTTGGCCATTCAGGGCGAGGGTGTCAGAACAGGGTTTGGCAGTTCGATCGTTGGCTATGAATATACATGCCAGGAGTATGCTACTTCAGAGCAGCAAACAACAGTCTTTCTCCTGCACCACCCTGTGCTTTGCCCTACCTGAAGCCATCCATCTCTTGTTTGTGGCATTGCTTGATATCTTTGCCAAGTAACAGCCACTGAGCTGCTGATAGTTTCCATCGGGCAGCATACTCTACAGTTCAAGACTGCCTCCATCAGAGCGCTCTAGACAAAGAAGTATTTGAAAATAGTAGGGAAAAAAAACAAAGCAACCAACTTAGAGCTGAGCCTCTTGTCATCACTATTAAATTTCTCCATGTTATATTACTTCAGTCTTCAAGATGAGGTGATTGTGTATTGTTTCTCCTGTTAATGTCTATGATTTAATTGCCTAGCTTACTTTCTTTGTATCTGCATGTACAGTTCAGCCTTAGCTGATGGATGTCACCATGTTTTTGTATCATATATTAATTTGGGGAATGGCAAGACAGAGAATTGATTTCAGTAAGCTTGACAAGCATAAACAAAGGCTTTTTCCACAAGACAAATAATGTTAACTCAACCAAATCAACCTGGAAACTGATCAAAATTGTAAAAGGGTGTAATGGAGACAAAGCTTAAGGCTTAGAGAAAGCTCAGTCAGACCTGGAGGAACAGTGACAATAAATATGGAAGGGAAGTAATCAATTATGTGAAGCTTCTACGCTTAACTGTGATAATCAATTAACACTGTTTAAATGAAGAATCAAGAGGAAATAAAGATGAACCATGAGATTTACTTGGAGTGATGCTTTCTTTGTCCTTACAGCTCTGTTCCCCCACCCAGGATCTTATCTGTCCCAGTACTCATATTTTATTATAGAGGAGCATGGAATATAGAGAGCATTTCACAAGTCAGTAAAGAAACTCTTGGTGTCCCACACAGGGTGGTTCTGAGGACAGCAGTGTTTCTTTGCCCCTGAATCCGTTCACACCTCTCATTCTCAAGTGAACACGCAATTCTTTCCCCCAGGGCTCAGTGTGTGTTTGGTTTCTTTTATATTTTTTCTTTTATCTTCAGTCTCGGGGATTTCTGATTTTGCACCCATAAGGTTGGAAAACATACTACATGCAAGCCAGATATGTGAACAAGTTGAAAGGCAGAGACAGATGGAGCCATCTCTGTGTTATCTAAACAAAATACTTTGGACATGAGGAAATACTAAAGCATTTGCATTCGTGTGTGAGCCTGAGCTGAAAGAACAAAAATGATGCAACAGAGTTACTCATATGTGGATTTAGAGCCTTAGTTTCTTTGCTCTTGACCTGCCATTACTGGATGCAGAATGTCATGTGGGACTTCTAGAAGCTAATGAATCTAGGCGCCTAGCTACTTGACATCAAGGAATATATTTATAAGCTGTGTGTTGTTTACGCTTGCCTAGTCTGAATTATTTTTGGTCATAGTCTCTTTCACTCTTATCACTCTTTTCATATGGAGGAAAGAACTGTTGTGGATCTTCATCTTTCCCCCACCAACACTGGGGACTGCCTCAAACAGTTTTACTGATAGAAGCCTGTACATCTAATTTGATTTTTAGTGGAAAATACATAGAGATTCATATGTTTCAGAGTTAGCACATGAAACCCAACCGAGAAGTGACAATGGCAGTCCAGAAAAGTAATGCAGCCTCATCATAACTATGCATGTTCTGAGCATTGCCCACAACAAACCTTAGACTGTTGCCACTCAGTCTAAAGTTTTTGTAGCTCAGTGCCTTTACTTTAGGTTATGAGGTAGTGTGTGAGAAACAGGAAGCTGAGGAAGCTGTTGTTTTCTGCCTTGTGAGGCAGTCTGCCTCACTGCTACTGCTAGGAGTGATTCACGCTAGGTTTCTTACACTTATTTTTGTTCAGAGAAGGTTTCCCTTGATACTTAATTTGTCATCTTCACTCTTCCCATAGCCAATTACTTTTATAGGTCAAAATGTTGAAGCAAGGGTCTGTAAAACATGTGCATGTGTGAATTAAAATAACTTTTGAAAATGTCTGTCCTTACTCTGGGGAGATCCGATTGTTAGGTTAATCCTTTCGCTGTCTTTCATTCCAGCCTCTTCCTGGGATACGCTTGGTCCCAGGTAGCAGAGATCTTATGAGAGGACAACCAACCTTTTGTTAAAGCAACAGCTGTGAACATACCATTGTTGGTTTTGTCATGTTTTATAATGCCATAACATCCATTGGTAAAACTTGGGTCTTCTTCCATTTTTATGTGGGGATTGACATCTAGTATCTTACTGATATCTCCCTCTTACGTTCATTATAGTTTAACACACCTCTGGTGGCCACAACATAATAGCAGCAAAATACCATGAAACTATTGAAAGTGGTCCTAGAAGTAGCAAGGAGCTGGGGTGCATGTTCCACCTGGGGTATCCCAATGCCATTGGCATTGTCTAGGAGCAGTTATACCTAACATTTATAAATTCAGTAAAACTTGGAGAGTTAATGGAAGTATTTGCTGAACCGAAGATGAGGTAGGTGCCCAGCAAGGTAGGTGGTGGTGCTGGAGGTTGGGCTACTCTGTTGAATTTGAAGCAGCAACACAGGCTATCTGTTTGCATGGTACCATTGAAGGACTGAGCCAAAAATGGTAGGATCTGGCAAGCCCACCGTGCTGGCTGTTTCTTTGCGATACTGCTAGCAGGGACGTGCTGGAATCTACATTTCTGGGGGCAGTTTTAGAATGGCTGCTGTGTTTCCTTCCCGTTTAGTCAGTAACGCCGTCGGGTTTGAAGTGTTCGCAAAGCAGGGGGATGCGGGCATGTGTTTCGGACCGGGGACCAGCTGCCTTTGGAGTGGGGCGCCCTGCCGTCCCCACCCCCAGGGCAGAGGGCTCGAAAGTTGCCGCAGCCGCATTCCGGGGTGGGCTCCGCGCCGCCTTCACCCGTGGCTCCCGGGCGCAGGAGCGCTCACACCCGGCTC
>NW_008795368.1:2040363-2110133 GCF_000699145.1 Aptenodytes forsteri | reverse complement strand
CGGTGCCCGGCGCCGCCGGCCGCCATGGGGTAAGGATCTCGCGGGGGCCGCCGGTCTGGTGCCGGGGCGGGGGGTGGAAGCGGCTGCCCGCGCGAGCTGTTGCTGTTCAAGCGGGCGCCGCTGAATGCGCACGGAGGCGAGTGGTTTTACTGGCGGGGTGCACAAGGAGCAGGAATCCTGCTGCGACCGATGCTGTGCATCAGCCCGATGAAAGAGAAGCAGTGCGCTCCGTGAGGGGCGCACCACGATGTGCAGAGGTTTGCCTCTGCCGTAGCCACATCGGATCGCTGGGAGAGCCGTCTTGGCTTCCAGGTCCCCACCGTGAGGACCTTCCCCGGGTCGTTAAGGGATGGTCAGTCCTGAAAACGACTGCTTTAAGCTCAGTGTGACGAGGTGAAACTTCAGGGCAGCGAAGGCTCATTTTAACTCTTCTGGAGTCTTCAGAGGATATAAAACAACGTGTGAATCTCCCAATAAAGTGAAGAAGGCTCTAAGGAAACCTGCTTTACAGCGGGTCCCCTAGAAAACTGGGACATCCGCTTGAGGTCTTAAGGAAATGAGAAGGAATAAAAACTTTAAAATGAATCTGACTGTATCTAAATTAGTAGATAAAAAAGTGACATAAATACCTGTGGAAACTTTCCACAGCTGTATCCTTAGTAATTTGTATAGCGAAATGAAAAAATAAACCCTACTACTTGTCTGATAGCCTCTGGAGGGAATGGAAACTCATCCATGTTCAAAAGCAACAGAAACCTGGTATGATTTGGCTGCCTGCAAGGTGGAGGCAGAGTTGTGATGCTGAAACCAAGATGCTGGTTTTCTAAGACTTTATGATGTAGTTCAGAGTAAAAAAGTTACAAATCATGTCCTTTGTATTTTGGTCATTCAGGAATTTGAATGTGAAACTTGTATATTAATATGGAAGTTAAAAGTGTCTCTTTCCTCAAGCCGTTAAGGACACTTGGAATTCTCCAGTTCATTAACTTTCTTGCGTGTGGGGTGATAACAGCTGCATCCTTGGCTCTGTCCTAGTCACTGGGGTTCACTGTACAAGACATAGGAAGGAATGACTTCTTAGGCTAGCTTTTATTTTTCTGTTGTCCTCCCTTCCATTTAAAAAAAAAAAAATCCCAAACAGAACAAACCCAAGCTTGCAGCTATCTACGTATTCAAGAAAGTGATAATGTGTTTCAAAAACCTGCCAAAAGGCTAAATGATATTACAGTGTTTTTGAGATACATTCTTAAAACTGTTAAGCAGACACAGAATTATGTAGCTTTTAGAGTTCAAATAACGGAAAGCCTCTCATTTATTTAAAATCAGTATTGTGTTTGTAGATACATCAGTTAAGTGTATCATATTACAAATACAGAGAACTGTTGAAGAGGAGTAAACATTCTTTCTCCAGAATTAAACTGAGCATTTCTGAAAACAAAAACCTGACTTAAACAAAAAAAAAGACTCCCCCATTTCATCAACTCCAGTACTGCTGGTGTTCTGATGTTGTAGCTTCTTAACGAACAGTACAAATCCATATCTGTAGAGGGAGTTGAAATAATCCTAAATACTGAAGTTGTTGGTATGATGACTTGAGTAGTATGTTGGCACAGTGAGGTCAAGAAGATCTTCTAACAAGGTGGACAAAACCAGAAATGTAGGCATGTGTTACTGATAATCTCCCCGCTCTCTGAATGTGAGCAAGCACATCCTAGCTGGGTCCAGCACCAATTCCGTGGATCTGCGGATAAGTATCAGACATTTCATAGAATCATAGATTCATTAAGGTTGGAAAAGACCTCTAAGATCATCGAGTCCAACCGTCAACCCAACACCACCATGCCCACTAAACCATGTCCCTAAGTGCCTCATCTACACGTCTTTTAAATACCTCCATGGATGGTGACTCCACCACTTCCCTGGGCAGCCTGTTCCAATGTTTAACCACTCTTTCACTAAAGAAAGTTTTTGCTAGTGTTCAGAGCAGAGGTCTTGATTCAGTAGCTATTTTGTATTAGCATCTAAATGCAGTTGCCCATGGATTTCGGAGTATTTCTGGACAAAGGTGTACTGGACACTCAACACTGCAGTTGTAAAAATAGTCTTCTGAGACTCTACTAAGGTCTTAAAATTGAGTGCTCTAGAAGCAAGTTGCAAAATGGTTGATAATCCATGTACCTGGCCACACAAGGGTCTGTGTACTATATTCGGTATTTAATGGGTACTGCTATCCTGCATAAGCTTGTACAGTGAGCTTGTAGTACCTGGCTTGTGGAGAGTTTACCTATTCCAATGGTCAGAACACAGAAAACTTGAGATGGGAGAGAGGAATTGGCTTGCCAAACCAGCAGTGGCTTTCTTAGTCTCATTTGTTACAGTGGTACAGTATATATTCAGTATAGTTCAGCCTGCTCGGTGCATTGAATACCATCAAGCAAGCCAGGTAATTATGCGTTGTGCATGTGGTGGATACCAAGTTGTGGGTGACTGGTCCCTGGACTGGTGCTGCTGTTAAATATTTGTTTTGAGAAGCTTGAAACTAGAGAGTGGTCTACAGGGTGCAGTAGTTCAGGAGACAACACTCTTCTTAGTGCTGTATCCCATTTGTCTGTGGGTGTCTGTCATCTCACAGGAGAAGGTAAACGAATCAAGCTCTGGGGATTGTATAGGCCAGGCGCATAGGATGTCCACTCCTGCTTCTCTACCTGCCAGTCTGTTTCTCGTCTCCTAGTTCCTCATCCCTGTTGCATAAAGACAAGTTCTTATCAATAGTCACTGTTGAGTGATAGAACCATTTATTTGTGCAGGCCCTTCTGGTGGGTTGACCACACAGAATATAGCGTTCTTTAATAGGAAAACATGAATTTTTGTGTAAATAAGATGACCTCAGTACGTTCTGTCCTAGTTCACAACATGTCTCTCTTGTATTCCCAGTATTGAGAAATACAGAATTTGTCAGTATTGTGCAATCAGTCTTCTCTGAGCAGAGGTTTGATTACATTAAAAGTCCTCAAGAAATAGATCTTAAGTAAACATAGTCAGGATGTATATTGGCAGCCTAGATTATTGTATACATTGACCAGGTAAATTCTGTGTTAAAGCTGCAAACCATCACCGTGTTTTACTGGCTATTGGTACTGCTTTTACTTTTAGCTGGGGGCAGAGGAGTTAGAGGTTTGTATTTGTGGACTGTGATGCAGTCATTGCTTAGGCTGAAATGAATACACTTGATGCTAGGCACAGTGTGGAATCTGCACAGCCATGAATTCCGGTAGGGGTAAGAAGTTGGTGTCCTGTTAAACTTAATCTCTTGGATTAATTCCTGGTTTATTAATGGGTAGTCTCTCCATAACTACTTTCCCTTATGGCCTTCTGTGGTGGACTAGTATCCAAATTTCTCTTACTAGCTTTTCCCTTCACTCTTGCTGAATGATAAGGAATTACAAGGTAAAAGCTTCTGTAAGATGTGCTTGTCCCTGTCATGTCACGTTAATCAAGGTGTCTTTATAAAGACTTCAGCTTCTCTTAACTTTTGTTGGACTATATTTAGTATGTTATCTTCATAAAGGTGGTTGTGATATGTGTCAGTTTGAGATGGCAGAATTAGAATACTAGGGTTCTTAAGTTGGCTGGAGAATATTGTGGAAGATGAGTATTTTAGGATGTACTTATTAGCGTTGTAGTTGCCTAGAAATAAGTATTTTATTTTAATTTTTGGCAGTCAGGAAAATGTCTGTTGCTGGTTGATCCACTCCTAGCTCTTACGCTTTTTGAAGGATGGGGAGTTAGTCAAATGCATTTCTTTAAAGCACTCAGGATGCAGGGTCCCATTTTGAAGAGAGGATACTATAGTTGTAGGGGAATTGACAAATCATGCTAATTCTAAACTGTAGGATGTAATAATGTTTACAAAGCCTATTTGAAGCTTTAAAATCTGAAAATACGTGAAAGTCTATACTGTTTGAACATATGGGATAGACAAATCTTGATGTGGAAATTGGTTTTGGTTTGCTGCCTGTTGACTTGCTTTTTTAGGTGTTTCCAAACCACAGTCTTGTCCTTGAACTTTTCAGTTTCCTTTCTCTAGCTGGGTAACAAGACATGAATACTATAAAGCTGTTAGGAGCCGGAAGCATTGTTGACAGTTGAATGTGACCTGACTCAAGTTCTTTAACCTGTCTTTTTCCCTGCCACAAGGCTTAATGATAGCTCTCCCAAAACTTTGTGTTAGCAACAGTTAGCTGTGCTCCTCTGACATAGAAATACTGCAGATAGTAGAGCAGAAGGTACAGCTTCCTGGTAGTACTTCAGTGTTACTGCAGTTCCTGGCCATCTTGCTATCTCAGGGGTAAAATGAGATGCTTATTCTGTGAAAGCAATGGCAGTGAAGAAGTTTATGCTGTCTTCTGTAGCAGCCTGGAGAGTGTAACAAAAACAGATCAACATCACTTTCTATAGATAACACCCACAAAACTTGATGATCTGAAAAAATTAGTAAGGTATAAATACCTAGACAGATGTACTGTATGTAAATCAGCTTGAAATGGTTCATGAACTACTTTGTCAGGCAGCAGTGTGTGGAGACCTCTACCATGCTTAAATTAACTTCTGTTACAGTAGTTTTATGATCATGAAATAAGCATGAGAAATCTAAACCAGCTCTTCTGGCCTGGCAACACATAAACGAGTGTCCTGAACACCGTGGGGAATGATTTCCGTGCTGATCTGGTGAGGGTATTTGTAATGCCTTAAGGTTGCAATTGATTTGTTTCAGTATTTCCATGCATTATAAAGATTATGAAGACCAGCTCTTTGGGTGAAATCCTAGTTCTGCTGAAAATAAACATTTTAGTCTGTAATGTTCATCATGTTGAGATTAATTTTATTCTCAGTGTCTCAAGGCAAACATCAGATGAATGCTTTGTGTGTATGTTCTCGTGATTTCTCTCTCCCAAACAGTGCTGGTCCTACCATAGTTCCCGTTATCTTTGCAGGACTTATAACCAGGTATCGAGCCAATACTTGAGGAAATACACAGTCTCAAAGCCACAGGGATTGCAATAGCTTGAAATACTGTAACAGGCCAGCACTTCTAGTCGGGGGAGGCAATGACACCTAACTGGCATTAGAGTGTTTCTGCCTGCTAGTTAGTAAAAGTAATAACTAGAATTCAGATACCACTTTTATGGGAATTTTGTTGGAAAACATTTATTCTTTATGATTGTTTCTTAAGACTGTAATTTGATTTAAAGCTCTTAGCTGATCACTATTTAAATGACAGACTTCCAAATCTATGTCTATGTGTTAGTGTACTACAAAGAGAACAGCATTATCTCGCAATGTAACACTAATTTACTAGTAGTTCCTTATTAGTATAGGTGCCTGGGACATAATTTTAGCTGAGCCTATGGTCTTCGCGTGTATTCCAGATCAGTGACCATCTAAACAATGCAAACACTTCATATGGATTAGAAATTTAGTTCTTCTACTCTTTCAGATACCTTTAATTCTGAAGCTGTTGAGGCCTAAAGTAATTACCAAGAGCTGATGTCTCTTCTAGTCCAAAAGTTGTAGTTTAAGAGGCGCTTAGCAAGGGAGCGAGTGTAGTGTAGAGATACCCAGTGAGGCTGAGACCAGGTCTGGAACTGAACTCACATGAATATATGTATATATATGCACACAGAAATGAAGTGTGCTTGTGTTTTAACAATGTGCCCTTTGTATCTGAGACAGTCCTGCACTCGAGAAAAATCTCAGGCTTCCCCATGTGTGTGGTTATAGTCTTAGAAACAAACTGTAACAATGAACAAAGGAACAAAGTATTCTGTATTATTTAAAGTAAAAACAAAAATCAGCGTACTCAGTTCATCTTTTTTTTTAAATGCCATGTTAGGTTGAAATGTGTATTTAAAAGCCCTACATAGGTGAAAGCCTTCTGTAAAACATAATTTGCAAGAGCATGCTTTCTAGTTTAGGGTTACATGCTGTTCTCCCTGTGAGGCTTTTTCAGATGTATTCAGTCTTAAAGGTAAAGTGCAATGGGTGTGGAAGCATTGCACTATGAAAAATCGACTTTTAGATCTAATTTTGATAATAGGTTTCTTTTTCCCATTTTGTTGTGAGTATTTTAGTTTGTATTTTTTCCAAGGCTGGGCCATGTGAGATCCACCGAAATTACTATTGTGTTCAGGACAGGGAGGTTAGAGGGGAGAGGAGGCTAGAGGGAGCTGTGGTTTTATTCCACCTGGGCCTTGCACTGTGCAGCGTTGGGCTCTGTTGTATCTACACAGAGCCCTGGTAGTTGTATTAATGTCATCTGCTCCATTCTGCAAAGTAATAGAACTGTGTTTGAATACTGTATTGATTTTCTGGAACTGCATCACAAATATGCTTCTGGCAACACACTGCATTCTGACATGCTTCTCTGGTGGCAAGTAGTGGTGAATGCCAGTCATCATTAAAAAAATTAGTCTAGGGAGACACTGTTTAAACATGCAATAGATGATGCTAGATTGCCGGATACAAGCATATATTGACATTTCCAGTATCTAGTCATGAGGGGTTTTTTTAGCTATAGATAACAAGTTAGCTAACTTAAGCAGTCAGCATCACTTGTTTTGACTAATGGCTTTTACCTGAGTAAAGAGAGAAGAACTTGAAATACATAGTTCCTCGTAGGTTTTTCTTCTTCCTCCATATACATGCAAATGATTCACAGGTACTGTTTTGTCCATTTTTGTGGCTGTATTGTTTGTCAACATCTTGATCATTAAGTTTTCACTGAGCTTGCCAACAAAAAGTGGGAACAACAGAAGACGGGGCCTGCTTTTTCCTGTTGTTGTCTGCAGCACAAAACATTTGTGCAGTGAGCCACATCAGTACTGTAACCGAGCTGACTGCATGGCTGTACAAGTAGGGGGGTTGGCACAAGGGAAGTGTCATTACAGGTGGGATAGACCTACCTTTTGCTACAGCAGTGTCTGTTTATTCTGGCAGGAAGTGTTCAAAAAGATCCAGACTCAGAGCTATCCCTGTCCGAGTTTGCTCCTCAGTTTTGAAGCTCAAGTCTGGAAAGGTTTTTTTGAGACTCTCTATTAGGTTGAGGTTCAGCTTTTTGAGAAATGGCATTTTTTCTCCTTTCGATAGTGTCTTTCATAGTAAAAAACAATAGGTAATATTGCCGGGGTTTAGCATTTGGGGTTTTTAAATGCTTTTAAATGACCTATTCTGTAAATAGTATGCTACAGTCTTGAATTGATAGTTAATCTTGAAGCTATTCTTGTAACAGGACATATAATGAGATCTTCCTTGAGTTTTGAAAACTGAAGAATGAGCTTTAAATGGTCAACACTTTACAGTGAAGTGTTGGTGAAATAAATCATCTTTGACATGTATTCTCACAATTCCTTCTTCTTGTGCCCTTCATTTCCAACAGTCTGCTAGCCCTGGCTTGTCTGTACAAAAATCTAAAAGAATGTACTGTTGATATTGGAGAAACCAGTGTTTTCTCCAACACATGACTTACTGTGGAGTGTGCAGCCATGTCAGGGCTTCTTAGGGTGTGAAGTGTTTTCCATGCCAACAAAAATAAGCACATGGAATAATATATGCTGTGTAGCTCTGTTGTCAAATCATTGCATGCAGTAACAGGTCCTAAGCAGCTATTCGGCCAATTGACTTTGAAACTGGAACATCTGTGCTTTTGCACTAGCCATATTTTTCACTGACTTGTGTGTGACTAGAAGAGTTAACCTGCAATTAGACAGGAACAATTTCTCTTGGATTAACTTACTTTCAGCTTCTGGGTACCAATTTCCAAGTGCTTTCTCAACATCCAAGTGTATGTCCCTCCCATGTCAATATTTGTTCTTTTACAAAACATAGAAGGATTTCCTGTTTCTGCTTTAGCAAGCCTACTACCCAGGCATCCAGAGCTCTCTGCATCTAGACATACGTGGGAACTGGGTTCCTATCAGGAAATGATTGGCAGTGCTTGGGAATAGGTGGTGTCCTGCTGATTTGAGTCCTAGGTAGGCTTGTTCTTCAGAAGCACCGCACAGCTCAGATGGCAACATGTCTGGCTATGTTCGATAGTGAAACTCCCAGGATCTTTGGGAAGTTTTCTGGAAAAAGACACTGAAGCACATGGTTAAGTAATGATCCATTTTGATGGGATGTCTGTGAAATGCAAGCACTAAACTCTAGATTCCCTAAGTTACCTCACATCTGAATGCAAATGCTGCCCATGTCTCTCTTACAACAGATCTTAATGGACCACTCAAGATCTGAGATAATTTTTACTGATAATTATGTATTTGGTGACCTTAAATGTGAGATACATCTTTTTAAAAAATCCTGCCTTTTTGTCCACATTAATTATGACTTTTTCAAATCGGTTTGGAACAAAAGCTAGAATAGTTCTATTACTGGGATGGACTGAAGAGCATTATAGGGGCCTTTTCTAGAACAACTGCAATCTACTTTTATCATTAGCAGGATTGGAGAATTAATACTACTCTGGAGCAAAGTTCCTAGACAAAGGAAAACAATCTGCTACTTCCCCGATTGTTCTTACAAAGAACAATTTTACTTAGCATGAAAATATATTTAGAGAGTCCTTCTCTTCTTCTCCTTAGTAACAACCTTAAATCCTAGATATAAACAATACTGCTGCTATTGAGTGCTCAGAGATGGACCTGGTAATCCTCAAATCACTTACACTAACTCAGCCTTTACAGATAGGACCCAAGTATAGATCTTGTAAAGGTTACCTTCTGTTCCACCTTCTTGCTTGTCTTGTTGTCTTGCTACTTCTGCCACTGGCTATTGTTTTTGTAAAACTCAAGACTTTGCTGATTCAGAGGACTTCGTTGTCACTTAGAGCAACATGTGTAGGATCTTGCATATGTTTCTGGAATTGCTTGGAAAAGAATAGTTGAACACCCTGGCAGGGGATTCTGTTCAAGGAAGAATATTAACTGTCAAGACCATGTTCAAGTTCAAAGTGGTTTTACAAAATCCAACCATCCAAACAGTTCTGCAACCTTGGAAAATGCTATTTATGTAATGGGAACCTGGAACAGAGGTTTGATTTGATGTCCTATATGGCTCTGGACAAATCCTAGTGAGTCTATTTTAGACCCTAAAAATTGCTGGCTTGATGATCCTGCAACTTGTGTATGACAATACTTTTCTGAAGTCCCTCAGGAAGAATATGGCTGGAATTTACCCAGTTATTAAGATACAGACTTTTGTCTTCATGCTGTACAAGTCCTGCTAGCTTCCTCATTGTAGAGGAGAAATACTGGGAGTGGTAGAATGATGATTTCAGAGTGTGGGTAAGTTAACTTGATTTTTGGAAAACCAGATCATTGAATGCTGTCTCATATGAATAGCAGTTTTGCAGCAAAGTACATGACTGTGTGCTGCTATTAAGAACTTAATGATAATGCACCGTTTATGATTAGCATTGCTGGTTATGATAACAAAGTGAAATTTCGTCTTTCACGTTTGAAAAATGCAGCTAGTATTCTTCTATGAGAAGCTTGTATCGAACAAGAAATATCCCTAACCAGAGTGGCACAATAGCAGTTAACCTTCTTCATTGAAACTTGACAGTCATGGTGACCTGCTTATGTCACCTGACACCTTAATGAAGGCCATTAGAAAAAAGAAAAAAGACAAGGATTCTGGTTTCAGATACCATTATGCTTATAAACTAATATGCTTTGTATGCCAGAGGTTTCAAACTTCACACAGAGCCGGTTAAGTAATGATTGAAACTGATACTTTAACTGGCAGATAACAAAATTTTGCTCTAAATCATCTTGTCTTATGCGTATGCTGTTCATTTTCCTGAAGAACCGTTCCTCTTCATTTGCTTGTAAACACTGAGATTTTTTTGCAGTTGAGTATGGTATTAGTACTTCCTACTCATGGCATTCTATTTACTAGATTAAGCAGTCGTATACCGTAGTATGTATTTGCTTCTAAGCACAAAAACCTGTTAGAGAGTGGGAAATGACAGTTTCTCCTACGTGGACTTGTATTTGATGCTTCAGTTAAGCCTCTTTTGGAAGTAAACGTGAGCAGCTAAGTGCTCCAGTTTGGGAAGACTATACCACGTTTAGCATACGTGAGTAAAATGTTTTTAAATACAGCTTTCTTTAAAACTGACTTTGTAATGCAAGCATTCTGTAAGTAGCTAGTAAACCTGCTTGTTTCTGGCCACTGTTTATTTCATGGATACAGAAACACTAGGGCTTGGCTTCTTACATTTAATACCTATTCTGATATTTATGCAAAGGAATGGGTGAGGGAGGCTTTTCTGGTTCTTGGTTCGTACCTAGGTTTTGAATGCATTGAACCCTACCAGTTCATTCAGGTACCATGTAAGGAAGATTGTTCCTGTTCATAAAAAAAGGTCATACTGAAATAACTGGCTAGTTCTTAACAAGCACTAGTTCCTGGTCTTTGATTAGACACTTTATAACTGTAGTAGCATGTATTTATTGCTTGAATATTTTTATTGAACTATTATGTATAGGCCGCTAATGTACGCAATTCCAATTCCATATGAAATAGGTAAGAAAATTCCAGTTTTATCTGTCACACAGGCATGTAGGCCAACACCTGCACAAATTGTATGGTGTGCATTTTGTTGCTCAGTTTGTCAAAATGTTGAGCAGTTTCCTGAGATCTGATTTTTTTCCTGTAATTACATTTCCAACAAGTAAAGTAACTTCCATCTGGGTGAAGTCCTGATAACCTACCTACTATCTTGGGGTTAGAACTACAGCCATTGTAGGTGCCTTTCTGAAGTATAAGCTATATTTTGAAGTATGCTTTGCAAAGTGGTTGATAATCTAGTTCCAGTACAACTAACACATAATACTTTGTCTTTACCAGCCTCCACCAGCGCAATCAAAGCAGGCACATGAGCCATCAGTGAAGAAATGTTTCTTTACATTATTTGGATAGCAATACCCAAGGGTAGTACTGATGCAGCCATTGTGTTTCCAGCACAGTTGTCTTCCCTATGAGCTGCTCATCAGTGAGACAGCCTAGTCCAGCTGTGGCCTTTCCTCTCCAGCTGTTGGGGCGCATCCCCATGGCACAGCACTTGGCACAGTCCCTTGGCTGATATTTACTGTGCAGACCTGTGTACCTATTCCCATGTCGGCCTCTGTAGTGGGCTGTGCAGGGCACCGTTTGCTCCATGCACAGTGTGTGGTCATACTGGTATATTTAAAAATGGATTGTGCCCTGTATGCTTGTTGGGAATCTCACCGTTACGGTGGGAAGTTGCCTGACAGTGCAAGGCACATTATTGGGGGAGACAGGATTTGGAGCTGTCCTAGGAGTGCCTTCAGTGATCTGACAAGCAAACTGCTCTGGAGGCCTGTCAGGAACGGTATTTAGGTGTCCTGCCTTAGGAGGAGTCTCAGGACGTGTTTGGCATATGTATGGTGTGAACAATCAGGGAAACTGAGATCTGTCACTTCCAGTTACAGCTCAATATAGATGCAACCACTGCTTCAAAAATTCAATAGTGTTTACTAGGCTGTAAGTTATCAGAAGGGAGGGACTCGCTGGCATGGTAATGGCATGCTCAAAGTGAATTAAAGAGGCTTTATAGTTCCTGCAGTGCTCAGTGGGATGGTTCAAATTCATTTGTTACTTATGAATATAAAATTAATTTGTTTACCTTTCTAGGAGTCTAATTCAGTTCCTTGATACAAATGAAATAATCCAATTCTCATCTTGTGATGTGAACCAGTGATTCTTTTTGAAACTTAGCATCCAGCTGTGTAGCAGTCTGGATGGGATTGCAAATTGTTTGAAGACCAGTTGATGGTGATAGTGATGAAATGCATGTTTATTCAGCCTGGTTCATTCTGCTCACTCTATATGTAAGTTCTGATGCTTCCACTGCTGCTGATGGAAGCATGACTTCAGCTTTGAGGTGTCTGCAGTCAATGTGCAGGTTGAGCTAATGATTTTTTTCAGGGTGTTTATTTCTGAGGGTTAAGTGTAAAAGCTCTCAAAACTGACTGTTAACTGACAACTTCTTAATGCTAAATAAGGGGTTTGTGGGTTTTAAGCTGGAAATGAAAGGAATGGCAAGCTCCAGGCCCACTAAAATAAAAAGCATTTTCACATGTAGAAGGCATGTCAAAATTAGTAACTTGGAGATGTGGGAAAAGGTGAGGTGGAATTGATTGATGGGGTGAGAAGGTGGTAAGGAGGTGCGATCACTTCACTGTATGAAGACCTACAAGGAAGCAAAATGGAAGTTTAAAGCCAGTAAGGAGGGTGATGAAAGAAAACTGGTGAGAAGCATTACAAGGAGGGGTTGCTAAAGATTGTGGTGCCAAGTGAGGAAATCTTATTTTGCTACAGAAATATGTTTGAGACAAATTCCAAGTGTCTCATAACAAACAAGGAAGATATGTATTCCTTGGTTTTTCTGTTGTGAACAAGTTGCTGAGAGATCTAGTCTGTAGCAAAATTATGACTAGTATTAGTTGAGTATTGTCTCTTGAAGTGAAAGATGATTGGAAAACCAGCAGTTAAACTTAACATCATCTAAAAATACTAATTTTTAAATATTATCACTGTTTACCATGTAATTGCTGATTATCTCGGTGGAAACACATGATGAATTGATTCTATGATTTTGTCTTCCTTCTATCCGTCTTCAGGTTCCAAAATTCTCATCTGTCTCTGTTGTCAAATGCCCCAGCTTTGTCTCTGTTGCCTCATACCTGTGAAATACAGCCGTCAGAACAGAAGTTCTTGTCATAGGCAATGATGAGACTTGATGGAGCGCACAAAATCACACTGAATGTCAAATTAGAAAATACTGCGTTTACATTGTTTGTTGAACTCTGCCATGGTTTATGGAACTTAAGCTAATGTAGGATTGCCACTCTATTATTTCAGTGCTCTGCATGACTGCGTGTCCTAGTGCCAACCCTCTGTTCATGGTTCCGTCTTGCTGCACTAACTGTGCACAGTGACACTTGTCAATGCTGCTGAAAGATTTCATTACAGCAACTAAATTGATCTAACCAAACTTTAGAACAGAGGGTGTTGATTTTTGGACAGTCTCGTGCTTTCATGTTGGGACAAAGCAAAGAGTGTCAGTCTGTCAATTGTTCGAATGTGCTACTCTGGGTGGCACTTCTCCCGTTACTGTCTTATGACCCTTATATCCCACCAAACAGTATGATTAACATCAAAGAGTCTTAATGTGCTTGCAGGGTGCTTTTTCCCCATCTGTGCCTTAGCAACAGCACCTAAGTGGCCCCATCCAATTTGGCTTAATTCTCACCTTGTTTAGTCAGCATCAGTTGATCTAATTAGTTATTTGTGGGTGGCATAACAGCCCTTCTCACAAACTGAAAATTGTATTGCAAAGGAAACTACTGAACTTTAGATCTCAAAGAGTCCATGAACTAATTGAGGGTGTCTGTGAAATGTGACAAGGAAAACATGCCAGGTGGAAATAGGCTTGCATTCTGGACATTGCAGTAGATTGGAAATCATGTCCCATCTGGAGCCTTTCTCCTCCTCCTCCTCCTTCTCCTCCTCCTCCTCCTCCTCCCTGCCCCTGGAAAGGAGAGCACTGCTGGGCCTGCTTGTAAAGCAGAGCATGGAGTCCTGGCTTACCAACAGTGTCTGGATTCCAAAGCAACTTTGTGCTCTCGTACTCTCTGCTTCTGTATTTGGAGAGCTGTGCTTGTTCTGCTGGTATAGGGGCTTTCTTTCTTTCCTCTTGAATTTTTTTTCCTTAAAACTGTAGGTCATGTAATGGTTCTGAAGGCTATAGATACTGTCCCTGAGGACCATGTCTAGAAAATGTCTATTTATTTAAACTCGAGAAAACTGGTGGTGGAGAGGGCAGGAAACTGTAACTTACTTGTTGTACGACTCTGTGTTAAAGTGCTGTGCTAACAGTGGACGTTCAAGCTGAACAGTTAAGGTGCTTTATGTTCTCCCTTGAAATATTTGCGTGTATTCTGTAAGAGTAATCTGACTGACACACAACTCCATTGCATGGGAGATTTTAGATGTAGATTGCAAAGGAAAGATTGCTTTTATACAGAGATTATTAAGGAAGTAGGGGCATTAAAAAGAAAACCTAGTTATCAATTGCTTTTGGACCTTTCTAAACTTTTTTTCCTAACAGGTACGAAAGACATTAGTTCTTCCTTTGCTACATTGTGCTGTGTAGGCTTCATTCCTCTCATTTCTGTTTGTGTTGCAAGTGTGGCAAAGTTGCTTTTCCATGCTGTAGAATGGAGGGAAATTAGTATTTTTAGACCACTGCCTGCCTGTTTCTTATTCCAGATGCAGCTTATCTTAGTTTACTATATGTAAGGGCTGTTGCAGGAATGTTAAGATCTAGACTACTTTCAGAAGTGTTGCTTTAGCCTGTTGTTCCAGGGTTCTTTGTTCATAGAATAGAACCTGACATTAGGTTGTTTTTCTGCTTATTTCTGGTTAACACTTTCAGTGACTAGATGTGGGAAGTAGCTATACATCTTAAACTTCATTGTCTACTTGTAAAGATAGAAGAACTCCTCTCTTGACTTCCTTGACAAGACTTTTTGGACAGAGCAAAATCCAGGAATAAAATACAACTTTGGATCAATTTTTCCTGTCATGATTACTTAGTATTTTCACTATAGGTAAATATCTATCCTAAAATTGAACCTAACATAGTTTAGCTGCTCCTAAGTCGTTAAAAGCTGATGATTAGTTCTCTCCAATCTTGTGATTTAAAAACAAATTTAAGGTAGAAGTTAATTCAGAGATACCTTTGTCCACTTACTTGCACGATTTAGAGGAATAATCAGTTAGGTACCTAGAAAAAGTCTAAAGATGCCTATATCCCTGGGATAACTTAATAAACTGAAGTGAAAAGCGTGAAGATAAAGCTGAATACTTGTACCTGTACCTGTTGGTCAGGTCAAGTGAATGACTTGCAGTGAGGCTAGAAGGTAGGTCTGAGAGACGGATCAAATAATATGCTTTTTGTTATCTCATCTGACTCCCAAAGCTCTCACTTGATTCACGGTGTGAAAATGAGCTTTTGAAGGTTGGGTGGAAGGACAAAAAAGGAAAACCGTAGAGAGATGGACCTTCATGCAGTTATTGGAGGAACTTTCATAGTCAGTGATAAATTCTTGGTATTGATGTTTCCTGTAACACTTCGGTTGGTTGCCTATCTGCAGAACTGGAGCAGCATGTGATAGCTGGGGGCATTGGTGAACAGGCATTTATTAAAAACCCACAGAATTATAGAAGTGAAAGCAAATCCAGTATTTATCTGTTTTTCTTTTTTTTTTAGTCGGGTTAACATTACACTGTACATATCCTCCAGGTACGTTTTTTACTCTTTAGCACAAGCAGCTCCATGTTTACCAACATTATACCAAAATTTTAAGTTTTGTTGGTTTTTTTTCCTTGCTCTAGAGTAGAAGCCTTAATTTTAAGTAGTATCTATTTTATTCCAAATATAGGAGTTTGCATCTTAACTGGCAAATGTAATTCATTGTGTTCTGTTTTCATCAGGATGAGGGCATGTTGACTCTGCTTGTTAGAGCTCAGCAGGAATGCCTTTACCATCTTGGGAGCCCCAGAAAAAACAGTGCTAAACTGCAAGCTGTTCTGGGCAGTTAGGAGGCAAACTTCTGGCAGAGGTTCAGCATGGTGAGGACAAGCAACTGGTGAGGTACTACCTAGATAGGAGGATGAAATGCCTGAGCTACAGGTGTTATTGAGGCTCACATCTAAGTAAGCCGAATTTTACTGCAGAATCCTGTGCACTATGTCCTGTTCTTTCTCTGAAGAATGTGCATACGTTTTCATGTTTCAGTTTTTGCTTTCCCCAATTTTTGAGAAAGCAAAACATGAGTTTTTGCTGTTGATCTGGACATTGAGCATATCTAGTAAGACCCATCTGATTTCACTATATCATGGATGAATATGATCCATTGCTTGTTTGAAGGAATGGACACTGCCATTCAGATTTTCACTGTATTCTGAGAAACAGTAATACAACTAGAGAATTCACTTAAGTCTTCTCTACTGATATCTCAAATTTGCTCTGGAAATTAAGACAAGAAAAAATTTAAAACATCTGTCATGCAATGAAATTAACACTGACCTACCAAAATAATTTATTCCATCAATATCTCATGAATTTTAAGTTAATATGTTAAAGCCTTCCCCACCTGATGTTAGGCATCTGAAGATGGGATGAGACAAAAGACAATTCTTGGCTTGAGCGCTTTTGCATTTTCTGTGCCTTGTGATATGGTGAGGGCCAAGGAGGGCTGTGAGGGGGTTGTTCCTAATGCAAGATATTGAGGGCAGAACCTGTTTGCTTGGTGTGCTCAAAGTACGCTAACTGAATTAGTGACCAACTTTATTATTTGTATATATAAATTTTGTATATATAAACTGTGTAATATCTTTGAGGTGGATATATGTGTGTGTGTATGTAAAATGATTGATCAGAGCATGTCAAAATGAGTGTTATGTTAAGGCCATGAAGGCAAGCAGGACAAAGAAGAGTATTGGGGACAAATATGTAGGGGACAGCTGTTTAAGGGACCCTTGTTCCTGATGTTTTGTAGGGTTTCACAGTCAGTGAGATGCCTGAACAGAAGTGCTGGTGAAATAGATTGGAAAAGTGTATTTTCTAAGGGGAAGGGTGCCAAGGAAGAGTTGGTCAGGTCAAGTGAATGACTTGCAGTGAGGCTAGAAGGTAGGTCTGAGAGACGGATCAAAGCCAGGTCACTTGGTCCTGGTCTAAGACTTGCTCCATTCTCCTGTGCTTGGGTCTGCCAGCACAGGCAGTGTCCTGTCCTGCCACCACCACTGTCCCGACAATAAACCCATTGGGCCTGGTTTTTCTTGTCCTCTGTGGAGAGTGGGAACCTGGGCACTGATTTGTCCTGTACTTTGCAACTCTGCCAGCTTCCATGCTGTTGATGTTACTAAATTTGTGAGACTGTAATCTCTGTGCTGTGCTACAGTTAATTTTAAATCTGTGCTGTGGAAGAAGCTCTTTACTGTTCTAAAGTTTGCCATAAACTACTATCCTTCAGTGGTCTCTTATGAATGGGAAGCTCAGACAGAAGAGGAGTGAGTTTAAATGAACTTTCTCATTGCTCTTCATAATTACGTTTTTTTGGGTTTTGTTTGTTTGTTTGTTTGTTTTGTTTAATAGCAAGAGCCTTATTTCCCAAGGTGTGGTAATCCTAGCTCTTGCGACTTTATATGATGACTATAAATTTTAAGTACTCTCTGCAGTTGTCTTACAGTGCCTGCTTGAGGATACTCCGCTGCCTTGCCTTTCTTCTCTCCCTGCCTCCTCTGGAAGGTCTCATGTATGAGCTTCGTGAGCGTTTAGTTGAAATTGGCACATATAGAGTGGTTCATCTTTTTCCTGAATGGACTATTTTATAGGATTACATGCTCATAAAGATACCATCCACATCAGTGGATGTGCCAAAATGTTTTCAGAAGGAATTGATTCCAAAAATGTTTTCTGCCCTACATTTTGAAGTTACCTGCTTTCCTGACTTGCCTCCTGAGCCATACAGAAACTTTTATTCATTAATACAAATAATCATAAGTAGACAGTTTTTCTACTAATGAAAATTCATAATCACTGACTTCATTAGAGTTCTGTCTACTCATAGGTGTCAAATTTAGCCTAGCTTGTATAAAACTATATTCTTTGCACCTAGCTGTATACATATGTGTTTTGCATATACTTCTTAGCCCATAAGTAAAATGTTGTGAGTTTTGGGTGGTTTTTTAAAGCCTAGGGTTTTAAGGTATGCAAATACAGTGCAACTGTTCCCCCTCTTGCCTGAATAGCTCTCAAATTTCCACTAGTCTTTATAGGGACATTGACATTTCAAAGATAACAGATTTCTGAGAATTTTATTAAAATAAAAGCCAGGTCGAAAAGAGTGCTTGTTGAGAGAGCAAGAGTTCAACTCCTAATAGTCACAGAGGAATCTCTTGGGTCAGATGTTCTGCCCCAAAATGCAGGAAGGTTTCAGGTGGAAGTTCCCTTTTGTTAGACACTGTGAGTTAGAATTTTGTTTTAGAATTTTTATTAATTCTGCTATTTGTACAAATACTTAAAAAGCAAAGTTGGTAAAGAAGAGGAAAAGAGGTTGCCATCATCATCAACAGCTCCTTATTGAATGATCAGAGTGTGGGACTGTGTGGTATGCTATCTCTTTAGGATGATACAAAATGATGCAGGTGTAAAATTGGATGAATATGAAGTTCTCTGTCACATTTCCACTGGAACGGGTACCGTGGTATTTCTGTTATGTCTAATTGTCTGCCTTCACTATAAGTAATACTGCTGCTCTGGAGTCTTTTCCTGTAGGCTGTTGTCCAGGGACTTTTATATGAATCCATCACAGAATCACTTCCAGTGGTAAACAGCTTTTACAACTTGGACAGTATCTTAGAGCATGTTGTGATTTCCCATTCACTGGACTAAAGCTACTAAGTCAATCTGAATTCTAAAACCAGCTATGACTCAGTACGTTTAACATTAGTGTCACCATTGTACAGTGCAGTTTAAGTTGGGAGTCCAGCAATGCTTTTGCTTATTTATATGCCCTTTAATGTTAGAATCTGTGTCATCGATTCAGTGGGGGGTTTGCCATTATCTTCTAAAGTTATTTGACATCTAAGGAACTTTAGAAATCTAATGTTTGAATAATTCTTCAGTATTTTCATTCTTCGGTATTTTCAAAGTCTGATCTGTAATATCATAGGATTGGAGTTACTTCAAACCATGTTCTGTATTTCTACCGTCTTTGAAACTTCTTTGTTCATGTTTAAGACTAGAGCTAATGAGCAAAGAACATGGATGAAGAAGCAGAGATGCTGTAGTGTGGGCAAAGGTGGAGGGGAAGGGGCAGAGTTTACGGGCTGAGGTTTGAACCTTTCCTTCTGAAAAACAGCCAATCCTGGGCATCAAAATGTCTACTGTAGATTTATAAAAATAAATGTTAAAAACATAGGCTACAGCTTACCCTTGGAAAAACAAAGTGTTGGAGCTGGCCAGGCTGATGAAGCCAGCAGGCCTGGCAGCTCTCTTTTGGCATATCAGCATGATATCACCCATGACAAAACACTAATTTCATAGAAATGTAAATATGAGCAGATCACTAAATGATTTTCTTCTGACTTCCTGTATCTTATGTCCATTAAGTACTGTGTAATACCTGATTTCAAGCTGAAACACTTTAGTTGGTCAAAACTTCATATCCTTGAAAATCTAACATACAGTATGTAATGATGTTTCTGGCAGTTATGTATTTTTTACTTAACGTTATAGGTTTAATGAAAGGTTTTAGATAGTTTTTCTCCCTTCAAATCCTGAAAAATTGCTGGTATTATTTGTGATGGTATGCTAACTCAGAAGTGGTTAAAGATCTAATACTAAAAGCTGATTGTTAAATGGGAACAAAACAGTTCAGAAATAAGCTTGAAGGCACTGCTCTGTGCAGTATTATGTAGCTATAGAACATATTCTATAAAGTAAGCCATTGAACTTTATAGGTAAATAGGCGCATATATGTATTAACTTCTAACTGAATACAGAAAACTTACCAAGCTTTTTAGGAACAACCTCCTAAGCTTTTGCTGACCTTGAGTAAACCTGATGCAAACCCAAAACATAACAGCAAAAGCAGATCTAAGAATGTAAGTGTAAAACTAGATAAACAGCTTGTGGTATGTGAGAGATTTCAATCTGGTTGCTCGATTGTAACTTCCTTTTTTTTTTTTTACTATCTCAGTGCTTGTTTTGAGACATTAAAGTTGTTATTGTATGTATTTAATACAGAAAGCAAAATCTTAAGATGTACTAATTTCACAAGTATGCTCAGTATGTTTTGTTCAAGTACTTTATGATTTTAATTTAATTTAATAATCCTGAGAAAACATTGGCCGTGTTTGGATGCCATAGCTGACAAACTAGTTTTGACTATAGCTGCACTTTTAATCTCTCTCCTCATTTCTTTTCAGGGATCTCTCCTCAAGCTGCTTAGAGTAACAAAAGCTTGCTACAGCTTTAAAAACAAGCTAGGGAGAGTATTTTTAAGACTAGCAGGGCACTGGGAGAAAGCTGTAGTCTTGGTATGCTGTCATTCTGAAAAAGCAAAAAAGTCTCTGTCCTATCCTAAATCTGCCGATAATCAGCAAATGCCTGAGAGATCATGCAGGGGATTCATGTTGTCTGACATGGGGAGAAATTACCTTGGATGACAGATATTATAGAGGCTCAGAACTCACTGTGTGTGAAATTACCGCCTGCAAAAACATGTGTGTGATGCCTACTGAGAGAGTTTGCAGTCCTTAGGACTGCCAGAGCATGTGTGCTGAGCATGTAGGCTGCCATGTGGCAGGGTCTGCTGGGCCGGTGGCTGTAATGGGCTGAGGGCAGCACACTTTTTGCCCAATCTCCACTGTGGATAGGGAACTTGGAGTGTGGTTGTACTCCTGTTCTGAGCACAGGGATGTTGTGGTGTTTTTGGATGCACAGGGCATCATCTTTCTCTGAAACTATGAGACTGAAATCCGAAGGGTGGGATCTTGCTCTGTTTGCAACTTGCAAATGTGATGACAAGGACTTCCAAGGCACATTTTGTTGGACTTGTCTTGAAAACAGTCTTGTATGTGGAACCCATGTGCACCAAAAACAGTAAGTCCGGATAATGCACTTTGGAGTTTTTAAGATCCATATCAGGGAAATAGAAATTGCCGAAATGATTGACATAAATACTCATTCTCATGGACTTTTCATTACATGATAGATACTTGAGAGCTATCAAAGGTGAGCTGAGCAGGAGGACCCCATCATGCTGGACCTGCTTATTCATCCCCTTTCGTCCTACTGGTTGGGGAAAATAGCTCTGCTTAGAGATTTAAAACTTCTAGTGTATTTGAACGGTTTGGGGATCCAAGACGCTGTTATATAAAGTATTAGGTCTGGGTTTTGTGTTTGTGGCAGGGATGGAATGTCATGCGCAACAAAACCATTTTGATTCAGGAAATTTAATTCAATTTAGTTTATTGCCAATGAAGATGAAGACAAACAATTAAATAAACACAGAAAACACACCTCATCTTCCCTGTGGACACCTCTCCAACTCCTTCCTGGTCTCCCATCCCCTCACTGCAGGTGGCACTCAGAAGATGGCAGTCAGTGCCTGGGGTGACTCCTTTTATTTTTTTTTTACGCAATTTCTCCATGGGCCATAGTCCTCTCAGCGTTATACCTGCTCCCGTGTCTGCTGTCTGCTCCTGCTTGGCCAGCTCTTTGCTCCAGCCCCTGCTCAGATGTCATCTCCTGTGTCTCTTTTTTTTTCTCCAGCCCCAGTCCTGGTCTGTTCTTGTGTCTGCACAGGGCAGTCCCTGACCTCGTACCACATGGTGCAGCACCCTCCCTACCAAAACTGTGTCAATTTAGCCCAGTATGCAGGGGGAAAGGAGGGGGGTGTGTAATTTTTAAATTTTTTTTTAGCATCATTAACACACCATAAGGGAAGGCAAGTAGGACATCAACTAATGTTGTAGAAGTTCACACCTTCTTTTCAGTGGCCTTATTGTTTTTACAGTAACTAAGACAACAGAGTCCCAGCCTTCAGAAGTTGTAGATATTATGGCAATGAAAATAACTTTGGAGTCATGGTAAACAGCAGCGTGAGGAAAGAAATAAGAGGAAGAAGTCTTCAGCACTAGTGTTGGCACAATCTGGAAGTACCAGACATGTCAAAGAATAGATACTTTTTTAAAAAAAAGCAAATATTAATTATGGATTAGCAAGGAAAGTTCTTTCTAACCTTCTGTACTAACTTAAGCTTCTTTTGTGAAAGCTTTAATTAGTCTAACATACGGAAAAATGAAACCTTAGGTTCTTATATTCAGTAGTCTGCATTTTTTTGAAAGGGATGTGTTAAGATGTCAAAATGGAAAGAGTGGCTGAAAACACTGTTCATTCAACTGTTAGGACACAGGCTTTTCTCCTAAGCCTAGCCTAGGACTGATCACATATCAATGAACGGATTTCTGTATCAATGATGAAAAAAACTGGTGTGACTCTGCCTGCTTAAGTGGTACTTCTCATGCTTCTTTAGTCCTCACATTGCCACTCAAGTCCAGGAGGACTTGGCACTTATTTCTTTTTAGTCTGTGTTTGACCGTTGTAATGTTGCAGTCTAAGCCAACTAAAAACAGCAGCATATTAGCCTTAATGTGTCTGCCATGCCTGAGCGGACATTTCTAATAGTCAACTGTGTTACTATGGCATTCTTGTTAGTTTCTTTTCTTTTTGTTCAGCATCAGGATATTTCTGGAAAAGTGAATGACTTCTCTTTGTAATTAGTGATGAGTTCTTGTCTTAGTTCCTATTAGTTTCTTTAATGAATACTAACTACTTTCTGGTAATGAAAGAATGACAAGAAAAAGCTGAAAGAGGAAGAGAAGAGAGGGAAGAGTAAGGAACTGATAAGGTTTTTTTACAGGATTGCTTTTTCTTATTTAAAGCCATTCTCCCTATCTCAACTCTATATAGGCAAAAGTATGTTTTCTAATTTATGTATGTAAATATATATGAGTAAGGAACTGATAAGGTTTTTTTACAGGATTGCTTTTTCTTATTTAAAGCCATTCTCCCTATCTCAACTCTATATAGGCAAAAGTATGTTTTCTAATTTATGTATGTAAAAATATATATTATTTATTATAAAAGATAATTTTTATGTATATTAATTGTCTGAGCACTTAGAAAGGGAAAAAGGAAACTATTCTCCTATATAACTAATATTAATACTCCTATAACTGATATTACTTCAACTGAATTAATTGAAACTTCCGGACTGGGAGGGCATCATGTCCTGTGTGGATAATGGAAGAACAAAAAATTTAAGTAAAGATTGATTAGCTGAAGTTACAAATCTTGTATATGTTTTATATATTACCTTTTGTTTGTTTCTGAATGTTTTAGCAAATCTAAAATTTAAGTAGCTCTATAGTATGTTGCTACAGAAAAGTACAGATGACCTAATTGTACAGCAGCTTCGAAACACTTCAGTGGCACATCAGTGACTGATTCCATAACACATTTAGTCCTGTAGACATTAAGTGCATAACTTCCATTTGTTTGAAGAAATAATCATTATAAATGTTGATCATCAAGTGTCAAAACGTTGGTCTAATTCTAGAGGCATCTGAAGTTTAGGTTCTTTGTCAGAAAAAAATCCTGATTACCCCAGTAATCTGGCAAAATCATGATTTATCCAACTAGTTTAACGAAGGGAGCTATGCTTTTTTCCACAGTGTAGACACCTTGTCATTCAGCAAAGCTGTAGTTTCAGTTAAAACATGGAAAGAAAAGACTGTAACTCTAGTTTTATCAGAAGCGATTAAAAAAGTGTAAGTAAGCTTCATTTATGCTGTTCCATACCTAAGTGTAATGTCTATGCCAGACCCACACACGTGCCCTGCAAAGTGCTCTGGTTTGTCTTTGAGCAACACTGCTGGGCAATCAGCAGGAACATGCAGGCCACCTCGTCAAACAAATTGAGGATATTTAGCTAGGGCTATGGAAGATTTTTGTGCTGACAGTGCGGGAGACCAGCAACTGAGGGCTGAACAATCGGGCTTTTACTGATGGTCCCTCTTGCTTCAGTTGTATAGTTTTTGCCTACCTTTTACATATTAAAATTCTAACCTGTGGTATGTTGAAAGTCCCAGTTGTATGATATACTGTACTGTGACAGAATTGAGTATCAGTGCTGGTCAAATTTGTATTCATTAACCACACATCTACAGTTTGGATTCAGCTCTTCTTTAGTATTTTTAGTTAATGTGGTCAGAGCCTTTATTTTCTCCTTTCAGTGTCGGTCTTCATCCAAATAATTGTCAGGCTTCTAAGATTTTTGTTTTGATGGGCTCTTTAACCTTCCACAGTTAAAGAACTGGTTGCATTATGGTAATATGCATCACATTACATTTGAATATGCTTAATTGGGAGGTAAATGCAAAATGTATCTAATATTGAAAACAAGAACTACAGTTTAAGTATGATTGAAGAAGTAATTGTAGATATTCGAAAGAGCGTAAGAATTAGTGTCAAGATTCTGTTAAACAAAAGGGCTATAAAAGTCACCTTTGCATAACCTTACTTTGTGTGCAAGGGGTTGGGATCAGGAAAACAGCTACCCAACCTCCTGTAGCGTGGTGATTTAGAAGGAGGTGAGTTGGTGCTGAGGCTACAGTGATATTTGTATGGAGGACTAGTATGTGCATTGATCCCCCTGGTCTGTATTCCTTCTCCTTTAGCTTTCACTTCAACTCTCTGTTTCACTGTCTTTGGTCTGTTCTGTCACTTCTTCCAACACCCAACATAGGAGAACACCACATCTTCTGGCAGATGAGCTTCAAGGAGCCTTAACTCCCAGCTGAGTAATACGATTCTGCTGCTGAAAGCAGCTGGTCTCAGCTGCTCTTGCTGCCAAGCAGTAGAGATTTCTGAGAGTTCACACGTTCCCCTTTGTAATGAGGCCAGATTAAAACCCTTTGACTATGAGTACCCAAAACCATAGTTTTTTCTTTTGCTTTTTATTTTGGGCAGAAAAATGTATTAAAAACTCACCTCTTAAAGGGAAATGAGGGCAGGGACAAAGGTTATGTTTCTTCACATCCTGGAAATGGGAGAAAACAAGAGAGTCCAAAACCCTAAAAAGTTAAATCCAACTTAAAGTTCTGATACTAAATATCTTTGGGATTTGGTGGCAACATTCCCTGAAGAATACAGCAGTCTTATTTGTCACTAGAATGTAGCTAAATTTAAACGGACAGCTATCTTAGAGATACTAAAATATTTTTAGATTTCTGTGCAATATTATTTGTCCTGGTAATGATCATGGGGAAAACAAGTTGTATTTCTAAAGTACAGTAGGTTTTTTTACCTTATATAATTTTATTTGCTAAGCAGTTAGCTTTGAACCATGTATATTACACATATTTAGTGTTGCTATGAAAATGTTCAGGTGTGAAGCTCCAAAGAGTGAGGGTTTCACAACGCATGTTCCTGGCCCTAATTAATGTTAGTTTTAGAGTAATTGCATTGAATCAGCCAGTTCAGTTTCAGATTATGGCCTAAAATTGATTAGAATAATCAGAGTATTAAAAGATTTTTGAGAAGATGGGGGTTTGAAGTCCTACAAGTTCTGCAGTGTGGAGCGTAATGAGATGAAGTTACACATGTATTAATGCCAGTTAGTTTAAAGGGATAGGTGGAGAGTGAGGGCTGGGGAGATGATGAGACAGGGCTGAATCTATATTAGAGATGTCTGTCTTTATCTGACTCTACAGCTGGGTGCTGATTTTTGCCTTAGAAGGCTTGCATTTTGCTTGCATATGTATATTAATGCACTTACCTGCTCTATGTAGCAACACATACAGAAGTTCTTAGGAAAAATTTATCATGCAGAATGAAATGTGTACATCCCAGTGGGCACAACTGGCAGATAACTTGATATTATGTACAAGTTAGATTCATGACTTTTCCTCTCTGTCCTTCAGGGAACAACCCATCTTCAGCACCCGAGCTCACGTCTTCCAGATTGACCCAAACACTAAGAAGAACTGGGTTCCCACCAGCAAGCATGCTGTTACTGTGTCCTACTTCTATGACAGCACAAGAAATGTCTACAGGATAATCAGTTTGGATGGCTCAAAGGTAAGTTTTATTTCAGAAAACGTGCTTGCTTCATCAATTTTTGTATTTATTTTCTAGTCTGATGTCCTTCATGTATCTTCTCAGATGCTTTTGTCATTATCTGAGTAACAGATTACTGACATGTTAAAATGGTAACATTGCTTCATTACATGCTTTAAATGCTTCCTTACATGTTTTAAGTGTTTATTCAAAAATGCTGTTTTCCAAGTGCTCATATTTAGTTTGGTAAATCTATTGCTGAATTTAAGGGATGACCTGTTACTTAGTTAATATTAGGAGCAGGCTAAAAAGACTTTCCCTGTGAGATGCACTAAAAAGTACAAATAGGGTTACAATAACCTGTTTTCATCTCTGCCTTCAATGGTCTATCAGTACCATTGGCTTCAGCATTATGAAGGACATCTGTTCAGTGCCCATAATCACTTAGTAAATCCTTTGTTACGTAATCTTCCAATTTTTGCTGTAGAGAATGTGAGGATTCCCTCCTAATAAAGCTTTCCATGGTAAGCTTTCATCAAAAGTCAATTGGTTTGGGGTTTTTTGGGGTTGTTTTTCTTTTTCTTTTTTTTTTTTTTTAATTAGAAAGGATAATGTGTTGAGCTGCTGTTGTAAGAAACCTTGTCTAAGAAATTAATTTGATGTGGAGAAAATACTTGACTGTTCCTTACATTTTACCCCCAGTGGGTATAAAAACAGTAACTTTACAAACAGCATATCAGAAAATTGCAATAAGGACATTAAAGATATACAGAGTGTAACTAAAAGTTGTAATCCTCTCGAGACTTTCATTTGCAACTTCTGGAGATGCATCAGTTCATGATGGTTGGAACTGAAATACTTTGTGAGAGCACAGCAGTATTCACAGAGATTTTGTGGCTGTTTATTGAAAGCTGAAAAATATCACTCTGCATTTTTTAAAAATAGCCAGAGTATTGCTATTTTAAGTGAGGAAGGAGAATTTCTATCATAAAGTAGTATATAGAAATAGATCTCATAGTCAAAGATCTCTGTATGATACTACTTTAAGTGATTGAGACTCTGGTATCAAAGCCTACCAGAATTTTTCCAACTTTAAGTCTTACTTTGTTTCTTCCCTTCCCAACCTTCCTTCAAATGATTCTTTTAGTTCTGTCAAATAATTAAAATACCTTTTGTGTGACTGTTTATAAATAAAGTCTTTGGGATTGGAACTAGATGCTGTATGAAATCAAGACTACCAGTCATAATCTGTAGCACCTTAACTGATCTGCGCAGTTTACAAAATCCTTATTCTGGTATCCACTGGGGTTCCTTTGCCTTTGTCCAAAGCTGCAACTCCTGCAAAGTGGCTTCTGAGTTAAATTGTCAAGCAGTTGTTCATCTATTTATTTGTTCTTTTGTCTACTGCAGCATTTCCTTTACATTTGCAGTACTATTGGCAAGGTATATTGATAATGCAATCTATGACTTTTATTTACTCTCTGTGTGATTGCTGCAATCCTAATAAAGTTTTCATCCAAGTGTTAGATGTCTGACTAAGATCTAGGATCCCAATCACGATTAAGAAAGACCCATTGTTTTAGGAATCCCAACACTGCTCTGTAACATACACAGGTGAATAGGAGGGGGATCCATGGAAGAATTTTAAGGAGGTTTTCAGCATAATTCCCAGAGAATTTTTTTATTTTTAATTAAAGCCCCATCTTTTTTAACATGTCTGCATATATACAATATCGTATGTACAAAGGGCTAAATATAAATATAAAATATTCTTAAGTATGGAGTGCATCCAGATAGTGTCTCTGCTATGTGGCATACAGCTGGGTGTCAGTAACACTACTGGCAGCTGAACTTGCAATGCCTTATATTGTTGATTGGTCAGGCAGGAGAGTTAAATTTGCAAAGGAGAAAAAGCTGTGCAATTTAATTTTCCCATTTTAAGTTTTGAAATGAAACTGAATAAAGATGATTTTGTGGGATGGAGTGCATCCAGATAGTGTCTCTGCTATGTGGCATACAGCTGGGTGTCAGTAACACTACTGGCAGCTGAACTTGCAATGCCTTATATTGTTGATTGGTCAGGCAGGAGAGTTAAATTTGCAAAGGAGAAAAAGCTGTGCAATTTAATTTTCCCATTTTAAGTTTTGAAATGAAACTGAATAAAGATGATTTTGTGTTTTTTTTTTTTTTAAAACCACATTTTACATTGAAAATGTCTCAAAAACACATGTTGCCAGTGGCCAAAACCACTTGTTGAACCGTACTGCTTTTGAAGCTGTCATGCCCCTCTCTCGGAGGGAATAGATCCAACCAGGTTTTATAGTATACCTTGGTGCTGGTGGGGTTTACAGCACCCTGTGGGTTTGTATGGTGGAGAGAATGACGTGCATGTGGCTGCCCAGTGGCTCAGATGCTGAGCAGTAGGTCAGTAAGTGTTGGCAATTCACATGTATGTTCGCTTAGACTGCAGTAAGGAAAGTCTGAGAGAGATATAATTTAGATTTGAGTGATAATCCTATTTCTGTCCCACACCCTTCCCTCTCTTTAGGTCAGTGGCTTTCAGTAGGATTTCTGGATAAAATTTAACTTTCTTACTGATTGTCTGAAAGTCATTATATCTTTCTTCTTGGAAATAAAGGGCGTTTTTAAGACATGATCTTCATTCACCTCTGAGGGATGCTGTTGTACATTGCCGATTCCTGCTTGAATTTGCTTGTGGGGGTCTTTGTATTTTGCGAGAGAGGGGTTTTTTCCTTATTCCATATCAATGAGTCTATGAGCTAGATTCAGCTGAGATAGCTCCTATAGGAGCAAGTTCTGCTTATTTTTAATGCATTCTGTGTAATGTTGTTTTCTGAAGCTACAGTCTCCTCTTAAAATACATTGCACAAGAAACGATGCATCTCCCTCTAACTTGACTCCAGAAGATGTTCTAGGACCATGAAGTATGCAGTGTGCAGGCCATATTTTATAGTCACGTACAGTATCTGGATCCCTGTTGCCCATGGCAGGGAGATGCTGATGCAAATACTCTGATAGAACTCGAGGCTGGTTTCTGTTACCTCTTGAGTAAATATCTTTTATGTGACCTTTTTCTCCTACCACTCTAAGACAAGAGAAAGCCTGAAACATAAAATTTCTTATGCAATATGACATGACAACGCTGAGCAGTTGTTGCTAAGGCTTTCAGTTCTCATTAATTATATAGTAATTTCACAGCTCCTTGGAAAAATATGTTTTAGTACTTCTTTCTCCTAGGTGACGGAAGGAAGCCTCCATTATTTCTCCAGTAACACTGCAGGCAGACACTAGGATTATTCCCAGGATCCTGCTGTCTTTTCCGTTCAATCTCTGGCAGTCACTGAGAAAAGAAAGGAGATCAAGTAATGTGGTTCCTGCAGTACTAGTTAATTCTCTGATAATTTTTTCACAGATGCAAGATACAAAAAAAGCCCTAATAATTTGTGCTCATCTAAACCAAGAGAAGACTGTGGAAAAGAGTGGTTTTCCAGTCTTCAGGTTCTATGAGCCTTGTATATATTATTTCTGAGTCAAGTCTCCCATCAGTGTTACTGCAATAGATGATCTTTACATTTTAATGACTGTTATAAAATAAACTAGTCACACATTAAAGTGATAAACCTGTTTAATGCTAAATACAAGTTTTAAGTAAGGCCTGTAAGCACAGCTCTTCAGTGATCTTCCTTTGAAGAAGTTAAAAAATACTGTGTGTCTTAATTATTATTGCCATCAGTTTTAGCAGAAGTTAAAATTATATTTGACCACTGCTGTATATCTTGCAGCTGTTGGTTTTGCAGTCAGTAAAATGAACAGCTAAGACACATGCCCTATTTTCTCATAGCTAAACTAATATGAAAGGAAACCATGAAAGCTATTTTATTATTCCGACAAAATCTAAAGATAACAAAATCAGTTTTCTTCAAAAGCTAAATGACTGCCTGTCAGATCGACTATGTTCTGTTTTTAAGATACTCTTGTACATTTATACTAACAACATTCTTAAAAGTTGATGAAATATTTGACACTTGTTATACTGGTAACTCTACAGTGAAATCTGGCGTAGAGGAGAGCAGTTAAAGCGGTACCTATTTGAGTAGACAAGACAGATTTAGGTATAAATTCTAATTTAAAAAATAAATATTTTTCTTAAGCTGAAGACATGAAGGATTCATATCTAGTATTTTCCAGAAGTGGCTGACACCGACTGTATCTGTAGTTTGCTCTAGCATTGCACTTTTTAAAAGCATAATTAATTTAGCATATGAGAGATCTAGCATACTAATGCTTTTAATTCAGAGAGGATTGAAAGCCTTGATTTCTTTGTATAATTGGTAAATCTAATGAAAGGAGACTTTTTTTTTTATCACTGGAATCTGAATGTAGTCTTCCCAGTGAGAAACTTGCTGTCTTTGGACTAATACTGTCCACTGGAGTGGAGCCGCCTCATTTTTCTCTGCTGGAACATAAAGGGAAGAATCACAGCAACTCTTTCTCAATACAATTATTTTTTAAAAAGTTTCTTCCTACCTTTCTCCCTTGCAAGGAAGTAATTTGACAGTGACTGTAACCCAGCCTAAATGCAGACTGCTGTCAAAACAGATAGCCCATTCTGGTCCCGGCAGCCTGTTCTGGGTTCTCTTGTGCAGCCAGCCACGTGGTCAGCTGAAGCAGTGAGCAGTCTCAGCTAAAAACTGGTTGGTTTCTCCAAGGCTTTTTGCTGGGTTAATTTGCAACAGATATGCCACTGTCACTGCAGCAAATGCCAGTCCTGCAGGCTTTAAACCTGTTGCTTGGAGGTCATACGTCCCTGTCTTCAGAGTCATCTTCTGCATTGAGGAAGATAACATAATACGCACACTCTCAAATCTGTGATATAAGTTCAAATTAATCAAGCAATGGATGGAACTAAGGCTTAAGCAAGCTAGACAACGTAGCTAGAGCTTGAGTTGGGAGGAAGACTCTTTTCTACACTGTCCCCAGGATATTTAATTTCAAACATATTACTGTTGACAGCTTCCACAGCAGGAGAGATTGAGCATTAAGTGAACAGCTCTGTTCTGGGCTTCCACCAGGTTATTTCAAAAGTGGGCTTCCAAGCACTAACACTGCACAAGAAGACAAGAAGCATACAAGAAAAAAAGAGCTCCAGAAAACCACCTTTCCAAGAAGTCCACCTCCCTGTCTCATACTGTCCCTTCTGTCCTGTGTGGCATGGACAGATGTTTTCTATGAGGTCAGTTGAAGGCCGTAGTGCAAGTGCAAGCCTGCTGGCTTTATGTGGGCTCTGAACCTTATGCCTAAAGAAAGGAGAACGATGTTTGAATTACAGTGACTTCACTGACCAGCTTCTCTTATCTGAAAATCTGAGGAGACATTTTGTGGACAGTTAATGCTGGAGATGATTCTGCAATCTCTGATCACACAGAAAATCTTGCCCTTGACCTGATGAGGCTTGTTGGTTCAAATATAAGCTTTCAGGCAGTCCAAAATTTTCCAGGAGTTGTTCACAATGGTAGCCAAAACTTGCATTTTGAGGCAACAGTCATAAGAGAGAACTGCCGGTTTGATATCCTCAGCTACACCCAGATTTGTTCTTCTAATTTAATGCGAGTATAGTGGAGCTGCCAAAGCTACTGCAGAAGATGCCAGTTTTGTTAAATTCATCTGTGCTGCAGTATCTTTGCTTGTCTTTCTACATGTTGCAATACAATGTGTTCTTCTGAACTTTCTTGCGATACTCCTCTCTGCCACTTCATCTGAGAATCACCATATGCACATGGGAGCTGTTTGTGGGCTTAGCTGGCCCCTCAGCTGTAAGTTTTTCAAGCTTGCCCTGTAGAATTCAGAGAAAATTTTATGTTGATGGTAGCTGTGCACCAGTGCTACCCAAATCTCAGCAAAAGCAAAGGGTGCTAAGTAAACTCCATGACTACTCATTTTAACATCCACCCAGAAGGCCATCTCACACAAGTAGTATAGACTGATTTTGACTTCTAGAAGACCTCGGGCTTGGGAGAGCAGCACTTGGTCTCTCTGATGTTGACGTTTCTCACTGTCACCATCCTGAGAAAATACTGTTATTCTCTACACATCTGTACAGTTCCTGCTATTCAAAGAATAAAAGAAAGATTTTGTTGTTTACGACAGAGAAGATGGCTTGGACTCTGTGGATTTTGTTGCTGCTCTAGGATTCTTCAGTAATCACTGGCATTAACCTGCCAGGGGTAAGGCAGGGGTTATGGTTTCATGGAAGCAGGAAATGTGCACACTGATGTTCAAAAGATTCCCAACTCGATAGATTAAGACAATTGCAGTAGGACACATATTGACCATAACTTTTGGAGCACAGTAACTGGCATATAAGAAAGATTCTTGCTGAATTGTTCTGCTCACAGTGTGTGCTATTTTCTGGGAAGTTTTAAGGACATTCTCTTTCACGTGGGTGTTACAAAGCACCCGTAATTCATGAAAAGGGCTGTGAATTATTTTACAAATGTGGCTGAAACTCTTAGTAGTGCCAGACAGATGAGAAAGCATGCCTGCATTTCACTTCAAATACACATATCTTTGGGTTTATGGCTAGTCTTTCTCGTTCACGTTGGCTGGTTATAGACTGTGCTAACCATCAGTTTTTTAGTTAAATGGAACCCATTGGTGTCACTATAAGACTTTATCCTGACATACTTTAAGTCAGCTGGACAGTTCCACATCGCAGATTTAGAATATGTTAGACAAACTTTAATGTGATGGAAATACTGTTGAAATCCATGGTAACACTTTAGTTGCTTTTAGTGGAACCAGCATATCATCTAATAGTTGCATTTTTTGTTTACATTAGCAGAAGTTGTATGCTGGAGGATGTTCTTCTTCCATCCTGTATATAACAAGAACTAGAGAAGAAAAATTATTCTAAGAGTAGCTCTTCTTCTGTAGTTGGAGTATGACCCTGTCACTGTTAAGCCTGCTTGTGTGTGTATAAAGGAAAAAGAGATTCTTGTAATACAGAAACTTAAAAAGAAATTGTGATTCTTGTTTTATTACATGTTTTCCAGTGAGAACCACATATGCAACAGGGGTGGGGGTAATGCAACAGTGAAGCTTACAGTGGAGCTTGAGAGGTGTTGCCTTAGGGGACAAAGAAATACACTTGTGAGACAAAAAAGGACTTTGCTAGTTCTTCTGTTCTGATCTCATTAGCCTATGCAGATACTTTAAAGGACTTTTTTTAGACTTGCTAATTATTAAATGACTGCTTGCAATTGCAAACAGGTGCCCCCCCCCAGCTTTTGCTCCTTTTAGAGAATGTATGCGGAAATATGCTTTTGTAATTTTAGCTGTGATTGAATTAGAAAACTGTTCCCTAGTTCCCATTGTCTCTCATTCAGTGTACACAGATACTTGACTACAATATTGGCATTTTCAATTATGAGTAGTCTTCAAAAAAAAAAATCAAAACCATAAAACCCCTTTTTTACAACTATTACTTTTTTTCAGGCAATAATAAATAGCACTATCACCCCCAACATGACATTTACTAAAACATCCCAGAAGTTTGGCCAGTGGGCAGACAGCAGGGCGAATACAGTCTATGGCTTGGGATTTTCATCTGAACATCACCTTTCAAAAGTAAGTATGACAGTGGCAACTATTCAGCTAGTCAAGTGGCTTAAGACTATTTGATTCCTGCTTGTTGTTTCTTGACTCAGTGCTCACTGCTGTTGTTATTTAAAAATAATTTACAAAAAAATGTTCTGTATCAATCCTTATAATGTAAAAAGACAAGACAAAGTGTGATACCTGCAAGTTTTCTTTTAACTGATGGAAGAAAGGAGGGAGATTTATGCTATCACAGTATATGTTGTTAACGCTTTCTAATTGTTCATTTGTTAGGTTTCTCTTTTTTTAAAGTTGCTCTCCCATTACAGTTTTCCATGATAGAATTTAAAGGAGTGGACAATTTAGTGTTTCTTCTGTATTTAGATCTCCTAGAAAAAAAATTGTTGGTAGTCTTCAGATGCATTTTTGTCTTTTAAGCCACATTCACTTTCACTTTTCTACTATGTATTGCATCAAATTACAGATATTTCAGTGTCTGCAGGCTTAAAGTAAAGCTAGTGGGAAATATATTCAGTGTAAAAGAAAACTACATTTTCTTGTTGGAATACAGAAGTTTGTTTACTAAAGAAACTCTGTGCCATACGTGAGGTTTTTTTTCTGGTCTACTTGTGCAGGAGGCAACTACACCTTATTCTGAGGAAAGCAGTAACCCGTTTCTCAAAGTGATGGTATAGTTCCTCTGAGCACCAGGAACCTGTACAAGCCAGTGTCATTTTTCTCCAGATGAGGAATTTCAGTTCAGTTTAAGAACATGTCTCTACATCAAGCAGAGAATTTTCATCTTTGAAGGATACAAAAGATCTGGAAACCCAAGTGCAATAAAAGGAGTGTATAGTACATGTTTAAGTAAGGAATAATGATTGGCTTGTTATTTTAAAAAAAAAAAAGATACCAGCCCTTTTGAGAAAGTAATTGTCGCTATCCAAGGACATGGGCCTGTTAGAAAACCATTAAAATGAGAACCAGTACCTCTGCTTTATTTGGATAAGTGTTAAACTTGTAAGATTTCTTCCTTTCATAGCCAGATAGCTTTCATTTCCATGAAGCAACACAAACACAGGAAATTCTGAATGATACTAACTTTGCATGTGTGTTTGTGCATCTATCATTGCTTCAGTGAACTTGGAAACTTTGTCACTTACTTAAATTGGTGTGTGTGTCCTGGAGGCACTTGCTTACCAACATGGTAATAACCTTTCTTAATATTTCAATGGATTTAGTATAAATGCTAATTTAGTTTACCTCTCTCATGGACTATCTTGTTTTTCTTAATCACAGAATGCTTCTTTGGAGGCAAAGTATCATGCTGTAGTCATGCACGCTGTTTGCCAGACTTTAAATACTAGGTTATCCTTGCCAGTGAAAATATTTTGGGTTTTTTATCTGTCCTATTCTTGACTCTTTTCTTGCTCTCCCCATGTGGTACTTACTTCCTTCTTAATGACAGTTGTTTCAATCCCATTCTTCCACTGACCTCAAACGGTTGGCTAAGAGTTTTAAGTATGCCCTTGGCTTAAAACTTTATATTGCTGTTGAAAAAATCTGAAAAGCTACAGTAGATATTTTGTCTTAAGTATGTGTTTGATCAGCAGTTACTCAGATTGCTGTGTTATACGAAGAATATGTAAATCTGTTGAGAAAAATACCAAGTGACAGACCTTTTCTGAAGCTTATGGTGATGAATCTTCAGGACCTTTTCAGCAAACTGTTCCTGTTGTGTTATATCTTAATTATCAAACTGATATTCATGTGAGTTGAAATTGCTGATCATTGCTACTAAAATTCATAAAGGTAAAACTTTATTTGATGGGGGAAAGGAAACTTTTCTTTAGATTATAGTCTATTCAGTCGCTGGAGTTGGTAGATATGTTGGTCTTGGAATCAGAAAAGCTGAATTAGAAACCCTGGATCTGTTGTGTAGCTTTAGAGAAATCACATCTATATTCTCTTTCTTGTCTGTCTGCTCAGATTACTAACTCTCACTTCTGTGCACTGGCATTGTAGTCAAGTTTACCAGAGCACTCTTTGGTACCCCTAGCACTGTAGGACATGAAATCTGATTTAGGACTCAAGGTACTACTGGATTTTAGTAATAGGGCTAACAAATAAACTGTATTAATGGATTTGTTCAGAAACAGGTTGCTTCTAGAAGTTGCCTTAAAAATTGATTCTGGAACGTCTTCTGTATTTGATTTATCAAAGTCCTTAAGTGAACAGCCCTGTTGTATGTAATTTGTTTTGCGGTAGCATCTCTAGGCCCCAGTGAAATACTTCAAGTTCCAGGGAGCAAAAGACAGCCTGCAACGACAAAAAAACTTCATCTAGTCTATGACTGATTTCAACAAGTTAATGAAGCAAATAATCAGAGCAGATAAGAATAAACTATTTATTCTCAGATCATTGTCTGCTTAGCTTATAGTACATGCTTGACTTTTGGACTATTCGTTTTTGGTTCCTGTGCCTTTGTCCTCCTAAACTAATGACTAGGGTAGAGTGCAATAGCGGTAACCTCTTTCTGTACAATTATTGTGACTGAGAATTAGCGGGGTGAGAATATCTGATAGAATAATAATGGCACTCTAATCAACTTCACATACAAACAGTATAGAAGAAAATTAATTAAACATTTATTTATCTTCATTAGACCTTTGCTCAATATGTTAGACCACAAATTCACCTCAAGGTTGTTCCATCAGAAGTCAGTGATACCTGAAAGATGATTCCTGTGTTGAAGAATATTCCTTTCACAGGATCAGGATTTGCTAGCAGAGTCCCTCATGCTGCTGCAGTAGGAGGAATAGAATGTCCCATGATTTTCAGAAAAAAAAGAGATTACTTTCTCATTCAGAATATAATTCTTTGCTTTTGATAGTATCCTGATGTACGAGAAGAAATACTCCTGTTCTGGTTTGCTGTCTGTCTTACCCCTTTGAATTAGTTGACCTGAATTATTCCATATAACTTAAGAGTATGCTAACTGGCAAAAGTGCCACCACAGATACTTGTAAGAGCCTCTTGTACTCTCCCTGCACAATTTCTCATCTTTTCCTTAAAATATTGATCCTCCAGAGAACCTTTCCATTCATACCATGAGATCTCATCTTTATTATTCAGGAATTTTATCAAGAGATTGCTGTTACCCATCACCTGACTATCTCAAGGAATTCTAGTAAATCTGTGAAAATTTCCACTACATTAGTCTTGTTGGCTCTGTCTTAGAATGTTATCTATTTCTCTCTTACATATTTTTTTTACAGTTTCTACCACTGTGATACAGAAGATCATATTTACTGCCTTGTATGTCTTCAGCCATTTATTCTAAACCTCAGCATCATGTTTTCCATTTACCAATCCTTTGGTCTTAAAGCTGATTTAAATAATAGGTTACCCATCGGATTTTGAGGTCTATGTACAAGTCTTAAATAAGTATCATCTAGTTCTGGTGATCTGTTGCCGATTTTATCATCTGTTCTGAGACGTTTTTTGATGCTGGATTAGACTTTTAGGGTGGTATCTTTTGTCTCCTTCTATATTCAGGAAACGTATGCTTTTAAATAACCTGACAGGTGGAATATAGGATACAAGTGGAAAAGAATGGTATTTCCTCAAATACTAATAGCCTACCAGGAGAAGTAGTTTAAAGACAGTAAGGTTTTTTAGGTCTTGCATAGCAGGTGAAGTTCTGATTGAAAATAGTTGAGGAGATTGTGTCACACAAAGGGTAGCCTTCGTCCCTTCTAAATACATGCAGTGCAAAACAATTTCTTTGTATGCTGCTGCCGGAGAGATTTAGAAGCTATTGGTGAAGCTTCCAGTGTTTTTGTAGAATCATTTCAGTCTTAAGATGAAGTTAATAAGATAATGTTCTGTATAAAAGTAGTAGGAAACAAAAACAAATGCTTGGCTAGTATAGCAATTAGTGTCGTGTCAAGCTGAGATCTATGAAGCCAAATTTTTCTCTAGTCAGAGAAACTAGGTCCTATTCTTAATAAATTGATTTAATCTCTCAAATTTAAGGGTGCATGTATTTCTAAATTGCTGCTTTAGCTATTTTCTGGAAGAGGTACATGTAGCATACAAATCAAGCTTCATATGGCAGTTCAATGTGCAATTCTTGAATTTAGTGTTCAGTATATGCAATGTTTAGTTCAATGAATTTGTTCTTTGACTTGATTGATGTCAATGAACAATCAAGAAATGAACTTGACTCAATATTCCCACTGCTGCTTTCCTAATTAGCTATTGAAATTATAAATGCTGTTAAAATTTGGGAAGAAATCAGTATTGTTTCAGTCATGAAAGAATGAAGCCCATTGAAAGCTCTAGGCTAATAGTGACCACAGTAGGCTTCAGAACCAGATCATTTGTTGTCAGGAGGAGAGTAAAACCTGACTCTGAAAGCAGCTGTGTAAGGCAGCTTGTCACTATTATTAGCCATCTCTGAGGTGAGGTTTTTTAACACTATCAGGAACAGATCGAACTTTGTTGCATCATAATTTTCCTGACATATGAACAGCATACGTTATGTCTGAAAGGTACTGAAATGTATATCACTGTGTAACTCGCTTAAATAAGTATCTAATAAAGAGAAAAATTTAAAAATTCTATTGACAGAATTTGACTTTGTAAAATGTTAAGTACAGCATTCTGTTCTGCATGTAATGTACTACTTCACGCCTACTCTTTCTCTTTTTCCTTTTTTTTTAAAACATATGTACCTTCAGTTTGCTGAAAAATTTCAGGAATTCAAAGAAGCTGCACGACTAGCGAAGGAAAAATCCCAAGAAAAGATGGAGCTAACAAGTACACCCTCTCAAGTGAGTCTTACTGCCTGATGCAAGCCTAGTACTTTATATCTGTGCTACTTACTGTATTGTATCTTAAACACACATGTATTAAAAATGAATCGGGTACTTCCAAGTTACCCTGAATCCTCTCAACAGTCAGCTAGAAGTGTCAAGAAGTCTAAGAATACATTTAACATACACTACAGAAGTGTCAAAGGGACTTGCTTTGAAATAAAATTGGCCTTTTGTTTATTCCCATTCCTTTCTTTGAGCTTTCCCCAGAAAATGAGTAAACATGGTGAATAGTTATGTAAGTAAATCTATAATAAACACCTTTTGTGGTTTTTCTTACTGTATCTATGAAACTTAAGGCGGTGCACTGTAAAGGACTTTCATAGAAGAATCATTACAACTAAAATCAAAGTTAAAACAGCAAACTTTTTTTACTTATTTCCTACTGAGTAGTATTCACTTATGAAATGTGTTGAAGGAAGATGACAGATTCACATGCTGGTTCTGGAGTTTTATTACAGTTAGCCGTGATGTAAAAGAAGAGTTTATAAAAGGTATCTCAAAACATGAACTGGGTTAATATAGGCCTAACAGGAGGATAAATTGATATAGTCACATTTACATTAGTCATGCCTAAAATTAATTTACTTGAAAATGAATACTTCAAATTTGCTTTGAAAAAAGAAATTGCACGAGGCTTTTATGCCCTTCCAGTCCCGCCCTCCCCCGCCCAGTGTTTCTGGCTCTGTGTGTAGCTATTTGCTTTGTTTTAAGCAATAGTGAAGACAAAGGTAATTCCTTCTCTTGGAGGATGAAGCAGCTTTAAAACTACAGCAGGGGTTCCTGAGTTGAGTAGGATTAATGCAGCTGAGTCTTTTTTCTGGGGAGTCTTCATTCATTGAATCAGTGCATCTCTTGGGTATTTTGCACTGTAAAATGCTCCTGATCTTTGATGGAACAAGGATGGCAGGCAGTGTGCAACATGCTGTATGAATAGTTTTATTGCCACCAGAAAGCTACATCGTGTGTCCTTCCAAGAGAAGTCAGTGGAAACCACAAGAATGTACACAATGAACCAACCTCATGTTGTTTTCCCAGTAGGCACTTTGCCCAAGTGCTAGGTTGGCTTTTGCTATTAACAGGAAACCGCTTGCTCTGCTGTAACGGGAGAAAAATAAGGCAGTCTTTTTTTATTCATTTTCTTGACTGTCTCTAAATTTCTGATAAATTCCATAAATAAACACAGACATAATGGAAGTAGATATTTCAATATTATAACCTAATATACACTTGGCTTTAGAAACAGTGAAGTGCTTCAGCCAGGCCTCTGGTTACTCAATATTATAGGCAAAACAATTACTCTGCTTCTCTTTTGACATGTTGATTAATAGTCTGGACTCAGAAGTTAAATCTGACACTGTCGAATAGAGTGACGACTTACTTGGTTTGGACATAAATTAAAATAAATTTGGACTACTCACTCAGAGACAAGATGCTTTCGTCTAGCAGCTGTCCAGAGTTAAAGCTTTCTCTTAAACTATATGAGCTGTTAATATTGTTCATTTCCCTGTACAGATTTCCTTTTATACTTGGAACCTAACATTTTGTACTGTAGGCAGTTACAGAAGTGTTACCTTGAGCGATTCTATAATGCACGTTGAGAGCTACAATTTAATTACTGCACACTTAGGAATAATTTCATATTCAGGCCTTACTTTTCATCTCTTGGCTTTTTGCTGTGTTGATAAGTTAGCGTATTATTCTGAAAGATACAGTTAGTGCAAGTGCTGACACATCAGCATAATAGTCTTCACATACTTAATGCATCTCATTAGTTCCCCAGAGGGAAGGGAGTTGAATCAGGAACTTCAGAGTTTGGAGCAGATGAGAAGTGATGGCTTCATGGCAAACTGCAGCACTTCCATGGTGCTGGGGCTCATTCAAAGAGATTTATAACTGGGGGGAAGATGGGTGCTTGGTAGTGGGGAGCGAAGGTGGGACCCTAGAGACGTTTGAAGGAGCACTTGCTGTCATTTTGATCATCTGCCAAAAAGTGGCTGCAAGGCAAATAATTCAAGTGTTGCCTTTCTCAATCACTTTACAGCTCTTCTTTCCCTTTTGCAAAGTGATCCTTTGCAGAGAGGGAGAGTAAAAGAGGAAGGAGGTATTTTCAGTGGCCAGTCCAGACTTTGCAGGAACCTGGCTTTTTCAGGAAGCTTTGACAGGAAAGGCATTGGGAGGTAGCGTGTGAGTAGTGAGCTCTCTAACGGTAACCCAGTTAGCTACAAGTGTCAATCCCTCTGCTGACTTGGACTTGCAGATATCCTTCTGCATTAAATTAATGATAGGTAGGAAGATACTGCATATCAAAACTGGAAAATATACATGTCAAACTTAAATAAAATGTTACATTTCTCTTGGTACTGCTTTAAAAAATGCCCTTATTATTTACCAGTAAATTAAAGTACCAGGTAATGGTACATTGCCTACTCTCTCTGCTACACAATTCTAAAACAGAAAAAGTACATGTGCTTTTTTCTGCATTCAGTATGTCCCTACAGATTGAATCTTTATTAAAATATCTATCTATAACTAGCGTAACAAAACCCTGCACAAGGTATTTGCTGTTCACTGTTGTTTGATGTAACCCTGCAAATACTACTGGTATGTGTGAGTTTCAATTCTGAATGTCCTGCAAAAACTTCTTGTGAAACTAAGGAGAAATAGAAAACGAGGTAACAACAGAAATATCTCAGAAATAGAATATGTATTTGTAGTTCAAGTACTTACCAGAGTTAGCCATGTTAAAACTTAAGAACAATCTTACCTAAAAACCACTGAAGTTAGGTTGCTTCTCTAAGGTGTTACGAGCTTTAGCAAAGTGTTGATACTATTTGGCTAGGTATTTCCACCACAAAAGTGCCTCAATGGCCAGGAAGTAGTAGTTCCATGTTGAGTATTTTTTGGATATACTGTTTCATCTGATGGCATGTACTCTTTGGCTTTTTTGTGTGTGTGTGTGAAACATGTAGTAGAAAGAAAACAATACATAGTCCAATTTGCAATTACTTAATAGCAGGAGTTCCTTTTCCCCTAAGCTATGCTGCTGCTAATTTTAAACTCTGCATTCCTGCTGTTTCTATAATACTGCCTGTTCTCCTCTTATTTACCAGCAGGCTTTGCTTTAATTTCCCAAAATATCAGATAATATATAAAATCACCATTTACCTTACTGTAAAAAGAACTTAACTTGTCCAGAGGAAGACAGTGACCTGGACGAACAAATTACAAGACAGATGCTGCTTTGTTATGTGTAAGTCCCACCGAGTGCACGGTGCTTTCCTGAAATGAAGAGGAAAGCATTGTTTCTGTGTCAGACAACTTGTACTTTCAACCCATCTGTATTAAGATGGATTCCTATAATAATACACACTTTATCTATATCTGGAATGTCTGGGGGCTTCGGTCTAGAAGGAAGTTGTCTATTTTGGTACTTCTAAGACCACCTGTGCACACAAGTACCCCATCTGGTGTCCCTTTAACTCAGCCTTAGATAGTAAAGCATTGCAGTGCTCTTATCTTGTTTATATAAAACTAAAATACTGGCTCCCCTGCTGTGCCACCTCCTATTTCCCAGACCCGTCTTTTCATATAGGGAATTATTTTGCTCATGTCAAAAACTCACGGATCTTACAGTGACAAGCCATACGTGGTCTATTTTCAATTACAAGCTTGCCTGTGCACTGAAAGCGCAACACTTTGATCTGGAGTTCACGAAGCTGCATGAAGCAATAGCCTGAAAACTGTGTCTCCACCCTCCCCCCCCCCCCCTTTTTTTTTTTAAACTAACCTTAATTAGGTTCAAGTATAGAACCAAATAGAGCAGTTTGTGGGGTTAGCAGTCTCACCCCATCAGTCTTACAACCAACTGGAATCTGAACCTCAGTTCTTCTTTTTCTCTAATCAAGAATCTGTCCTCAGAATCTACTTCTTTTGACCCTGGTCATTTCAGATTAAGACCTCTGTTAATTTCTGAAATTGGTGAGTAGTTTACTAAAAATAGTCTTGTCTGTGATTCTGAGCCCCTCCTATGCAGACTATTGGGAATAGCTATTGCCTGAGAAGTTTTAGAATCACAACATTTTTTAGTGCAAGGAATGGATTGGTTTTGGCAAAATGGTCATGGTTTATCACCTGTTGGCTTGTTCTTTGTAGAAGTACAAAATTTACTTACAAAGCTTGTGAAAAAAGTAACTTTCTGGGATGTTATGTGAATTTCTATACTGGAACAAATGTTTCACATGTGTTGTGGTATCTGAATTAAGTAGCTGGCAGACTTATGCCATTGCCAGTCAGTCCTGAACAGAGAAGCACTATGAAAAACAGCAATGCCAGGGAAGGGTATGGAATACTTAATGGGAAACCAGTTTAATACTTAATAAGAAACCAAGCTGGAATTGGTTTGGTTTGTTCATGATTTTAGAACCACCTACTCCTCCTTTTCTTCTGTTCCGTATTTAGTCACCATTAAAAGGTGGCTTGATCTGTGCTGTGAAGTCTGTTTGTTTTAGTTTAAAGACTCTTTTGTGAGTGCATGTGTTTTGTTTATTTTTGAATTTGAATTTGATTTTGAAATTTAAGGCATCTTTTGATTAATTCCCCTCTGTTATGTTCAGTTTATATACTGTAGGCACTGTCATTTTTATACTGCTTGGCATCACCGGAGTTCTGCATACACATTAGGAGGACCAGAGCTCCTTTAGACAGTGCAGATCTGACAAACTCTTGAATAGCAAAATATACCTGAGTCAGACTCTCACATTTACATGTCATGTAGAAAAATAGTAATCCTCAGTCCACGTTTAAGTCCAGGACTGGCGAGTGACTTAAAGTTCAGTATCCTCCAGAAACCGATATATGATACAGTAGTGGTTTTATACCACAGCAGAGCTGTTAATCCTTTCTTCTCAAATGCGTGAAACACCTATTTGTAGCTGTCATGAGTGGGAAATATCAGGCCTTAAAATATGTCATGGATTTACAGGAAGACTTGGCATTCTCAATTTAAGCACTGTTTTTTCCATATAGTATCTATACAGTTGAATGTTAGAACTAAGTTAACTTGCTCTCCCAGCTGGAAGGGAAGGGTGAAAATCTCTTTTTAAGCTGACCGCAGTTTCTTCCCCAACTCTGTAAAGTCTGGAGTGGATGTGTGAAGCTATAATGGCATGGAATAAAAACTTCATTACATATGAACATCTCACAAAAATGTTTCTAAAATTCTTTTACTCTCTCCGATTAATATAACATGGAAACATATTATTTGTAAACATTCATAAAAATTTTGTTGAGTGTAAGTGGCTTTTTCTGTTGTCTTTGGTGCTTTATTCATAGCCAGCTTCATTATAGTTGGCTGCAAACAAATTATTTATCAGGCAGGGGTAGTTGTGAGTGTGTAAGAGCACTGATTAACCTGTATTATTGGTGGAAGAAATACATACTAGAATCTGATGCTTGTTTTGTACATACAAAATCAGCCCCTCATGAATTTGCAGGCAGTGAACCTTTAGGTATTACATAGACTGTAATGTTTGTCTGCATTAATTTTTGTCCCTTGAATTTCATTCACATTAGAAGTCTATGAAAGTGCTTTACTGAAAAATACGCCTAGATGGAACTTGCACATTTGTTTCTATTCTACTGAAATAATTTTTATGCATTCACACTTAAAACATTTTAATATGTAGGCTCTGGCTTTATGTATCTAATAATAGTGTTGTAGGAATTCTAGTTTAAAGATATAAGCCATCCAGATTTTGTAGGGTGTGGTATGTATTTTTTAGAATATCTAGTGCAGTTTGGGAAGAGGAGGAAATAAAGGAGAAACTCTTGGGTCCATAAAGGCTTTCATTTAATGTCAGTGGAAACTGTTTATCAAATCAGAGGATAATAATAGACAAAACCATATAATTTGTATAAAATAATTAATTTACCTGTTTATCTTGCCAACTCTGCTCTCCTTTCACACTTAATTTCAATTCAGTTTCAGTTCAGTAAAATTGTTCTGTAGAAATCAAGATTTAATTTTGACTTTTAAAGTATTAACACTTAAAATAATAGTTTTGAATATAAAATCTTGAATAACAAGATTCTTCCTGAAAGTAGGTAACAGTTTGCATTCATATAATAAAAAAATTACATTTATATTATAAATATGTTTATATCTGTGGAATTAAATCAGTGTAAGCTAATTATTTCTGCTTTTTAATCAAGTAGGCATTTAATAAGAAGGTGTGGAATGGAGACACTGGTGCATGTGCATTGTATAACTTGATAAATGGTAAATATAATAGAACTTGAAGTCAGTATTAAAATGTTCTATCACCCACTAATTCAAGTGTAGAGTGAGACATATCTCTCTCACTATGTGAGAAATATGGCAGAATGAAAGCAAAATTTTGACAGTTGTGCTGCAAATGCTTAATGTAACTTAAAGTGCAATGGAAACATTGGTTAAGGGACACCAGAAAGGTGTGGAAGGTGATGATGACAGCCAGATCTTTCTTTATTTAAAAGAACTGAGTTTTTCACCTAGTTAAGTCTCAAAGTCAAAGACAACAATTCCTATAAATGGAGGATCAGATTCAATACTGGCTTTCAAAAAGCCTTATCCTTGTAAACGAGTTGAAGGCTTCAATTGGAGGCTCAGAATTAAACCCTGATCTTGCAAGATCATGACCATCTTCAGATACTTTGCAATTCCTTCTGAGATTGCTGTTCTTCAGCTTCCTATGCAGAGCATCAAAGAGCCGGGAAGAAGAGCTGCTGGCCTTCCAGAGACTGTGCTTGTGCTTCAGTTTAATAACATTAAATAGCAGGTTTATCTGTTCCCCACGCAGGTGGTAGAAGGCTGTGTGGCCATAGGAGATGCTTAGCTTTTGGAAATACTGTAATTCAACCGGTCCTCTGCTGTATAGACACCCCTCCATGACATCCATTGAACTCCATTGATGAAACTCTTCTATCTTAGAGTTAAATGTTACCGCTTGGTTACTAAAAGCCAACTAAGACATTTTAAAATCGAGAGGAGCTACTACTTAGCTTATACGACGTGCTTATCTCCTGCAAAAATAATTACTTGAAAAAGAATATAATAGGAAGGAAAATACTAGAATTAAACCACATACAGGGACTGAAGAGCCTATAATAGCCTTAGGATGTGGGCTACAAGGGTGTGCTTTATATAAAAAAAGTACTTTTTGGTGACTAGAAATTAGCAAATGGTGTTTGTTGGCCAAAACACAAATGTACGTGTTGGTGTGATGAAGGGTGATTAAAACCACACCGGTGCCTTCTGCTGGGAAGCAGCCATGAAGTTTTTCAGGTGTCAGTGAACAGCAGCTGTTACACATTGGTAGCGGAAGCTGCCTGGGTGTAGCTGTAGTATTCTCCCTCCCAGATAATACCATGACCAGCAAGAGCTAGGCCAGGCTAATGTGCCTACGAAAGTTTTGCAAGGACTCTGCTGAACAAGTGTTCTTCACAGACGGCTCATAGGTGAAACTGTGAACACACCACTGATGGCCCTTCCACTGTTCACTTTGGTTAATAAACTATATGAAAGCTAGATTTTGAAACAAATATCAGAATTGTTTGTTTCACAGTGTTAGAATATAAAGTAAGAGACAAGAATCCTGGGTGTCAATAGTTACCCATTGTGTAGCAGGATGAGAGCTGAATGTAGTACCAGGTAAGGGAGAGAGGTCTGTAATAAGCAGGAGGCTGGATACTTGCAAATAATTCATAGGTCAGTTGTGTTTTGTACAAGGTAATGTGAATCTTATGGTAATATACTTCTAAATTAAATTCACGTGATGAAATATGACCATGAGGGATGCTGGAAATCTGAGCCTGACATTAATTCTACCTAAAATTTGTGTATCATTTAAGAATTAATGTTAGTGCTTATATGCACATAGCCTTCCTGAGCAGGTCACTTTGTAATTTTAATGTGTTGTTTGTTTTACTTAAGGAATCAGCTGGTGGGGATATTCAGTCTCCTTTAACGCCGGAAAGTATTAATGGGACAGATGATGAGAGAGCGACGCCAGAAGTGACGCAGAACTCAGAACCAAGGGCTGAACCAACCCAGAACGCATTGCCATTTACCCATAGGTACAGATTCCATTCCCACATCCTGATTAAGTGATTCCTGTCTCCTTCCTCGTTAAAGGGACCTTCTCCCATAATGTATGAAAAAAAACCCAAACCCAACCCCACCCCCCAGTGCAAAAAATGCACTGACTTTCAGATTTGCAATATAATCTTTGTTTTAAGAAAAAAACATGTATGAGAAAATCTCTTGGAATAATATTTGGGGGAACATTACTTTATAGTTTAATCAGCTTAACGCGAGCCCTTGAACACTGGTTAGCGCAGGTGTCCCTTTAACAGGAAGCATTGTTTCAATGTCTGAGATCTTGGTAAAATTAACTGCTTCATAGAATATTCCAATTAAATTAGTTTTGCACACGTTCTTTAAATGACTGATAGGACTGGATGTCAGTCTTTCATTGACGAGTTGTTGGAAGAAAAGGGACTCTTACAACACTTCCGGATTATGAAGTTTAAAGCAGCCTTTAACTGAACAGTTCTCTGACGGTTGAAAACATTTTTCAACTTTTTTTCGAAATACGAGAGAAGTGTAGTTCTGCTTCAGACTGAATTATAATTCGTTGCTCTAGGAATGCTGTGCTCTGTTGTTCTTTAAAAAAGCTAGGACTTTTTATTTAATGATGCAAATAATGAGTTAAGATGGATATATCTCACCTATTAGAAATGATTGTAAATGGGTCACTCTCAATAAAACACAAGGTATTGAGACCATGGAGAGTAACGGAAACATTTAATAACCTTAGAATAGAGCTAGAAATACTAGATTTATTTTTTTAAACATTGTGTAATTCAGTTTAAATAGAGTTTAAGAGCTCTTGGTCAAAGGTTGGGGAATACTAGGACGTCAGCTAAGTCATGCAATTCAGAATAAGCAGAGATGGAATTGGAATTGTGCAGGACTTCTCAGTTTTTGTAAGAGAATAATACTATTAAATCTGGAAAAAATAACAAACATTTTCAAATGAGAAAAAAAAAACTTTTGCACTAATTTTTTAACAGAGTGATTGTGTTTATTTTTATACTTCAACTGTCACCAGTGCATCTATTATATGTTTTAGAAGAAATGGTGCTTTGTAAGAGTGCTATGTGCATGTTGAAGGAGTATTACAAATGTTGCACATCTATCAGTGTTCTGTAATGAGTTCATTTAAACTGTTTGTGTGTTGGAATTCTCTGTCAATGTTTTTGTGAAAAGGAGTTGTGATAAAGTCCACACATGAGTAGTGTTGTTTGTTTTTCTTAAAAATGATAGCTGCAAGATCTCCCCTGTTGTTCTGCATATGTAAATATGTTTTCTGGTATGCCAGTATAGTAACTACACTTTGCTCTGCGTTGAGCATGACTGAAGATACATTTTGAAACTACCCAGTTGTAATTTTTCATGATGTGGAATAGAGGTTACAAAACTTTTACATGCTTCGCATTTTTCTATCTACTTCACATATGCAGTGTGAGTGCCTGGTTTTAGTTTCATGTCCTGTTAAATACCACTTGTAGAACTGGTCTTCTGACAATAACTCTGCATTTTGAGGGTCACTTCTCATGATGATTCTCAAAAAAACAGAGTTTTGTCTTGCTAATGGTAGCTTCAAGTTTGTCAGTGAGCTATTACTGAAGAAAATGCAGATTTTTAAAACCCTTTGAAACAAATTGAATTTTGGACTAGATAAGGTTTTTACTGTAAATAAATAAAGATTATTTATTTATTATAAATAAATAAAGATGCATGAAACACATGCATGAAAGAGATGGAAAGTGAAGCCTCCAGGATTGTGTTAGTCCTGCTTAAATGGGCATGTTTTTGTAGAGGCGTTTCATAATACTAAATTGGCAACTAGGTAGACATACCTAGCTGCTTCTGCTGGCTGAAAGGGTGCTCTCTGCAGGCAGTCTGCTTGCCCTGATTTAAAAGGAAAAAAAAAAATTAAATGTAAAACCTTACACCCTGATCATTGGAGACTCCCTGGGCTTTTTATGTGTCTGGGGTACAGAAGGGGATTGTGTTCCTCCTTGTTCCCTGCCCTTCTGATGGTGCTGTGTGTTGGTGGTACTCCATGTGTGATGGAGAGGAGTTGCTGAACTGAGCCTTTTCCTTGTGCACCCTGGTAACTCCTGACGATCACTGAGCCTCTTCCTCCTGCACCCTGCATTTCAGCAAAGGTAAAGTTTAGCCAGTGCTTCTGGGTGAGGACAGTAGTGCTGGAAGGGCATTTGAGTGTTGTCTTGTGTGTGGCAATGCTTTTTACATATTTGCCTTTACTCCAGGAGCTGTTGATCAATCACTAGGTGCTTTTCAAAAGAAAAGGCATTGTAGTCTTCCCTCCGATGAGTTCGGCTGCAGGGGACATGAGAGTCACTGAGGCTGGCTATGCTTCACTGAATTAACACTACCATAGCAAGTTCATTTCTTCCATAAATAGGAAAGCTATATTCTGCTCTGGCATTGACAGTACATACTTATCCTTGTGAAGAACCAAAAGGAGTGGTCCTCAGTGTAGGCTGGAGCACAGGGAAGGCATATGTGGGGCTGCAAGACAGGAGCCCAGGCAGCCATGGGGCAAGTGTTGGAGCTTCATGGGCAAGATGAGGTGCCGCAGCACTGCACGGCGAGGGTGGCTGGTGAGGTGGGAACTGCGTTGCTGCTGAGAGGGTTGGCAAGCTCAGCCGAGTGCAGGTGTCTCTGTGGCAGAGGACAGGGGTAAAGGTTTGAAGGGAGCTGCTGTCAAAACAGTGATATAGGTAAGGGGTTTTCGTATCTTTGTATGAACTGGAAGGGTCTGACAGGAGTTAACAAGGTCAGAAATCACAGGTGTGGAGGTCATGCTTCAGTCTACATCTTACTACTTGTCATTTTTAATCTGCACACCTGAAAAATGTTCAGTTTGATTTTGTTATAACACGTCCTCGCTGGCCGGATATGTCCTCTTCTGCAAGCATTCTTCTCTGCGCTTTTTATGTCTCAGTGTAAGTAGTAGTTGGGGCCTGTTATTTCAGCGGCGTAAGTGTAGACTACAATGGTATTTATAGTTATTTTCTGACCACTTACAGAAAAGTGTTATTTCAGCGGCGTAAGTGTAGACTACATTGGTATTTATTTTCTGACCACTTACACAAAAGCTGAAAAACAGAATTACTTAAGTCAGCAGAGTTTTGTTATTAGAACTCAAATTTCTTATTACTTCAGTAAATAGTTGTAAGTATTGAAATGAACATTCTCCAGTATATGTCTAAAATCCCATTCATATCCCATGAGCATAATAGAGCAGCAGTCTCATTGCTTCAATTTATCCTCATCTGGAAAGTCCTAATGCTATTCACAAGCAGTGTAACTCTAGTCAACTGCTTGAGAGATAAGGATATTAAACAGTTACAAGCCTTGCACAGAAGATAAACTCTTGTAATTAAACACCTTGCCTTTTTTTAAACTGTCTATGATGGTTAATGTTGAATTATGAAGTAACATTATTTGGGAACTCCCACATCCTGTAATACACTATAGCCTGAGCATTGCTCTCATGAGTAAATGTTGCCAGAACAAATGAAAGTAAAATGTAGCCTTAGCCTGGCATTAGAATTTTTAAAAATCTTGGCTGAGACACTGATCAGTCCTTTTCTGAGTGATAGCTAGTCCAGGAAGGCTTTTTTCTAACAGAAGCTAGTTAATAAAATCTAATTTAAAATAATGAAGACTAAAAAAATGACGTATTTTGGTTCTTAAGTAAATCTTAGTTTTCTCAGTCTAAGACTAAAAAAATGACGTATTTTGGTTCTTAAGTAAATCTAAGTTTTCTCAGACATCTTCCTTTTTTAAAAAAATATTTTCCACACTCTTTAAGTTGTGATTTTTTTTTTTTCCCCAGCTGAAAACCATTGATCGTAAAATGGGGTTTGGAGAGAAAAAAGTTGCTAAAAAATTTTAACTACTTCTGATGTGACTGGCTTTTAAATAAAAGTTTTAATCCTGATGGTGCATAGTATACAATTCCTGGTCATCTGAATGTGCCCAAAGAAACACTATACTAAGCTTATTCAGCCTTAGAATATAATTCAAATATTAAAACTGAATAGTGTATCTGGTGAACTTTGCAACTGCTGCTTGGGGCTTTTTGGTAACTGTTTGGTGAACTTGCTCTTTCACCCTTGAAGAGAATATATTTGTTTATAACAAGCTTTATTCCGTTTTTGGCACCTTATGAAGCTGATAAAACACACTTTCAGAAACTAAATGTAAGAGGATTCTTCTGGGACAGATCTTGAAAGTCTTCAATTTTCTGTCAACCGTGACTTGAACCTGTTACCTCATTTTTTCTTGTAATACATAAACTTGGAATTTCTATTACATAATGTTTTGATCAGACAATATATATGTGTGTTTGTTGCTTATTCGTTAAAATTCCTATTTTTGTATTCAAACACGTTTTTAATAGGGAATTTTGACGCCTTAGTGAAAATGGACTTTTTTCAAATGAAGTTTATATCTTAGATATGTTGTTGTCTAGATAGTTTACCATTTAATAATGCTGCGTGTAAATCCAATGCTGTACAACAAAGAAAAAACAAAAATCTTGCTGCTAGCTCATGTTCCTTCACTGAGTTTTCATTAAAAGTTGTATGCAGAAATCTGTTTAGTAAATTTTTCACTTTGTGTGTTAAAACTATTCACTTCTACAAGCTTAAATATTTTAGTTATGTGACAGTAAAGGTACTTTGTGGATCATGCTGAACTGTTAAGTTGGCTTTAAGGAAAAGTTTTAAGTTAATAATTTTTGTGGTGTTTGTAATTTGAATTTATACTCAAATCCTAGTATTTGGATGTTCTTTATAGGGTTATGCATAGCTTCCGTACCAAGTAGTCCTGGGGGTGTGTATTACATTTTTTTTTTTTAAATTCTTGGTTTTGAATGTTATTTAACCTGATCGTAGGATAATTTCTTGTTGTGAGGAAGCTCAGGAGCTCTCTAATCCAAGCTCCTGCTCAAAGAAGGTCAGCTATGAGATCAGACCAGGCTGCTCTAATCTTTATCCAGTTGGGTTTTGAAAACCTTCTAGAATGGAGATTGATAAAGCCAGGCTTTTTAAAAAGGTTTCTCTATAACATAAAAGGCAGTAACTCTCTTCACATTGCACAGTACTATAATGAACTGTGACATTTTAGGGCTCACCGGAGGAACTCTAGTAAATTCATCGCTGTTGAGAAAAGCTTATTATTTCTGAGGCACACTCAGAGAAGAAACTTGAAGGTGGTATGTTCCTGCTGTCAGTGTAAGCTAAGAACTGGTTAATATAGCAGCTTAGACGTAGGTCTTGACTTCACCTCAGCCAACATTTGTTTGATGTTGTGAAGCTCGTAGCTGTACTGTTCTTCAGCCTCTTGTGCTCCACTGGCAAGACCCTGGTGGTCTCTGGAAGAAGCATGCCAGGAGCAATTGCTCTCCCCTCCCTCCCTGACCCAATTCCTGCTGCTTGCCACACTCCTGCACTTCTGCCTAAGCTGCTGGGATCTAGCTCAAGTAGACAAAATAAAAGTTCTTGCTAGGAAATTATTAATTTGAAAGGAAAATCTTACCTTGTGTTTGTGTAATTCTTTTTCGTGTCTCTGACTTTCCTGATTGCGACAATTTCTGAAAATTCTTTAAGGTGTCTTTGGAATACATAGTAAACCATTACATGGTTTTAAACCAGTAACATGTCAAACACAGCATAATACAGCTCATCCTGTAACATTTTCATAAGGTATGTCTAGTAATGGAAGGAGAGGTGGAGAGGACTTCTATCTGCTATTGGTAGAACGGTCATGGTGTATGTGTTGCTTAGCTCTTCAAAATGAAGAAACTCTGCAACTAATAGAGCTAATTTTAATGGCTGGTGGAATGGATGAGAGCCAAAACTAAAAATAGCCTAACACTTAGAGTAATTTCACCATCTCCCTTGTGCACCTAAGAATGTTTTAATTTGGAGCCTGTGAATTACCTACTTCCCGCCATTTATTTAGTGAGAGCTCCAAGGGGTGATTCAGGCGATGTGAGCTGGGTGTTTGAAAGTAGATGACATAAATACCATCCTCAGAGACAGATGGGCACTCTTGAAACATACCTGTCAAGTATGTTCTTAGAAGAGGAATATAATCCTTATGCAATTTATAATTTAAAAAAAAAAAGACCCCAAACTAAAGACATAGTACTTATACTATGTAATTTTTTCCCTCTTTAGTCACATACATAAGGAAAAAAACACCATTAAAAATGGAAAAAAAAAAAAGGGAACTATCTTGCTTAAGGAATGAACTTTCATTTTCTAAAATACACCCATTGTGTTCAATGTATCCAAAGTATGGACGACATTAAAAGATTGTTTGTTAATCCTTCAGCATCTGTAAACATTGGCTCTGTGAATTGGGATATATAATACTTAACACTAAATCAGATTCTGTAGGGTAAGTGGTTTTGGTGTTTTTTTCATTGTGCCCATTCATTCACAATCATTAATTTTATTAGGTATTTTCAAGAATACAGTTTCTGAAATGTTACTCATTTTAAGAGACTACTATTAGCACACGGTGACTTTTTTGTCATTTTTAGGCATTGGTGGAGGAGCTATTCTCTTATTCCAGATTTTCCTAGTAATTTACTTGAATAATGAACAACAACTCTGTGCATTTTGATACCAGTGTGTATGCTTGTTTAAATTTGTAAACAGTGTCTGTGAGGTTTGTTTTATGGTATGATTTGTACATACATTATTTAGAATCTGCTGTTTTGTGAGTTGTAAGCTCAAACATGCAATCATCTTTTCAAGAAGAATAATTAAAATGATAGTTATAGAAGATCTTAGGTAGACAGTTGATACCTCATGTTTTCTTTACTCCTACTTCCATCAGTGTTTTTGATATTGTTTAGTGTAATCATAGGAAACCTTTCAACCACTAAGTAGGGATAAGCTGCAAACTGAACTTTCCCCAGACACCATGAAGGAGTCCGAGGTGTTGTCTTTAATACACCAGAGATCTCTCTGGGTAAATTTTGCTGAGTTAGGTCAGCATTTCCAACTATAACCAATGTCTTTTCAAATTTTTTTTTTAAAGTTGAGAAGTGTCATTAGTAACAAGGAGAACAGACACCAAAGAAATGCTGCGGGTCTCTAGAAAAAACACAATGAAAAATTTTGAGAGGAAATAGCCACTTTGTAGGATTGTTTTTTATTTTGAAATCATCTGTGGGAAGACTTAATACTTTGAAACTACAAATGTCATGCCTTGTTTGGATTGGAAGCCTCAGCGCATACTTACCATTTTTCAGCCACCCATTAAAGAAAAAGAAACAGAAAGCCAGTAACACCTGAAGTTACCAGGAAAAAAAAAAAAACATAGCTACTGGTCCCCTGAGTCTCAAATGAATTTTCTAACAGTCATGACCCTTGAAAAGAGAAGCCTTTTGTGAAAAACAAATGCAGAGGGCATGTTTTGCAGGACAAACATTTTTCACAAAGTCTTGATCACTGAAACTTCACTGTCTCCTCCTCGTTGGTTAGAAAGTTGATGCGTGAAAGTATTTCACGACCAAAATAATGTGAACCATTCAGGTCCATACCTTCAGCCTGGGATTAATTCTTGATGAGGAGGTGGGGGGGATTTCTTCAGAGCCTGGAATTTTGACTGTTTGTAACAAGACTTTCCTATGGCAGTCTGTTCTGAAGGTAAGAGTGTCACACAGTTTGCATCCATCTGCACACACAAATGCTTTACCTCTCCAAAGAGACCTCTTCAAGTTACGCCCCAATAGCCACTCAAAAGTATATGTTAGAAGATAAAGGCTCCTTGTAGCTGGTGTGTAGCTGCTTCATTCCAAGTGCAAGACTTAGTCCACTTATCTTTACCAACACAAAATACAATGCTTATGCAACCATCTATATGGGTAGACAAATGCTAAAGAAACTTTTCCAGATTTGTTCATTTAGTGTTTTCTGTCTCTAAGTGGACTCTGTAGTTATAATCTGGTTCTATGAAATTGGAGAATAGTCTAGGACTTGGGTTTCAGGGTACATATTCCCATCCACTTAGAAATTATTGAAAAGGTTACACAGTTTTAGAGAAAGGAAATTAAAGAGAATTGAAGATTTGTAGCCTTCAGATCACTTTTAACTATGCTGCAGAACAATCTGCATCACTATCTTATTTCGATTCTTGTGTATTTTACTCATCTGAAGGTTCACTTGTCAACTTTGGATTATTTTGTAAAATTGATATACAGAACATGGATGAACTTGTGTAACTTACAGTCATTGTAGTTATGGTAGAATGTCTCTGTCATATTCCTTAGAAATAAAGGAAACTGAAGTGTTGCTGAACAATTTTAAGTTCAAAGTCCACAAGCTAACAAACAGCTTTAAAAAAAACTCAGAAAGCAAGACAAAACTTGGTTTTTTGTCAGTTTTGGTGTATTAAAATATGTTATAACTCATAGCAACAATATATTCTCAAAATACAGCTTTACTCTTTTAAAGCCCACATAAACCTGCCCCCCAAAGCCATACTTTCTTGAATATTTGTGAAGTGCATGTTTTTAATGAAGAAACATCTGCAGTTGTTCAACTGCTCAGGTACTTGAATATCTTCACCCAAATTTTTTATGATGAGGGTGATGAGACACCAGAACATGTTTCTCGGAGAAGTTGTGGATGCCCCATCATTGGAAGTGCTCAAGGTCAAGTTGGATGGGGCTTTGAGCAGCCTCTTGTAGTGAAATATGTCCCTGCTCAAGGCAGGGAGGTTGGACTAGATGATCTTTAAAGGTTCCTTCCAACCCAAACCATTCTGTGATTCTGTACCAGGAATTAGTTTCCTGCTTTACTGAGAAGACAGGAGCTAAAATTAAGTCACCTGAAACATAAAAAAAAAACCTCCAGCAAAACAAAAAAAAAAAAGCCCAAACCTTTCAGTTAGTGGCTCTTTTCAGATGTAGGCTCTTTATGTTTCCAAGTCACTTGGCCCCTCCACCCTGCACCAGGTATAGTGTCTGTTTTGCCTGCTCCTCTGCTCTTCTGAAAGATCTCTGTGTTGCTGTACCTCATGTGTCTACTTTATTCTAAGGGAAAGGATATACGTTAATTTTTTTAGGCAGCAGGGCCAAACCCAGTGGAATACTTGAGGGAAGTATTTTTAAAAAGGGGGGAGAAAAAAAAGAACAAAGTCTGTAACTGAGTACATTTTAGTGAAGGTGAAGCTCCATTGAATGCATCTGATGATTGATACCAGTTTAGTTGTTCTCTTACTGATACCAACAAGTTACTCTGCCTTCTGTGTTATCCCAGGTGTAGTGGTGGATCATGAGATACATGGAGTTCTCATATGAGAAGCTGCACATATATATAGATAGATACCCACTTCTGAAATCCTGTATATGCTGTGTGGTTATGGTTTCCCTGCTGTCTGGAAGGCCTGATGATAAACATACAACTATGATGACAATGTTAATCTAACGTTAATGACTAAACAATTACTATTCTTGAAACAGCGTAGAACTCCATTTTCTCAAACTTCCAAGCAGAATATAAATAAACATACCTTCATCCTTTAACAACTCACACTGGAAATGAAATGATCGATTTACTTTATGGATTTTTATATTCCTTTTAGTCTTTTCTGTATTACTCCCTTCTTAACTGCCCCCTCTCCTTGGAGAAGAGGTACACTCTGGAAAGAGAAATTAGTCTGGCTAGCACTGTCTTCTGCAGAAGTTTAAGCTTAAGAGCCTGTCATTCATTTTGTTCCTACTGTCATTTATAAGGATTTAATTAAGTATGGGGTAGGGGAATTTACATTTCATCTGACCTGAGTTACAAGATGCCAAGCACCTTAAGTCATGGAATGTTTCCACTTTAAGTTTTGGTGAATTATTAATTGTAGATTCACCTAAAATGCACTACATGGATCCTTGGATCCATGGGTTTTGCCATTTATAAAGTGTTTAGATGGTGTTAATGAAGCCCATATGGACTTAAAAATTAGCTAATTTTTAATCAAGTAGATAACTTTTTCCTAGGGGATTGACCATGAAAGTCAGAGCCAATGATAGCTGGCAAGAAATACTTAAGTTAGGGATTCTTTTCCTGTGGAAGATATGAGATAGATGTGCTGCTCTGCCAAATTCTGATTGGGTTAAAAGGAAGCAGAGATGGAGCGTGAGTTTAGGAGGTGGCTGCAGCTCCTGTTCCTTTGCTACCACTCTGATGCCATAGTTAAAGCTTCAGAATTAGCAACTGTAATTAGCAAGTGTACCTTGAGCAGCTGGTACGGGCTCATCCAGCGGTCACACAGAAAGGAGGATTGGATAGAGCTGCGTGAACGCTTCTGTCCCCTGGAATATTTTTCACTCCCAGGCACATGTGGCTTAGGAACTAACTGTGCTGTGTCTGTTGACTTCTCCAGTTCAGAGCCAACATACAGTTGTCTGCGTGGTGCAAAGAAATCATGGTGAACTTGATGAAGCCACTTGCTGGTCTCAGATATTTATTGATAGGATTCAGCCAAATGGATTAGCTCTGCCCACTTCTTGAAAGAATGCGTATTTAAAAACTAAAGTTTGACAAAGCAGAGAAAAGCAGTTTAGAAAACTCTCTATATTAAAAATACATAGCATGAGTACTTAGTATTTTTTTTAAAGAATTGTTTCATATTTAAATGAATCACATACAAAAAATAGCTTTCATCAAAGTTTTTTTTTCTAGAATTTATCTGGAATAGAGCTGACTGAAATTCATAATCTGTGTAGCTGTGTATTCTTTGAGGGATCATTTTGCAACCTTGCAAGAGATGTAGGACCAAGGACCAGGAGCTCTTAATTTTCACATGAAGTAAAAACCTTGGTTTCAAGTCTAATCCAAAAGATCCATGCTGTTTTACTAATATGATACTCTTCGGAGTGTGTTGGTTTTGTCAGATGAATTAAGTTTTCTAAAGATTTCTCCCTTATTTTGAGGTAAGCTTTACAAGTAAACCTAGTTAAGGTAGTAATTCCTTTGGAGAATGCTGTGCCTGGGTCCTCTGGGGGAGAACCAGCAAATTCTGCCACATCCACGTAACACTGAGGTTGAAAAATTACGCCTGAGGGTCTTCCATAGTGCCTGATGCATTTCCTCCTAGACAAGCACCTAAGATCAGTCAGATGAAGTGCTTCTCAGGATACTTAACCTCTCTTAGCTTTTAAACATCTAAACCTGGGGAAGATGGGTTTCATCCACTAAGCCGTCTTTACCAGGTCCACTCTTAAATTGTACCTCCTGCCAACATTATGATCCAGAGTTGAGCTTCCTGTTTTCTGTGGAGGCAACACAGTGTCATGTTCCCTGGCATTGCTGTCACCCTGCCATGGCTCCCTGGTGGGCTGTTTCATTCACTCTCCCTACTCCCCAGGTCATGGTTCCTGTCCAGATAGCGTAAGCCCCTGGAAGACTAGAGTAAAAGCTCGTTGATCAAGTAGAAGTCCAAAGTTGCTTTATTGTAGGCCATTTCAGAATGTGTGTGAATGCGCAAACAGTATTCAGGCTCCACCTGAACAAGTTGTGTTACTGAACATAATTGTGTCATGCTGATTATTTTCTGTCGCATTGTAGTAGGCAGACCCCTTGCAGTGGAACTTCGATAGCATTGACCTACTTCCTGCAGACACGGGTAGAGATTACGGGCAGGCACACATTAACACAGAAGTGGAATATTTTGTCTGTCAAAAATACGAAGTACTTAACATATTCTTGAAGTAAGAGTTAGCTTGAAGAATAAAATGGGGATTATAGCTAAATGGAGATGAACATTTCCTGTAGTTTTCCATTAGCTTTATGCTTTAGGGAAGCTTTCTGTACCTAAAGAGTCACATCTTTTGAGTTCCTTTAATATTGCTGTAGATGCCAGTGACATTTTGTAGTACAGGCAGAAAGTGGTTTGTGTTGATCAGTGTTTTGATCATATAACGGGGCTCTGCTGAGGTGAATTTAAGTAGCTGAATAGCAGTTTGGTGAGATGTGGACAACTGGCAATTCATGAGCATCATCAAAGTATTTCACAGTGACACCAAACAGCTGTCAAGTTTTGTCTGTAATGAATTGGGTTGGCACAAATCAGCAATGAACTAGAATATAAGAGGTTTTTTTTTAATGAGCTCTTAAGCCATTTGGCAAATGAAGGAAGCTGGAGCTGGATGAAGGTGCTGAAATAAAATGTCCAGGATGTCTAGGACTCTATTTTCTCAAGTACACAATAATAAAACATTACATGTGGTCCATTTGTTGTGACGAACTTCCATTGTAGGGTTGTTGTTTTTGCAGATTTTACTCTGAGGCACTGTGATGTAATGATGTGCTGTCTTCCTGTTGTGAAATGCAAAGGGTTTTGTTTCAAAATTAAAGTTAGAATAGTGGAAACCATTGTTCTGGGAGACTGCAACCACATAGGAAATTAAGAAGTAATTTTATTTAAACAACATGGCTCAGACAAAAAATCCAAACCAAGCCAAAACCCTAAAGCTGAATTGACTGAATTGTAGTAAGTTATCCAAATCTGTAGTTTTCCAAAGGAAGAAAAATAGACAGGTTTTTTTTTCCCCTCACTATAGTGAAAATAGGTATAGAAATAAGATAACAGGTTTGTTATCTGAAGCCAAAAGCTTTTTCATGTAGGCAATACATTCAGATTAAGTTGGCCTGAATTTTAAGAGGATAGCTAAAATAATTTCCTACATGCCCGAAGTCTGATCTAACTCATCACTGAGTATGATTGCGACTTACCTGTTCGCTTTATTTAGGAAATACTCTGAAATTTAAAACTAATGTAATTACATGACAGCACCCATTGTGTAGCACCTTCTTTCTACCCTCCCCAGAGATTTTAGTATTCTTGTTTAATTCTACTTTAGCACTTTAGGGATCATTTCTGCTGGGCTTACGTTCAGCACAGTGGGAGGCTCAGGAAATCTGGCTTTTAAACGTCTTCACATCATACTGTTTGCCCTACCCTTTTCCTAGTTTAGGTGCCTTATCAGGGAAAGTGAAATAGAGCTCACAATATTAGAGAACAACGGTGCTGAAACAGTGCCATGGCACATGGGCATAGCCTCATGAAAGGATGGGAGTTCAGCATCTGTTCTGCTGTCTGTGAATTCACAATGAGCAAAACTCATGTGCAACTTCATACTCTTGGCATCCCTACTGGGTTTGTGACAAGTTAAGTAAGAAGGGGTGGGGAGAGAAGTGGGGAGCCAAGCTTTATGTTCTTCTTTGAAACTGTTGCATCAATTAAGTGTTGAATTGGGAAGAATAGGTCTATAAATTATTATATTTCTAACTTCCAGCTGAGTTTTTGAGCCAAATCATCTGACCTATGTATTATTCTGAAGAGAAGCTGAAGGAAACCTAAGGGCACTTTGTCTAGACTGAGTAAATAAGGACTAGCAACTACCAGCGAATTAAGGAAGGTGCCGTGTAAGGTTTCTTTCTTAAAAACTGCGATTTTTACAATGGGGGAGAGAGAAAACTTATATAGGGACTGCTTCCTCTGAGTGTTAGCCTGTAGTTCATAGAAAAAGTGCCAGTATCAGAGACTTCCCATGTATTAAATTTAATCTTTTTTTCATGCATTTAATCTCTTTTTAGTAAATTTGACTCTAGGATCAACATAGTCTTATTTTTAGTCTTTTCTTGGATTCAGATTTGGTTGAAAGAAGGCAAATTTAATAACTCCATTCTCTTAAAAAAATGGGATGGAAAAAAACATGAGTTGCAGTATCCACTTATAAGTGTTGTGACTCACTTGCAGGTTGTGTTATTCAAACCTATACAGTCAACAAATGTTTTACTGTAATCATATAGTTCATGCAACTTACTGCTTGTGCTTCAAAGTACTTCTGACAGCTCAATAGATGGTTTAGTTTGGGCTTTATATATAGGCTATTGACTCTTCAGTAATTGTATGCCTATCACAGGAGATAAATTAAACAATTAAATTTGCCATGCTCTCACATAGCTTCTGTTCCCTTAATGGGATAAAATTATTTTGTTGTCAGCATGTAAACTGACCGTTCATCTCCTGCACTAACTGTGCAATTAATGCATGTTGTTGTATTTACTGGGATAAGCAAACTGGCACTTGTAATGCAAAAGTTAATTGCACCAGTAGTTATTATTGGATATTGTAAGATAACCTAATGGAATAGCTGGCTGGAGGCCAAATAGTCATAATTCAGAATCTTTATGCAACTACCTAATCACATATAAGTATTTCTGTAGGTCATTCTATAGAATGTCGTTCTGTTGCTGGTAGTCGAGTTGTGAGGCCCTGCAGCTGTAATGGTTGTTCTTCTGAGTTCAGTGTTTGCTATGAAAGTAAGACAGGAACCGGCATTAAGGGTTCTTAGAGGCTGAGCTATCCTGTGGTATCACTAACAGAAGGTCCGTCTAAGATCTAAAGTAGGCACTTGCATATCTTTCACGTTTAGCCACTCATAACAGCTGCTGTCTTCAGCAGAGGCACAACACACTCCAGTTAAAGCTGTGACAGTACCTAGAAATGCAGGCAGAGGCTTGTGCTGAGGATCTCCTTGCCTTGCATGTGGTGTATGTCAGATTTACAGGGTTGGGAGAGGTCCCTTTAGCCACTTCACTCCTCTACATGTGGCTGCAATTGCTCAGAGCATAGCTCTTACTGTTTTCACTCTGTTGTTGCAAAGCTGAGAATCTCTGCTGAGCTCCACAGAATTGACCTGTAGCTGCAACAGCCTCATGGGCCACATCTATACAGCTAAATAAAATGGGCCTTGGCACTGAGGGCTGTGGGCTGAACCATTTCCATGTTACAGTAATGGCACTGGATCTCTTTTGCGCCCATGCAGTGTCCTTGTGGCTGTAAGACACAGTTACTGTTTTGTATGGAGTCCTTTTCCAGTTCCACATACCTGCAATGATTTGAGGACTACGTTGCCACCCACCGGAATGGTATTCTCCTTGTGCAAAAGCACGGATGTGCATTGCATGCCCGGAAGTCTTTCAGATGGGCATGGAAGGGTTGCAGATCACATAAAGCCTTGGAAGACTGTAGAGATGGAAGGGCACTAAACCTGACTGTGCAAACTGTGCTTGGGGTCTGTCTGGCCAGCTGACACAGACCAGGGCAGTTTGCAGAGAGTGCAAACTCCCCGGTCCATATGGCCTTCAGAAGCTCGGGGCTTTTTGGCCCCATTTTACTTAGTGGTGGAGGTGTGTTCACTGGGAAAAGAATTGTTCCTTGTCCTTACTACCATAGCGTTTTTGTGGTGAAGCTAGGGAAGTTTCTCAAACTCACTGAGGTGTAATTGAGAGCACAGTTCAATGAAACTCTTGAAATCAGAATAGCACTCAATAAATGAGGGCCCAGGTGAGAGAAATGTAGGGCAGTCAAATACTCTCTCCTCTTCTGTTACATTGCTGACAGAGTGCAGATTGGTTCAATACACACACAAATTGTTGTTATAGGTAGGATTTTTGAAAGAAACATAGGGTTTTGTCTAGCCAGCAAAATTAATCCATGCTAATTCAAAGTGTGAGTTTACAGTTAAACTGCTTTAAATTCTTGTGTGTACAAATGAGTTCCAGAATGAAAGTGGTCGTAATTCAGATCATTTTAGTGTCAGGGTCACCGTGTCCCAGTATCTGACTTGCCAATAACCACATCATCTAATTGCTTTCATAAAGTGATTAAGTACCATAGAAGCCCAAGTCAATTTGACTTTCTTCACAGCCAAATACCTAGTCATTTTAGAAAATGGGACGTAAGTTCCTAAATAACTTAGGTAGCTTTTGAAAATGTAGTTTTGTTGGAATATTTGAAGTATTCAGCACCATAGCAACAGCAAGGAATTATGCCTAGTGTTTAATGCACTAAAAAAACTTACTGGGTATCAGTCAGTTGTGAAAAATATGAGATACATTACAGGCGCGAGAATAAACTACTTCCAGTGATACCAATAAACAATTTCAGTAAAGGAACAAGGGCAAATCTTTTTTTACTTTTTCAGAGTATGTGATAAAATGTTAGGTTTGCAAGGTCTCACAGGCATGAGAATAAAATACTTGCAGTGATACTGATAAGCAATTTCAGTAAGGGAGCAAGGGCAAGTATTTTTTAATTTTTCAGAGTATTTGATAAATGTTAGGTCTCCAAGGTTTTAATGTTTAGTGCAAAAAAAAAGAAATTCATTAGCTATGCTTGCTCTTGCAAAGGGCTAAAAGACATGACAGAGTTACTGATTTTGGTTTATGCTCTATAGCCTTCATGAAGAGATAACCTAGTGTCTCTTTACTATATAAAATTAAATGACTAAGACAAAAATGAGATATTTTTAAAAGAATAAAATAAAGATAAAAGTTGAGCCTCTTCAGAGAAATTGGGGATTTTCTTAGTGCTACTGTGATGATTCAGGTTAAATACAAGTCTTTTGCATTGTGATACAGTGTACAAAAGACATGCATAAAACTGTTCTTAACAGTGCAAGTTTAATGAGAAACAGAGTTTAAATGTCACCTTTGTAAACACATCCAGCGTACACTAGCAGACAATACAAGAAGCTTGGAAATGTCATTGCTTCTTGTGGAGAAGAGTGACTCCTCTCTTTGTCCCCCACTTTAACTTGGCTCAGGGCTGGGATCTAAGCCTCTGATTGATAAGGATCATGGCTGAAGCATTAGTTTTGTGTTAATACCCAATCTTCTGCATCCCATGGAGTGCCTTTCACGAGCTCTTCTGTTGCTATTGACTCTTAGTGTTTCAATAAGCAGTGAACACCACCGTACTTGGGCAATTTTTTCTCTGGCTTTGTTGTCTTCTGCAGGAATATTGCACTGGGTTACCATATAGAATATTTCTGTGAAATTTTCCTTCCTTAAAAAGAATTTAATATCCGGTCTATTCCCCAGGGATAAGCTTCCATATTGAAAGGTAGTCTGTGCTGTGGTGGTTTCTATGGGCCTTTCAGTAGCTTATCCCTGGGGAATAGACCGGATATTAAATTCTTTTTAAGGAAGGAAAATTTCGTTCTGTGATGCATGAAGGCTGTATTACAAAATATAGAACCTGGATTTAGGTGGTGGATCTAAAGAGGGTATAGCCACCAAGGTCTGCTGCAGAGTGGAAAGAGTCTGTACCATTACTCAACCTCATTGGTCATCTTCATCCGTCAAGTCTGCAAAGACCTTGACCCTTCCCCAGTGAGCTGATAAAGCATAGCACAAGAGATGCCAAGAACAGGACTGCTTGTAACAGAACTGGAAAGGCAACTCTTCTTCTCTTCTTGGGCTGCACAGGTACTTTGGACGATTCAGAATCCAAGAGCATGGTCAAACTGAAAGGCTAAATGAAAGTGAAAGATATGAAACACCTTGAAAGAGAAATCTGCAATAGCTCCATAAGCACCCCTCTGCCCAAATTTGCAGAAAAAGCTTCTGCATCTCTGTATTCTACACTGACATAGAAATTGGGAGTTCAAGCACATTGTAGCTCTGAGTTGAGCAAAGGGGTGTGCAAAACAAAACAAAACAATATATCCTGGAGTGGGATAAACCTTCAGCATTTGTAGAGAATGATAGACTCTCAGAAAAGTCATGCTCTCACCTGCTGATTTCAGCCATTCAGCTGCCTTTCTCACTTTCCAGTAGGCGTGTGTGGCTTTGTTATTAGTCGCCTTACTTAAAGTATGATGTGCTTCAAGGGCCTCCTTCATCTTTTTTGCTATGATTGAATTTCTCATTTAACCAATCTAAAGAGCTGATTCACAACTATGTTTCCCTGGTTTTGTGCTGATGTAACTCCATTGAGATCATGTAGATATTCTTTCTCCCAAAGGGAAGAACAGATCTTTCATGCTCCATTAATGTTCCTACTTCTCTCCCCGGGGGAGCTATCCTCCTTTGCTAAAAATTCTTTCGAATAATTAAGGATAAGGATCTCTTTGAATATTAATTAGTTTTTCATTGGCCTCCCTCAAAATATTTAACTCAAAGCAATTTCCTGGTAATTATCTCGTGATTATGACTTTGAGAGGATTTACCCTTTTTTAATAAATTCCAGTTTATCAAATAAGGCTTCCTTTTCTATGTGTCCAGTTAATCACAACTACAGGTAAGACAATAAGCAGTAGCTGTAAAGGGGCAATTTTGTTTCTTAAGTTTTCTTCTTACAAAAGCTGTCATTCTTACCGTAGCTTTCCCTGTTTTGCTGGTCTTTAATTATTTAACTGTACTGTAGATGACTGTGTCCCTCATGCACATGAGTTCGGAGTCTTTTGAGTGGCTGAACCTACTGGGCCTGTACAAGCAGACAGCTTTGTACAAAGACTAAAATGGCAGAACAGCTCAAACCTTTTCTTTCTTGCCTCTTCCTGGAGTGGTGAGATAGGACCTGATCCGCTCCACTGCTTCTCCTTCATCTTCCCACTCATTCTAGGACTCCTAATTAAGTATAATTAAATAAATGACAAAACCTCTTTCTGTTTCCAATTTTGCTTTGAGTGTTCAAGAGAGAGGGAGAAATTTCCATATCATTACTGAGGGCATATGGTACTTTGGACTAGCAGCAGGACAAATCTAAAACCATCATGTTTAAATCCTTTCTGTCATGAAGTAATTTTACACATTTAATAGATGGCCACAGAAGATGCCTTTTGAAATCTCTGGAAAGGGGTGAAATTCGCAAAATGCCTGTTTAAAATTTCTTCTAAATCAGGACATGAAGTGAGGAGCTTTAGTCTCATTCTCAGCATGAATGAGAGGAGGATTCTCGTGAGCTTTTAGGAATACCTTGAGGGATGCTGCACCCATCCTTTGTTCCAGCAGAGTCAAGACCTCCCATCTAATAGGACAGTTACATCATTCCAATGTAGGCAATAGCAAGCGTAGCCTGTTGCGGAGATCTCACCCTTCCAGCCTGGGACCTCAGCATTATCTGAAGCTTATTTCATATGGAGGATTTCATAAGGACCTTGTGCAGAATTCCTTCCCAAATGCACCAGGGAGTTTTACGTAAACCCAAAAACTTGCCTTACACTTCCAAAGAGAAGAAGCTACACTACTCGAGTTCACTAGAGCTCTTGGATACTACTGTAACAGAACCAAATCATTCACAATCCCCCTTCGCTTCCTTAAGCGTGAAGAGCTGCTCCATAAGGCTCACCAGCAAGGCTGTCAGAAAGGATCACCCTTTGCTGCCAGCACAGCTAATGCATTGTTACCAGCTGGTTGACATACCTCTCCTGCTGACTGGTAATGCTCACTCCACCAGACTCTTGGGCTGCTTCCAACGCATGCCACTATTTATAATCTGGGCAGCGGCTACAGGGACTCTGCTCTGTTCATACTTGTCAAGTCTTATGGATTTAGTTACTATACCAGATGCCAAATTTTATAGTGAAAGTACTCGATTCTCTACTCAGCTGAATTCCTCCTCATTTCTTCTATCCCAAGACAGCACTGCTCACCATACACCTGCGGTGCAGATCACAGTGGCACCTGAAGAAAAGAATTTACATCCTCTTGAGTAACTGTAGTTCTTTGAAACCATGACTATGCTATAGTAAAAAATCCAATTTTTAAATCATTTTATGCAATGTATCCAATATTAAAATCCATAAAATATTAATAAAGCAGTACTCTGCACACATTTTATTTCTATAAATCTGAAATAAAGCTTAAACCATGTTTTATAGTGTTGGTACTGCATACAACTCGACAAACAATGAACAAGCAATACTGATTCAAAAAGCAGAAAACATTGCTTGATTTGAACTGCTTTTGTTTCTTTGTTTCATGAAGGCATCTCTCAAAATAACTTCATTCTGAATGCAACTCATTAATGTGTGCTACCCACCCCCTGCCTTCACAAGCCTTCTCCAACTGGCTAAGCGTGGTGACTGGAGCTTTTTGGATTAATTTTCCTTAAGTGACCTACTTTGCAGGGAAAGATAATCGTGCATTTATAGCCTCTGGCGCTTTATTCAGGTCACAGATGGACAGATAACAAAGCTATTCCTCAGTGAATTACTGGGGTTGTAACTAATCCCCAATGAGAAAGGAGATTGGCCTGATGTTAATTGGTCAGAATGCCTAAAAATATGGGAGATCATTGATTCCTACTTTGATTTTCAGGGGGTGTCACAGTTAGGCTGTATGATAGCAGCCAGCAGTTGTTCTAGGAGTGTTTTGTGGTAGTGATCGAATTACTGGATGCCATAGATGTTAAATATCTGACTTTGAATCCTTTGCCTTGACGGTGGAGCACCATTTGGTGTTCTGACTGCGGACGTGTCTGATGTTACACATGTACCATATACCATGGCTGGCACGAAGGATCGGAGATTCAGGAGAGTTTTGACCTTTCCGTCGCTAACAAGTGCTTATGATCCCGTGAACGGTTGTCATTGTAAAGATAATCTTCTGTGCAGTCAGACCTAAACCTCTGTTACGAAAGCATTTTTTTGTATAGCATGATCAGTTGAGCCAATAAAACTCATATTTTGCCGTTATCCATTAGAGGCCCATTCTCCCTCTTGTATTTGGCACTAATGTAGTGATGTATGCAAAACAGCTTGTTCTCTTATTTTCAGATGTTCAGAAGTTTCACAAGGGAAATGACTGGGCTTTATTCTCTGTTAGGATATTTTTTAAAGTTTGGTGGAGCTTTTCACACTGAGAAACAGGCAACAAGCAGGAGTGTTAAGGATGTCTCTTTTTTTGAAGGACCGTCTTTAAACTTTGATTGTGCCAGCTGACCACTGCCAGCCAGTGATGTTAATTCTGACAGGTCTGAAGAAATAGCTGTTACAATTGTGACACTGCCAGCAAAAGGATGGATGGCTTTCAGAACAAAACAAAACATGTATGCACAGGACTGCAAATGTGTATGCCTGTGTCCCCCAGTGCAAACATACAGCTTTGCTCTTTGCATCACAGTGCAAAACTGAAAGGTGTTCTGGTAGAAGTTGCATTGCAGTTTGGATCACTTTGATCACTGAGTAAGTGTTTGTATTTCATGTGCTTCCTACAGCAAATAATCTCAGAACACAAGGAATGATTTGGGTTTGGTTTAGATATTTACAACTGTTAAGACAAGCTGACAGACCTGTGTGTGTATTTCCTATGACAGAATATGATGCATTGAGGGCAAAATCAATTCCTTTTAGCAAAAAGCCTTTCAAACAGAAATTAAGTAAAAGGTTTTAGAGAGAAAGAGCATGTGCAGCCCTCCTGTACCTATCCTGAGGGACTGTAGTGCAGCTGTTCCACCATCAAAATTCTGGCCATGGGCTCTAGCAGTTGTTGGGAGCCCTTTGAATTTTCCACAGGTGTCCTTCAGCTTCTGGGTCTGGGTGTTCCCTCTCCTGGGTGTTAGCCCCAGCATCTTCTCTTTCGAGAGAGAATTCTCATTGTGGCTGAACTGTATGTTTCTCAGCATTTCCTCTGGAAGTGTTGATAAACTTGAACCAATGTAGCTCTACAGATACAGGCATCAATGCAGATACTCTTAGTCTAGCTTAAGAACAGCGTGCTGTAGGTGTGCTTTTATCTGGTCCTAAAATAATTAATCTAAATCCAAAAAAATCCAGTTTTAACCAAAATAATCCACAAAGCATAATTTTAATTATCTTTTTTGTTTTCTTTTTTAGTTTGTCAAGAAAGTATTTGAAAAAAGTAAATCAGCACTGCCAGGATTGGTTATGGGCTATTTTAATCAAATTACAATTTTATGAAACAAAAAATTCACATCTCTAGTTCTGTGTTTCCTGGTATGATATCCATCACATGGTTGTGTTTATGTCATGGTTGTGGAGTTTTGTAAGAAGAAACAGGATAAGTTTAAGTAGTTGGGAAGTCATTGTGTATTATCAGATACAAAAACCAAACTAATTTAGGTAATATGTTTCTATTTTATGGAGCCATAGTACAATCTGTAGAAAATACAGTAGAAATTATTTGTAGAAAAAAACATTATATGCTACAAACAAATAACATCTGCATTATAATAGATGTGTTCATGCCCACTATGTAGATCTCTTAGGGATAAAAAGTACGATTGAGAAATAATACTGATGCATTCCAGTTGAAAACAACCAATTTAAAAATAACCCGGTCCAAAGAAACCTTCTAGCTTTTGAACCAGGGTAGCCATAGCAGTAATAGAAAATACATGCTTCATATTTAATGCTGACATTCCAGTATACAAGCAATAACTTAAGAGCTCCTGACTGTTTTCTTGGCAGGGTAGTAAGGGCACTGGGCAAAGGTGAAGGTGAAACACGCCATGAATCCCTCTCGCGTTATTACTCAGCACTACCTTGAGAGTCTGTCTTCTGGGATCTTCATGGCTTAGGAGTTTACCTTGTATCATTGAAAAAAAATCCATTCACTTCACTGTTTGCATATTAAATTAGGATATTAAGTGATCAAACAGTTCTCATCGTGTAACTGTCCCAGATACAAAGCTTTTAATCTGCTGTGTTACGTCAATATAAAATCTTGTGTGTGTATTTCTTCTGTGGGGAAAGATGAGTAGTAAGGCACATTTTGTAAACATGTATAGGTGTCATACACACAATTTGCTACTAGTCCTGCCATAGCAGGACTACTAAATAGAACTACTCACTTGCAGGAAATGGCTGGAATGGATATTTGTTTGCCAGATCAGAACATCACGGAGGAGTTATGAATATCATAATGAACTAGGGGTTTTTAGCATGTTTTTTACAGAATTTGTTGATCTGCTTTGCAACGGTAAGTAAAAAGTAAATCTGATTAGCGAAATGGAAGAGTAGACATTGTTACAGAAATTTGTTCTCATCTTCTGTAATATGTGAGTCAGTGTTCCCTGATGAAATAGGGTTATCATTATTTTAGTTTAGTCATTTAAGATTTAAAATTTCCAGTGGTGAACTTCTCTAATTAGTTGAATAGATCATGAAATGCTAGAGCAATTGGAAAGAACCTGTATTCCTCTTCTGAAGGAACTTGTATTCCTGTTCAAGGGGACGAAGCAGCGTATTTGGAAGGAAATGCTGGAGTGTGGAAGGATCAGACATCATGTTTTAGTGAAACAGTAGTTGTGATCTGAATTGGTAATGAATGTTCCTTGGTGCCTGGTTGATTCTGAACACCTAAGGAGCATTTATAGGAGTCATAATTTTTTTGAAATATGCTTTGGGGGAATGGGCTGTGCATATGCATGAAATGGAAGAAGGAAACTTGGTGGACAAAATGGTGGCAGAATATTTCATTGTTCATATGTACAAAGTTCAAATAAACCTATATACTTACATGCAAAATAGTAATAATTTATAATTAAATTAAGCATATTAAAATAAATTTATTATAATAAA
>NW_008795368.1:2018848-2039424 GCF_000699145.1 Aptenodytes forsteri | reverse complement strand
TAGTAAGCCAATTAGACAAAATTAATTATTTGTATTTTATTTATTATATAAATGTATTTTCCATGTAGGTGTGCACCTCATATGCTGTTAGCATTATACAAGTAAACATTAATGAGCTATTTGCATACTAATACATTCACCTGATGCATCTGAGATGTTTTTCCCTTGCATACTGAGTGCCAAGATAGGGTCTGCGGATGATGGCAAACTAATTACCTGTGAAAATTAAAGCCCTGTGTTTGCTCAGAGAATAACTAAACTGTAGGCAAGGATTGTTCCTCCATAAGCTACTTCAGTAAACCCCAACATTGGCTTCCTTTTTGCAATAAAGCTATATCTTTATGCTCCTTGATCTTTAGTCTCTTTGCTGATATTATTGAGGAAAGGCATATTAATAGTATTATGGTGTTGAAATTCAAGATCTTTGAGTTTGCAAGTACAAATTAAATATGGTATTTAATAAAGAAAGTATATTTCAGGGATAGAAGGCTTGCATTAAGACAACTAAGCTGTAGTTCCAAAGCACTACATTAGCTCTCTTTACTCAAGTTGGTGACAAATCTTTTTCTACAATATATTTCATTAAGTAGTAGATTAAAAAAGCACTTTCACTCAATACATATATACTAAAATAGTGACTAATCATGTACATATTCTAGAATTACATGCTGTTGCTTTTGGGAAGTTGATGTGGATTTCATCATCCTTAACATTTTATTAAAAAAAAATACTCTGTTGAACTGGGAGGGTAGAGGTTGTTTTCCAGTAATGATATATCTATATTTTCTGAATTTATAGTTTTGATGATTTGAACATTTGGATTCTCATTTGGACATTCAGTCATAGGATTTTGCATAATTCTGTTTTTCCTGGATATTTTGAAAAAAAATTACAAGACATTTTAAGAAAAAAAAAAAAAAGGAAGATATCTGGGGGCTCTGACCATTCTCATTTTGTCTGTGCAGTTCGACAATCAGCAAGCATTGGGAGGCAGAACTGGCCACGCTCAAGGGTAATAACGCTAAGCTCACAGCAGCCCTGCTGGAGTCCACTGCCAACGTAAAACAATGGAAACAACAACTTGCTGCATATCAGGAAGAAGCAGAACGTCTTCATAAGCGGGTAGGTCAAGGCAAACGGCCAGGATCCTTGGGGTGGAAGTACTGGTGACTGTATTTGCTCATTTTCAAGTAAAACAAGTTTATTGTTGGGGCTCTAGGTTAATCTTTGAGGCAGAAATTAATGATTACTTTAAAGTGCACAGGGTTCCTCCGTTGGGAACTTCTTTCCTTTGTAGCCGTTCTTTTTCTGCAAAGGGTATTGTTGCAGAAAGAATTATCTCACCTTATGATGTGTTTGCCAGCTTTCTCTCTTCGTTTGATGCCATCACGTCTGTTCCAGGATCTTCTCCATAGCATTACACTTGAGTCCCTCTTGCATTTAAGCCCATAGAAACTTGACATCAAATCTGTAAGTTAAAGAAACCCTGTTGTAGTTTCCACATATAACAAAGACGAACAGCTTCTCTCATCCTTAAACCTAAAGGAAACTGAATGTAGATTCAAGATCATTATATGCAATTAGAGATCTGCTCCCACTTTTGTACAGGAGGGGCTGGGTCCTGTTCCCTTCACTGTAAATTTTGCAGAGGTCATTTGGCAAACCAGAAATTAGTGCACAGTGGGGGAAGGAATTACAGTGTTTGAGGGAGCAATAAAGCATGCAAGATTGAAGGCTGCATTATGAAAACAAGTATACAATATTTTCATTTATCTTCTCTTTTCACATGTAACTATATATTGTATAATGTATTCACCTTTATCCATATGAATTGTCATCATAGCTTAGGACACATTTTTGTGCAAAGTGGAGGCAAGATTAGCACATGTATGGAGGGAAGATGTCTTTGATGAAGCTGTATTACTTCTGTTAATACCAGTTAACTTAGAAAAATATCAAGGAGATGTACTTAGTTAAGAAAATAAAAACAAACAAAAGCATTGCATTTTTGCATGAAAACGTTTCATATATATGCTGACAAGAAGGGAAAGGTCAAGTAGCAAACATGGCAGACCTTTTAATTTGGTTTTGTATGCTGTGCTCACCTATATGAAATAAGGTATGGCAATGACAGCCAAATCCTGCAAACTGCAAAGGATTCTTTCAGACCTGCACTGGACCTGTCCATCTGGAGGCTGTTAGTAGTCCCAAGAACAAGGCTCATACTCATCTGAGGAGGGGAGAAATTCAGCAGCCTACATCTAACCTGAGGATGTGGAAGAGGAGCAAGAACTCCCTTGAGCTTGAGAAACGTGGGGAAATGGCATGTTGTTGGGGCTGTCCTATGCCTAGACTGAGTTGCAGGCAAGGATCCTGAAGTCCCAGGCAAATGATTTGATAGGGAAGAACGACAATTTCCGATGGACTGTAACTGTGTGTGCCATAGCTGGCTGGACGAAATGCATGAAGTGTCATTAAAACTGGTGCTTTTTGCAAAGTGCTTTCAGTTCAAGAAATTGGCAGTTGCAGAGAAAACTGCTTTGCTTCAGAAATTTTCCCATCAGGCACAAGCTTGTTGTCTGTTTGTACGGAGGGAGACTTTCACTTTGTCTGTCATCTCATTTAAGCTTCTGCTTTGGAAGGGTGGGAGTTCTAACCTGTGCTCCAGGTTTGTGAATAGATGATAATAGTCATTGCTGATAAAATTATTTAAATTACAACCTTGTAGTAAAATTACTATAGTGCAGACATTCAGGTGGATTTGACCACCAGATAGGCGTTACAGTGAAGAACTCATTGCTAAAATGTGGACATAATGAGGTAGCATTCTTCCTAATAAAATGTATTAACAGCTTTTGTTGCAAAGCTGAAACAATACAGTCCTTACATAAGAAAGAAAAGTAACACACAACAGCAGCTGCATTTGCCATGGGGAGACCCAACCAGACAAGACGGGCAAAGATCCCTTTTCCTTGATGTTACTCACTCTTAGTCAAATCTTATTTGCAATCTGTTATTGGAAAATACAATTAATGTATATAGGAATGTTTAGCATGTCACTTTGCTTTTATATGATACTACAGTTAACAGAAGTAGTAACCAAATCTTTGTAGCTACATTCATTAATAGCTGATGATTTTTCATAAGCTTTGCCCAGCACATTTCCTGCAATTATTTTATATTTCTGAGGGAACGCAAAATCTTGTAACATGGGATCATCTACATATGTTCTTTTGATCACTGTTTACATGTCTTTATTAAATGTTTCTGTAATCTGTTACCTTGGGGCTTGTTGATATCTCACGTAGAATATAGGAATGCTCTGTACCTATGTCTCACTGGGCATGCCTGTAAATTACTACAGGATACATCAAGAGTACTGCCCTCTGTTGGAATTGCTTTTAGAAAAACATAGACTTGGCTAACTCAATAAATCGAACTTTATAGGCAAAAGTATGCAGATCATTAAAAAAAAAAAATCAATCTCAATCTGTTATCCATACAGTGCAATACAAGAGCTCTTCTAACCTGCATGCTGGAGACTGATCTTTCAAATTGAAATAGTGCCCCATTTCAAAAAGAAACTGCAAGTCAGATGCTTCTCTCTTACACAGATCAAAAATGTGCTGTTGAAATGGCAGATCTGGAGACTGTTGGTTATGGTACATGCGGTAGCAAGCAGTGTTAAGTCACTGTATTGTGTTACCTTTCTGTTCAGTTTATCCATTAAACTCAGTATAAACACGTAGCTGCAGCTGATCCAAAAAATGTTCCTCAAAATGGAATCCATCTCACCTGAGATTATGTAAAAGTTATATATCAAGTCTAAGATGGTAATCTTTTCTTCTTGTAATTCTTGGAGAGACAAAAGCATGAAGAGTAAGTGTCCCAGTCTTAAGAAAACTGACTAAGGTGTTGAGTTGAATTTGCTTCTGTAAGTGCTTGTCTTTCTCCATAGGATAATCATCTAGATAGTCCTATAGACTTACTTTTAGTCAGATGAAATGAACTCCATCCTTAGTTCATAGAATTACAGAATAATTTAGCATGGAGTGGAACTTTGGAGGTTATCTGGTCCAAATCTCCACTGAAAGCAGGGCCAGCATGAAGTTAGATCCAACTCCAGGGCTGGATCAGGTTACTCAGGGCTGTGAATCAAGTCTCAAAAAATGCAGATCCCACAGCCTCTCTGGGCAGCCTGTTCCAATGTTTGACCACCCTTGTCAAATTATTTTTCCTAGTATCTTATCTAATTGAAATTTGCCGTGCTGCAACTCACATCTGTTGCCAGTTCAGAAGAAAAATGGGGTTTGATCCAAAAGAAACTTTGGTGAGAAAAGTTGAACAGATCGGATTTTTAGAAATACTCATAGAAAAATTGATTTCAAGGACAAAGAAAAATTTGTAAATTAGTTTGCATATTCAGTTGTAATATAGTTGCTGTTTTATATGGAATAGTTGGCTGTCACAGCATCTTGCCCACTGGAGAAGAAGAATGCGTGTAGATACGTATGCATTGGAGGGATACACTCACCTACAAGATCATAGTCTTGTATAAAATAGACCAGCCTCCAAAATGAAGAATGGTACTGCCAACATTAGCTTCTATATTTAGTTCGATTTAATAATATATTATGTGGTTTATATATAATGTAATTGTGGTATTCACTCCTTACGTGCTTTAGGTTTATATACAAGTTTTGGTGCCTGAGTCATCGGTCTGCAAGCTACAGCAGACATATCCTCTGTCAAGTGTGGTGTGTGGAGGGAGGTAATGCATATTGATTAGTAAACTTTGCATTATTATTTCCATCTTTAGTTTCTTCTTTATATAAATAGCCTTATAAATAGCCTTATTTACATAGTTTCCTCTTAATAGTAAAAAAAAAAAATTATTGCTAATACTGTTGTACTAGTTGACTTCTTAAGGTATGTTTTACCACAGTTTGAACTTTGTCGTGTTTTATTTATAAACATCCTTTGATTTTACATTATATCTCATTCTTTTATCTTCTATTTTTTTCATTCACTGTGGTAAACTGGGTCTTTCATCTCGTGTAGTATTTGTTGTAAACTTTGCTTTTTAAGTTGATTTAAATTATTCTAAGCCCAACATTTTTTATTCTATAATTGTTTTTAAATCTGACTGAAATAGTTTTTCTGTATATCACGTTCTTTACACTTTTTAAAATACAGAAACAAAGCTAAAATACCCCTTTCTTTGATTTTGATTGCATTTTTAAAAATTAATTTCATTTATTATTTGCATTTCTGATTAAGATTTACTCATCTATCAGTTCAGTTTTTCATATTAAGCTATATTTATTATTTGCTTTCTCTGTGGTCTTCATCTTCCTTCTTCCATTTGTTCTCTGCATTAATAAAACCTAGAGCTGAGATGAAACAGAATAAAAGTTCAGAGTGGCTGAGCGCGAAGTTCTCAATAAATTAAAGTTTTGTGCTCTCTTCTGATATATTGTGAGCTTAAGTCAGAAATACTGTACTTTGATATTTTGTCAGACATTATATTTTTCAGAAGTTTGCTAAATGAGTGTATGGATTTTTCCCTCTCAAATACAAAGAGATAATAATTCTGGGAAGATGTGATGCCCAGTCAAAAGCTTAACTTGGAGCTCAGCCTTCTCTCCTCTAATCTGCTCAGAAGCAACTTAACAAGGATTTCCCTTAAACAGGGTTGGGGAGCACTCCTACACACCTTGCATAGCGTTTTGAAGTCAAAAGGGATTCATGAGTTTAGAACAGTTCAGTGACAGAAAGAAAAACCCTGAAGTGAGCTACTTCAGACAAATAGAATAGCATTGGTACTAACATTAATCCTGATACCACAAAAAGGAAAGGATTGAATGGTGATATGAATTATGGAAAGTAACCCAAAGTTCTGTCTTTGTCATGTTAAAAATGAAAATGATGAGTTTTTTTCTTGCATGCTAACTGCTAAAGTAAATCATCCTATGACACTGGGCAATAGCACAGAGTAATAACACCAGTGCATAATAATAAGAGCTGCAGTCCTTGAAGATCATTCATCTGCAGGAAAAGAAACCTAAGATAAAAAGAGATGAAGGGAAGTGATCAAGCTCTTGGGTACTCCTGAAAGAACAGAGAGGTAAACTCTTGAATTCTAGCTTGTTATTTTACCAGGATTTCCTAGAAAATAAGAGAAAATTAGCCTATTATGTTCTGGTTCTTTAATTCAATGAATTAAATAAGTATGAGGACATCTTACGTAGTCATCAAAACCACCTGACAAATAATGGACCCTGATTTCACTACTGTGAAAAGAAATTTTAAAGTGGATTTTAAAAAAATGCATAAGCATACAGAAATAAAACCATGGTAATTTTATTGGGCTATTTCTGTGCTACTTAAAGAAAACAGCAATCTATAAAAGCAGTTATTAAAGTCCATAAGAAGTATGGAACGCTATATAAGCCATCTGCTCAGATTATCTATAGAAAATCTTTGCAGACCCTTTAGCAGTCACCTCCATGTTTCCATCAGCTGCATTAATAATTGAATAATCAAAACTAAATTTTGAACATAGAGATGTGATAAAGTTGCTTGCTAAATCAGAGCCCATATTGTGGGCTTCTTACTTGCTGAGAAGTCTTACTAGCACCGCTGTGGGACTACCGTAACTGTTTGGTTTTATGTGGCCGAGGAAGGACATTATCTAAAAATGGAAATATGAAAGAAGGTGACAGAAAGTGTGGTAACAAGAAATGCATGAATGGAGTTTTGATCCAAAAATTTATTGGCAATGCACTGTTTTTATGTGATGCCTATCTCTTGTCATCCTCACTTTAAGACTGTGTCCCTCCTAACCCCACTGAACAAGCCAAACTTACGTTATATTTAAATTTGGTTTGATTGATTACAGAAAAAAAGTTATCCAAGTATAACTTCCTTCTTAAGATATTGTAATTAGCATGTGGCTAGATAGCAGCTTGGTACCATTTGTTTATAATGAAAATAGATGAGCATTTTGCAGGGTAGATATGGGTAGCTTGGCAATTTAATCAAAATGGTGGGATTATAGTTTTGTTAATATTTGTCTATGCATTTTTTTGAAAGAAATGTGTGTGCAGATGGACCAATTCTGAGTGCATAAAAAATGGACAACTAAGTCCATATATTTACGTATGCAGTCCTTTCATCTGGAATTGCAAGCAAACTCTTGTTGTACTAGAAGCTCCTGAAAGGGCAAAAAAAGGGCAGCTCTTGCCCAAGTGAGGTCATAATGTTAAATATTGACCAAATGTTCAAGAGAGATGTTCTGGGGAGTATTAGGGTTTTCTATGACACAGTAAGGTCTGGAAAGGCTAATTGTTCTAACTGTGATAGTCCGAGTTTTTAGAAGACATACGGGAATATAGTGACTGTTTTTTATTTTTGAAATTACAATCTTGCCTTAAAAAAGAGTTTATGTTTCAGAGCAGGCTGTAATTATCTGCGTAAGGTCGGTTGTCCTTCTCGCAGTGGGACTAGTTTCTAATAAAAAGAAATCAAAGTAATATTTTAAAAATCCTTGAGAAATCATTGCAGAGGCTGACCACCTTCTTTGCATGGTGTTAGGGGATACCAAAGGAAAAATAAGAGCATCTTATTTCAGGGGATATGTATTTTTTTCTCAGATGTACATTTTTGCTCCTCCAATATCCATTTCAGCTATCATAAGTTCCATATTATTTTTGAAATGGTATGTGTTGTCAGTCTTGATGTTAGACTATCAGAGCATTTCCTAGGACAGGATTTCTGAAATCCAGCACATACTCTCAGCTCCCTTTCTGTGCGTGATTCCTAATACAAATAATCCACATCTAGCCTTTATCAAGATTTAACCCTTGGTTAATAATTAGAGTTTGCTAAAAAGACGGTCTCTTTTCAGACAGAGCAGGTGAATCAGGTTATGTTTCTGAAATTAAAATGTGAATTCGGCTTTTTTTAATGTACAGTGAACTGAAGGCAAGTTGTTTCTGTCTTTTTCCATTTGCCTGGATTTGTTTTTAGAGCAGATTTGCATTTAGGAGCCAAGGCTATTTCATTAGGTTTTTTCCTGGGAATTCACTTTCACTGAATGTGTCATATATGAGATTATAATTTGAAAAAAACCCAAACCACCAACCAAACTACTGTCACTCTGTGAAAAGAAAAAAAAAGTTTTCACAGAAGGTTGTCTCATCCCCATCTTCATCTTTCTAAAAAACCTAAGAAAAGTGTTAAGATCCATTTATCTGCAATTATAAAAAGCATTCTTTGTGGAGACATGCCACAAGATTTTTATGTAGTCAAAGATTTCTAGAATGAAATACATCCTACAATTCCGTAACTCCGCTGGAGAATGAGGAAATTACTGGATTTAAATCCTCAGGATTAAAGGATGACATATCTGTACTGTGTTTGCTATTGCATGTATTTCATGAGCTGGCCAGATGGCTGGAGAAAGTATTTGCTAATTAGATTGCAGAGAAAGGGTTGTCCCCTGAAGTTGGTATTAGCATTATCAGTTGCAAATAATAATGCACGGCTGAAGCTCAAAGCATCGATTTTAGTAAACTTCTTATATTTTCAAATATTGCTACTGCAGTTTCATTACTTTCTTCACAAAAATCAAGCAGATGATGGATTATTCCTCTTTCATGTCTGTAGAAATGAATAACTGTGGAAAACATTTTGATATTTCCATGGCTTGAGGCATCAGTGCCCTCAGAGGAAAATGTGTCCTTTTCAGCAAAATCTTTAATTGTTTTCTCTGTGGAAGAAAGTAATATATTGTTGGTAATGCACAAAACTTCCCCCTGCCCCCAGGTTATCATTTTATCTACGGATAAATCTTGGAAAACTGCAATAATTAATTTGCTGTCAGAAGTGATGTATATGAATAATACTAGGGTGTGCTTTTTGTTCTTTCAGCAGCAACCTTGAAAAGCAATTTTCCTTGTTTTCTGCATTTTCACATTTCTTAACACCAAAAATCTTTCCAGAGTTTTTTATTCTTGAAAGCTATACTGGAATTATTTTTATGGTTGGCTTGCTGCATGCTGTCTTGCATCTTACTGTCCACGATGAAGAACTGAGAAGCTGCTTCTGTATAAATTATGTGAAACTTTATGCAGTTATTCCTAGCTTTGTTGAGCCATGCAACATCATTTCTCTTCCTCTTGCTGAAAGCAAAGGGCTCTTTTTTCTTTGTAGGACGTTCATCTTGAATTATTGATGCAATAATATTGTCACAGTCACAGTTATGATCCATTTAGGGATGTAACTCAACCAGCTAAAAATACATAATTAATACTTAAATTCAGTCTTGCATGTGAGCACTCTGCCTGTTCTGCACTGTAGCCTAGGATAGTAGACCTTGGATATTGCATTCCACGGTAATTAGAAGGGATAAAAATACCTTTAGGAAACAACAGGTTAATAGTGTCAGGTATATAAAACAGGCCACAGCTACACTGAAAATATGTTCTAATCTGTCTTTCTTTGCATTTCTGTAGCAGCTGAAGTAATTTCTGTATGAAGTTTAGAAGGCATTTCATGATCTGTTGGTACTGAATTTAAGATGCTGAATAAAAACTATTGTTGTTTGAGATCAGAAATGTACAAATTTATCTCAAGAAAGTGGTTTGAAAAAATTAATCAGCCTGCAGCAAACATAGCCCAGATTCACTCAGTCCATAGTTGCTTGGGGAAGGTAACCACTCGAAATACTTCTGTCATTCCCACTTCTTTGCCTCTGTCTAACTGAAGTCTTTACTTGTGAAGGTATTGTCTGTGTTGGGATTTCATGCAGTCTCCTCTCTTGGTTTCTTGTCACTTGATTTGGTTTGTTTTCTTTGAGAGATTCTTCAGTCTTCTGAAGCTTTGGGCAGTCACTGTCTTAAGCTCACATCAAGGCTGTTACTCCTTGTTGTGTTACATGGCCCAAAGCCTCACTCCCTCAGTCTTCCCAGCAGCCTAGTGTGTGCTAGCTGTCTGCTGCAATGAAAACTTCTGCCTGGCATCCTCCTCTATTTATAGGCTGTTGACCCTAGATCAAAATTTCCAGAAAACTCTAGAATGGCCTCTGCTGAGAAGGTCTAGGCTCTGCCAGAACAAGTTGCCTTGCTGTCTTATTTCAGCTTATGTATTTCTCACTGAAGTATGCAGTTAAGTATAATGCCAGCCATAGCCTAGAAGAGTTAGCTCATTAAATAGTCACTAAAAAGCCCTTTCAGAATTTTTTTTACCTATGTGCAATCCTTACCTGGATGATAAATGCAAAATAAAGAAGCAGAGGCTAAGAACAATACTTTTTTCTTTTTTAGTCTCAAATATGAAGCCACAGTATTGACTTTTTTCAGATATGCAAGTCAGCGCAGTCTTATACTAGCACGATGGAAGAACCTTGTTTAATCAGTTATTGTTCAAAGACTGTTCTTCTAATCTGAATTCTGTACTGGAAACAAGGCTTAATCACAGGTACATTGCTCAGTGTTGCTGTGCAAAGGCTTGAATGATTGATTGAGCCTTGCTCTTAAACATGAAACGCCGAATGAGGAGATGTCCCTGAAAATAGCACATGGGTGGGTCAGATTAAAGCACTTTAGCTTCCTTTTATGCCCCTTTCTGTGCATAATGCATAAACAGTTATTTTTTAGGATTTTTGGACCACTGGTCGTGAGAAAAATAAATTCAACTTGAAACAAGGAAGTAGAGCAAGTAAACTGTATCCAGATTTTTGCCTAGAGCTTTAACTTTTGTTACTTCTATTTTCAATTGCATATTCTTTATATCGCACCCTTTTCCAGCCAATATTACTCTACAGATTTTTTTGAAAGGGTCACAGTATTATTTTCTCTTTTATAGGTACATTCAAGAAGATAACATCATGAAGATATCTGACATCTTTTCAGATCTCTGTAGGAATGGGCATTTAAATAAGACTGCGATTAAAGTAACCCCATTTTTTTAATCAAATTTGTTCTTCTTCTCCAACTTACTGATTTTTCAACAAGCAGTAAACAAAACAAAATGCATTCTTTTCTTGCATAAGCAGTAAGAGGTGGACGTTTGCCCAGAGAAAAGCTGGACCAGAGTAAGACATGACAGCCCTTTTAGTGGTGGTAATTAATTGCCTGTCTGACAGCAGTTGCCTCTGTTGGCAAGAAGGTTTGTGAGAGCACTCCCTGCTCCACTCAGGCAAAATTAGCTGTGTTTGCTTAAGCAATTTCAATAGGTGTCTTGAGTTAGTATGGACCAGAGCGTACTGGGAAGCGTTCAACGTGAGCCATGCAGCTGGTGGGGCTGTTGCGGAAGGTGTTTTCATCCAGTGACAATACATGCAGCTGAGAGCAGTAACATTTCATCCATCGCAGTTCAATCCACCAGCCTCCTTGGATTCCAAGCTTGCACCAACACATGCATCCTCTCTGTGTGTACCAGCCCAGAGGAAACCATGTGGAGAACAGTGGGGGTCCAAGCACTTCCTTAGTCACAGGTTGAGACACCTCTGCACACTTGCTTCCAAGGCACTAGGTGCTACGACAGAGGTGGTTTGAGGACTGGGTTTCTTCTGTCTCTCCAGTTGAGGCTCTTACACTTTGCGTAAATGAGTATTCACTGTGCCAGTGTTTGGTAAGAGCCAGTGGATATTGCTGAGTGCAACAGCTTTAAAAGAGAGGTTGACCTTCTTGGAGGTTCCAGTCTTTCACAGTGGGTGGGAGAGGACCTGACCCTGGGTTCCCCTAACAACCCTAGCCCTGGTTCACAGAGGCTTCCATCTCCAATTCAAGACTCAGTTCAGCAGAAAAGCTTGGAAATGTTTAAGAAGTTAAACATCAGAAGGGGTGAAGGTGGGCAAGGTGAGTGAGTTTGACAGTTCCAGCAAAACTTAGATATGAGCTAGAGCTCTGCATAAACCTGCAATGTCAGAAGTATACGAACCTGTGTAAAACTGTGGCAGCTCTGCTAGACGGTGAAGGGTTTGTGACTGGGCAAGACCCTGAGCAACCAAATGTGACTTCAAAATTGGCCCTATCTTGAGCAGGAGGCCTTGACCAGATGACCACCAGGGTCCCCTTCCAGACTAAATTACTCTGTGCTTCTGTGATTCTTCTGTATCTGGATGTTAGTTCAGATACTGTGTAGACATAGGTTTATCCCAGTCGGTGTGTTCCAATTCTGCTTGTTTGTGGTTGTGTAATTGTAGTGGTGAATACTGTAACAGTCACAACTGGTAGCAGTCACAGGGAATCTAAATAGATATATTTTTGTATAATTGAAGCAAATTGAGAAAATTATCTAAGATTTCAGTTGTAGTGCTCAGTGGCATATAAAACTGAGCAAACTGCTATTATTTTTTGCTTGTGAGCACTGATACTTCTTTTGGGACAATTCCAGCAAATAAGATAGTTCTTTGGGGTGTGGGGTGTTGTGTTACCAAGCTATATCTTCATCCCTCATGCCCCTTACCCCTGCCAAGAATTTGCTGTAATCTCAGTTCTCTCCATTTATAAACCTGATGTGCAAAAATGTCTAATCACAGTTTTCCCGTAGAAGAAACTAGACTCATCATGGCTGTTACAGAGGGGAAGTTCATGCCCTGTGACTCAGAAAGGAGAAGTTGATAGGGATTTTGTTTTAATTTTCTTGTATTTCATCTTGGCTTTCGACTTCTCTCTGCACTCAGTAATCTACCTTTTGAGCCTACAAATAGTTCAGTCTCTGAAATTATTGGCATTACAGTGGCTTCACTAGCTAGACTACCTTGGTGTTGGAGGGCACCAACCTTGACTCCTCAAGATGTTCTTTTATCTAAGAAATAAAATTGTCCTGGAGAATGCCTGCCCTCTGTCTAAGGGCTACTTTTCTATGAAAGTTAAATGGAGACCTAAAGGTTTTTGTTGCAGAATTGGGTAGCACTTTCTTCAAAGGAGTTTTTGGGTCAGATTTGTTAGTTACTCTAGGTAGATGGTGCAGCTCTGTTGAAGACTGTATACTAAGTTTGACAGGCTCATATCTTCTGGAAAAAAATGAGTTATTAGGTTTTAAATAGTATTTTTAATATTTTAACAGTTTGTTGTTAAACAGAAAGGTTTTAGTGCTCACATCTACGCAGATATGCAGTGTAAGAGTTCTCTAATATTTTGATCTGTAATTTGAGAGGTACATGAACAAAGACTTTTCTGCGTAGACTCTAGCTGCCTGGATTTTATTTCTTTGGTGCAGAAGCTATTTTTTGACAACTGTTTATCTGTGAATGGCAGGATATTAAGATCTCTTTGATTCAAACATAAAATAAAAAGGGCATACCACTGCCAGGTATCTTAACTTATTCAAGGGCAGATGGAGAGTGTTTGCTGTTTGCTAATAAAGAGGAACTGTGCAAATTCAAATTGTGCCATTAGCTGTTGGCTTTGTGACTGAGAGATGAGATCCGAAACTAGAGGAAGTAAGAAGCTGGCAGCTCTACATTGATGGCTGAGTGTCTGCTATTACACTGTTGATGCCGAGTCAGAAATTGAGGCTGTGAAATGTTAATTGGCTTGCTAGGAAGTGGGTGAGCATTGTGGCTTAGTTGATTAAGATGGTGCAACATTAAAAAGTGTCAGATGGAGAGGTTAGTTAGACAGACAGATCTGTGTTTAATCGTCTAGCCATTGCTGTTTCTGAAATGGTAATTCAGCTTCTTTCATAAAATTTTCAATAATTAATAAGTATAAGTTTTAATTAATGTTCTTTTCAGCCTGCAACATATTAAATTTATTGTTTCCAAGAAGTCATAGCAACCATTTTATGCTAAACAATTTGTTAAGGAATTTTATGCTAACTTCATAAGAACACCTTCACCATTTTAATCAACGTAAGTCACCCAGAACTAAGGGTATCTTTCAAATGCAGCTATTGATGCAAAGAAGTAATAGTACCTTGAATTTGTTGAAATTAATTCTGTATGTGTTGCTTCTACTTATTTCAACAGGTGACTGAGCTAGAGTGTGTGAGCAGTCAAGCCAATGCAGTCCACACACATAAAACAGAATTAAACCAGACAATACAGGAGTTAGAGTCTACACTGAAGAAAAAAGAAGAGGTATTTGCTAACATTTATTCTTGGCCTTTCTGTTATGTCATTTCTAAATGCTTTCAATATTAAGCTTGTGATGACTGGTAAATACCATATTATTTCCTAGAGATGTTATGAAGTAAAATTTTTTTCAGCTTCTTTGAAATGATTAATATTTTTCCGTGTATATAGTTACATCAGTCCAATATACAGCTGCGTATCTGAACAACATAAAAAAGTATCATGTTTTCATGTTTGCTTTTACCAAGCATCTCTGTTTGCCAAAGTAAGTCATAAGTGGTTTCCACAGAGCAGTCGTCACACTGATGCAGCCCAAATTCACTAAGAAGGGAAGCTGCCGTAAGCATGCTTTCGTTTTTCTGAAGAGTAGGGTTTGGAACAAGTAATAGATCAATGCCTTTTTCAGGCTAAACTGTTTTTCAGGCTACGTGAATGTGGCTGACTTTTATGATCCCTAAGATCAGCCTTTTGCCAAGCCCCCGGCCTGAAACTTGATGATATTTATTATGCCGTCTGCCTTGGGCTGGACCAGCAGCAAGACAATAAAAGGAGTTGGAGTAACACCTGCACTGGCACGGGTCCTAGAGGAAAGCAGATTTGTGCCACAGAATGATTGGGAATTACCCCTTTATGGATGGGAAATGGGGTGGAAGGAGCCGCATATGAAGGATTATTTGCCCCATGTAAGACCAGATCCCTTGAGCCCTCTGTGACAGACACAGTGGGCACTGGTGGGCGTGTTCGGAGGGGCAGTGTGTCTTGCAGGGTCTTGCCTCCAGCGGGGCAGTTAGGTGTTTCCAGGGAGGATGCAGGAGAAGCACAGTAGTTGTGCCTCCCAAAATTACATATCCTCCCACAATGGAACAAAGCCTTTTCCAAACTCCCTTATACTTAAGAGATTAGCCTCAGGTTGGTAATGTTTCCCATTTCGGTGCCCGTTCACTTCTGAATTATGCTGAGCTGTTGGCTGCAGAGATCTTTCCAAAAGGAGTTCTGGGAGGCGAATATGCCGTTCCGGGGAAAAGTACTTAGTAGTTTTAAGTGCAATACCTTTTAGTTTCATTAACTGTTTCTATTCTTGTCACCTGAAAGTAAGCTAAGAAAAGGTTTCTCTTCCGTTTATTATCTGTATTTGTTACTTTTATACCTTACTACTTTCTTCTTGCTAAATTAAATATGTCATTTCTCTTAGACTCCCTTTTTCCAGAAATCAATGGTCAAAGCAGGCAATTTTTTGACGCTCAGCCCTGCTACCAGTGACATAATGAGCAGCTCACAGATGAAAATTGGATTTTTCTCTTGAAAAAACGGAGAAGGATAGATTCTAGTAGAATTTAAAGTATAAAATTGTTTCTCTAATTACAAGCACCCTTAATTTTCTAGGAAAGAAGTATGTCATATCTTTTGTGTGGGAGAGGAAAACTTGGACTTCTATAAAAGAAAATGCTTATCTATGTTGTTGTTTATTCACAATGGAATTGCTGGTTTGGGACTGTGATTCAGGAGTACTGAGAGCAGGACTTAAACTTCATGTGCTGTGATGGGCAGTAGCCAACTGCCAGTTTTGGTATCATTGCAATGGCTTGCTCGGGAGAAGCAGCGATAGCCAGCTTACCTGCACTGAGGCCAAGCCAGGTAACGTGTTGCTAGCAAGATTGTTTCTTCTCCCTTAGGAAATAGAAGGATTGAAACAAGAAATTGACAATGCCAGAGAGCTCCAGGCACAGAGGGATTCTCTGACCCAGAAGTTACAGGTGAGCTATAGTGCATTATCTTACTTTAGAGACAAGGGAAATGATGCATCAAGTGAGCAGTTCACATCAGCAACTTGTGCTATATTCACTGAAGATGCCAGATACATATGTAAGTTAGTCTGCATTGCAAAGTGGTGGGTTGGGATGATCCTTAGGAATTTGTATCAAAATTTCCACCTGCTGTAAGTTGCTATTTTTACCCAAGGGAACAGACCCAAGTTTCATTTACAAGTCTACAGAGTACTCTCAGGCTAGCAGATGTCCTTTGTCGATACATGTCCTGGGCAGTTCTGGTCTCATTTTCACCGCAGTGTCTTCCCATAGGTCTTGTGTGCCACTGAAACTGTCAGGCTGTGTATCATAAGGTTGGGATGAGTTTGTATTCAGCTTTTAAACATGACCTAAGAAAGTAAAGGTTAAAGCGTTGTTGTGTAGTACGGACTTTAAAAACACACTTTGACGTTTTCTTTGAATTATTTAGAATCATTGTGTTTTTACTGTTTTTTCTGGATTGTTTCTTTACTGTGTGTAAAGCCAGATGCCTCAGCCTACGGGAATCAGTGTGCCCTCAGTATACCCTCCTTTGCTATGTCTGAGCTCCTGTCTGTTGCTGGGCTGACCGGCCAGCACATACGCACTTCCCTTGTGAAACCTGCCTTCAGAATGAGGCTGACCCAAAGCTTAGGTGGGTTAAACTCTGAATTCAGACTTCAGAGTTTTGATAGGACTGGAAACTCAGGCATTAAATAGCTCCAAATCCGAAGTGCTGAAAGGTGACCCTTGCTGTTCTGTGGCTCGACCTAAATCACCCTGAAAGCAAGCCCCATCACACTAGCCACAGCTTAAAAATCATTAAGCAGGTATTCTTTGAAATGCATTACATGAATTGGAACTTCCTTGGGTCTCATTTTAACCTACAGAATAAGAGCAAAATGAGCAAAATTAGTTTATTCATTTTTTCCCCATTCTTAAGTCAAATTATTTGGAAAAGGTATGTTATTACTTTAAACAATCTTTAAAGATTGTTTTGAATACACCTGAGCTTGCCTGTTCCACTATTCCAAAAATTGTTGCTGGCTTTAGGCTAAAAATGTGAGTTTTCAGCTGAAAAGGCGCTTATCTGAGAGACTCAAAAGGGAGATTATAATGAAAGTTGGAAGCAGTAGCATATGCAATAATTTCAGTGTAAGATCATATGAAAAGTAATGGTAAACCAGGAATTAACTATCCTTAGCAAGCAGAATTATAAGAGACTAGTAAGAGATGAAAGATTAGAAAATGCCAAGTTTTTATAAAATTTGTACTTTATAAAGTCAGTAGCTTCCTTTTGGTATATTTATATCTTTAGTAACCAAATGGATATATTTTGTATATATGTCCACATGTCACGTTGTAGGCAGTCAGTTTCTGAAAATAGTTCTATATGGTTCTATTCAAGTAAATTTAATGCTCACTTAGGATCTGAGTTAAAAGTTGCCTTTCTTAAGCATAAAGCTCATTACTGACCTGATGCAGCCCATCTAAAAGATCTTGAGTCTTTGCTTTGATTACACTGGCCTTCTCTGAGGCGCTTCACCCTCCATCTGTCACATCAGTGAAATGGTGTTTTCTTCTGTAGCTCCAGACCAACCATCTCACATCTGTTCACTTAGTTGACTCATCGTCTGTTTTCAGGGTGATTGTCCCCAGGGTCCGTATCTGTTTGTCTCACTCTTTTTTCTTCTGCTTTATTTTTTCCCTCTTGTGCTTGCAAATGGATTATGTAACTCTAAAATATTTTGGAATATAGCCTGTATGAAAAATGCTATACAAAGAAATTACTATTTCAAGATGTATTGCATTTCTGACACACTCATATCAGGGAATGAATTAGAAATCCATCACTGGCAAATTCCAGTGAAGAGCAGTATGTTATCACTGTGAAGGGTAAGTATCGGGGCCCTTGTTACTTAATAATTTCATTAGCAGTGTAGAGAAGACATATCAATGAGTCATGATCAGTGTGACTCTCACAGTAAGTCAGGGTATCTTTGTTACTATGTCTGATTCCTAAATATAGCTGTTGTGTATGGTTTGAATATTTTATTCGGATCCTTGCACTGAATTCCACAAAAGATTATTACAGTGCAAACAACACACATAACTTGTTAATAATTTATTTCTTTTCTAAAAGAAAACAATGTATAAGAAGTGATTGTGTCCACTGTAAGAAGAGCTTGAAAAAACAGTGTAAAATACACCTTGCAAAGGGCCTGAATGTATCGGAAGGGTCAGTTTATTGTTAGATGAGATAAACTGCAAATAAAGTGAAATGACACAACTAGGGCAATAGATTACATTACTTGGACACCTCTCCACTTCTTCCAATCAAGAAGCAACAGTTTTGAGGTAGACTGATTTGTAATAGGAAACTGCACATGAGCTGGACGTGAACTTGCAATGCAATGCTATTGCAAAAATCATTAATACTAATCTAGGGTAAATATGTGTAAAGATCAAATGTAAAATTTGGGAAGGAGCATTTTGCAGAAATTAAAAGCAACAGCTCCTGGCATATTTCAATTTGTTCTACTTCCCATACGTCATTAAATATGTTAAGCATAAGTTAGGAAAGATAAAACAGGAAGAAGTGTGGGAGACAGTATATCTGAGGAAATGTTTGGGAAGCTAAATGTATATGGCTTTGGAAAGAGATGTCAAGAATGGAATATAAATAAAATATGCAAATTTAAACAAAAGGGAGCTCTTCTGATTTGAAGAGATACAGGGCAAGGACTAGCAACGGCAAGTTAGCCTTTTGCTGAATATGGATGGAAGTTCCTACATCTAACATAAAGTTTTTAGTTTTACCTGAGTGCTCCCACCCTAACAGCTCACAGAACTCAGCAGAACAGTTCCTCAGTTTAAGAGCATCTGAGGAGCGCCTGAAAGATGATCTTCAGTGCTAGATACAGGCCAATGGGATGCTCTTCAGACCCAGATACCATGAAATAAAACCATGTATGTATCCATGGATTTGTTCCAAAGTGGTCCCTTTCATCACTGGCTTGCCTACTTACAGAAATTAATTATCTCTGGGGTAAAAGCAGTGGTGAGGAGGCTGCCTAGAGCACACACATTTGGTGAGTAGAAGAGGAGCAGTGACAGGAGAAGCAGGACACGTGAGCAAACATGGGAAAACAGCAGTTGGTTTTGGTGGGCTAAAGAAAGGAAGGTGTCATTCCTGCAAAGCTGAGAGGACCTTGAATTTCCGTTTTTGTCCTGTACTGCAGTCACTTGGCCTCAGAGGGTCTTGAACCCGTGCAGTCACTACACCAGGTGGTATTTGTCAGTACTCAGCTTGGAGGGCAGGAGTAGGCTCAATGAAGGAGAGCCTTAAGAGGGTATGGCTGGGCTATAATAAGTTAGCTTGTTCATTTATAGCAGCGGTGGGGTTGCTAATCACGACATAAGCATGTATGTATTTTGATTTAAATTGTTTCTACAAATACTCTTTTCAGTTAGCTTCCTTTAGTGCTTTGGCAACTATATTGTTCAGTGTTAAACAGATTAGACTAATTCCTCTCTTGGTGCTGGCAGCAAGGGGTAATTCCTGCTCTCAGCTGTGCTGTGCAAGACCAGTGCCCAAAACTCTGTAATTTTTAACTTGCCCATTCACAAACAAGAAGTAAGGGAGGTATTCCAGTTCAGCTTGGATGTAACCCTTGGCTGCACAAGCAGCCACAATTATGAGGAGATCAGGTTCCCAAGGCTCTGCCTTCTCCACCTGCACCTCTGCTGGGGGTCCCAGAGCTCTCCCCCGCTGCAGAGGCTGGGAGCCGAAACTGAGCACTGGCCACATCACCCCATCCCTCCTCTGGCCAGGGATGCAGCGGCCGATCAACGCTGCCATCAGACCCCTCACGGGTGGAAACATGTCTTGGGCCATGGACTTTGACACACGGCTGCCGTTTTATACCTGTTACTCTTGACTGCCCAAGTACGTATTGTGTATGGGTCAGGTTGTTTCTTATGGTGAGCTGAGATCTCTCCAGTGTAAACATGAATATATTTGTTAGCTTTGAGGGAGACAGAAGAATCATAACAAAAACAGTGTGAGAGTGGGAGGGTAGAAAGAGGAGTCGCTCGTGCTGGGAGCAGTGACTGCTGCCAAATCTCCCTCCCTATGGCTGTGTGAAACTAGTTGCTGTAAAAACTCAGAGCAGGCCTGTTAAAGCTTTGTGACACAAAGCCACTGTAAAGGGAAGTGGTGTTGAAAAAATGTTAATGTATGTAAATATGAATTCACTATGCACTTTTTCAGAGAATGGCTGCACAGGGTGTATGGTGTACTAAATACACTGTCCCTGTGCTGCCTTTGAAAGTGCTTTTCGTTATTGAAATTATGAAATTTAGCATGAATTTACGAGACATGCAATGAATGGGACAAATAACAATATGCTATTCCAGACCCGCGTGACTGCTACATTAGTAATTTGATAGAAGAGAGGGCACCCAATTTGCACAAAGCTGAGCAGCCGTGACCTTCCTCCCCTGTCAGGGGCAAGCCAGAGCTGTGAGGGGTCCCAGTGGGCTGGCGCCATGGGGCTTCTCTTCCTCGTGAATGAGAGCTCAGCTTGCTCAGGGTTAGATACCCTCGGCTGCGCGTAACATGCCACCACTTCGTCTTTCCACCCGCTGTATGGGAACAGCTTTTCCATATGGCACCAGTGGCTCCCCCGCCTTCCCCCCCCCCC